>NC_136973.1:4067500-4170000 GCF_032717465.1 Coenobita brevimanus | reverse complement strand
GTGTGTGTGTGTGTGTGTGTGTGTGTGTGTGTGTCACCTACGATGAAAGAGAGAGAGAGATAAAGAGACAAAAGGGGGGGGGAAGCTCCCATTCACAAAACTAGGAGGGGGAAGGGGGAGGCAGGGAGGGGAGGGGAGAGGGAAGGGGAAGGCTGGGGGTTGAGGAGAGACGGTGAGGATAAGGGTGAGGGGAAAAATGAAAACTAGAGGAGAGGGGAGGGTGAAGGAGAAGGAGAAAGCTGAAGGAGTGTTTGAGGAGGGGAAGGGAGTTAGGGGGAAGAGAGGGGAAGGGAGGGGAAGAGGGTGAGGGAGGGGAAGAGAGTGAGGGAGGGGAAGAGAATGAGGAAGGCGGTGAGAGTGAGGGGAGACAAGGGGACACAAAAGGTCAAAGGTCGGTTCACTGGTCACCTGGAACGACCTCATTCCCTACTCCTTCCTTATTACTCCCTCCCCTCCCCTCCCCCCTTCCCATCCCTCCCTCCCTCCCCTCCCCTCCCCTACCATACACAGGCATTCCATTTTTTATCACACAGGACACAACAAGGGTCTACACTATCCCCCCCCCCTCTCTCTCTCTCTCTCTCTCCTCTTTCCCTTCCCTCTCCAATAACATACTTCTCTATCTCCCCTCCCTCCTCTCCTATCTAATTGTATTCTCTCTCTCTCTCTCTCTCTCTCTCTCTCCCCTCCTCCATGATATTACATTCATTTTAACTTCTTTTCATCTCCACTTCTCTGCACATTCCCAGCATTCCTACTACATATAAACCGCTTTCCTACACGTTCTCAGCATTCCCAGGCAATCTACACATTCCTAGCATTCTTACCCCATCACTAATAGGATATGTATTCTTAACACATCTAACACAGCTGCCACAACGAGAATAACAACAACAATAATAGTAATAATGAAAATACTACTACAACTACTAGTACTACTACTACTACTCCTGTTGCCGCTAATGTACTACTACTGCTACTATTAGGCTACTACTACTACTGACAATAATAATAAAGATAATAATGACAATAGTAATTCTCCCACGTTAACACCTTCCCTTTTCTCCCCTCTTCTTCCCTTCCTTACCATCTCCCCTCCTATCACCTTGCCTTTTTCCCCTTCAAATAACTTCCCTCTTCTCCTCTCTCCTCTCTCTTCTACTCCTCTGTTTTCTCGTCTCTGTTTTCTCATTCTCATCCTCTGCTCTCAACTCTCGTCTTCCCCTTCATTCCTCTCATCCCTTTCCACTCCCCTCTCCTCTCCTCCCCTTCTTTCGTTCCCATCCCTTCGAACCCTTCCCTTTCCTTTCCCTCTACCCTCCTCTCTCTTCCCCATTCTGCCTCTCCCTTCCCTTCTCATATCCTCGTTTCTCTTTCCTTCCCTTCCCTTCCCTCTCCTCTCCACTCCTTTCTTCTTTCTTCTCCCCTCACTTCCCCCCTTTCCCTTTTCCTCCCTCTCCTCCCCTCCCTGCCGGACATTCCTCCTCAAAATGCCTTCCTACTTTACATCACCCATAATTGCTGTCCTCTTCTGTCCTCTAATTCTCATACTTTTTTTAACTCCTCTCTGCACACCTCTCCATTCCACTTACAACTCCCTTTTCCACCACAATTCACTTTACTCCACTTCATTTCACTCCACCTCTCTCAGCTCCACTCAACACACCTCCCTTCCACCCCTCTTCACACACTCCACAATTCTCCATTCCACTTTTAACCCCCTTTTCTACCCCAACTCACTCTACTCCACCTCATTTCACTCCACCCCTCTCAACTCCACTCAACAGATCCCCCTACATCTTTCCCTCCTTTTCTCTTCCCTTTTCCCTTCCCTTCCCCGTCCCACCTCCTCTTCTTCCTATTTCCCCCTCCTATTTCCAACCCTCTCAATGCCACTCCACTCCACTCAACGGATCCCCCTTCCATCCCTCTCCAATCCACTGCACTTACAAGATCCCTTTTTCCACCGCCTTCCGTCCAACCATCTATTCTCTCAAGTTCCCTGTTCATTTCACCCCTCTCCATCCCACCTACAAGTTGTCCCTTCCACCCGTCTCTACTCACCACTCAACCTCCTCCTCCACTCCACTTACAACTTCCCTCTTCCAAGCCACTCCACTCTAACTCTACACTACTCCATTCCACTCCCATCTTCCCCTCTCCAATCTACCCATATCCACTCCTCGCTCCGCTCAAAAGTTTCCCCTTCCAGCTGTTTCAACTCCACTCCACCCCTCTCCAATACACTTACAGTTCCCCCTCTCCAATCCACTTACAGTTCCCCCTCTCCATCCCAATCCACTTCACTGTGCCTCTGTCCCGTCCCCTTTCGCCTCCTTCCATTATTTTCATGTTAATCCTTTGCCACAACAGCTATGGCTCTTACCTCACTCGCCTCCCCTCCTCTGCCTTTCCCCTTACCTCCCTCCCCTTCCCTTCCCCTTACCTACCTTCCCTCCCCTCCCCCTCACCTTCCCTTCCCCTTACCTACCTTCCCTCCCCTCCCCCTCACCTTCCTTTCCCCCCTTTTCCTCTCAGTTCCTCTCCCACTGCTTCTAATCATCTACTTCTTCTTCCCTTCCCCTCACCACTACTCTCGTTTCCTGTTCTTTTCCTCACACTTTTCCCTCCCTTAAGACTCAGTTCTCTTACCCACTTCCATCAGTCATTCTTCCCTATTTCCCTCCTCTCTCTCTCTCTCTCTCTCTCTCTTGCCTTAACCTTTCCTTTACCTATATTCTCGTGCAGGTCAGACTATTGGGCACAGTTTGCTTCCCCCCTTACCCCTATTCACCCAGCATTATAATTAGGGACCTGGAAGAAACATCAATGACTACAGGTCATGTTCTAGGTGAAAAATAAGACTTAGAAAAATTTTTATACCTTAATGACCTTCGTGCAGTTGACAGGCATTATTTTGATTTTTTTTTCATTCTTTTTTTTTTTTCTGTGTTGGATTTTTACTTCTTTGCTCCGCCCGGCTTCCCTCTCCTCTCCTACACTCCCCATTAATCCCTCACCACAACAACAGGGATGCTCTCTCTCTCTCTCTCTCTCTCTCTCTCTCTCTCTCTCTCTCTCTCTCCTGTTCTCGTTTAATTTTTCCTCTCATCCATCTCTTTCCTACTCCTCTCCCTCCCAACTTTCCTTCCACTTCTACTTCCCATCCTCATCTTTCCTTCTCTCTCTCTCTCTCTCTCTCTCTCTCTCTCTCTCTCTCTCCTACCAGCCTGATGATGAAGCAACACGAAAGATAAGGAGGGTGGGAGGGAAGGAAGAGAGAGAGGAAGGGGTGAAAGGGGAGGGGAAGAAGAGAGGCAGGGAAGGAAAAAGGGAGTGAGGGGAGGGGAGGGGAGAGGGAGGGAGGGACGGAGGGAGAATGGAGGGAGAGAAGGAGGGAGGGAAGGAGGTGAAGGGAAGTGATCAAAACAATGCACTAAAGTTTTACAAAGTTGACGCAGAGTTTTCAATGCGTCTCACCCTTCATGAGGAGAGGAAAGGAAGTGAAGTAGACGAGAACAAGGAGAGGGAAGGAAAAGAGAGAGACGGAGAGGGAAGGAAAAGAGAGAGACGGAGAGGAAGGGAAGAGGGAGAGGAAAAGAATGAGAGGGATAGATAGGAAGGGAAGAGGGAGGAGAAAAGAAAGAGAGGGAAGGAAAGGAAAGGTCGAAGGAAGTGAAGTAGACGAGAACAAGAAGAGGGAAGGAAAAGAGAGAGAGGGATGGAAAGGAAGGGAAGAGGGAGAAGGAAGAAAGAGAGGGATGGAAAGGAAGGGAAGAGGGTAATGAAAAGAAACAGAGGGATGGAAAGGAATGGAAGAAGGAGAAGAAAAGAATGAGAGGGATGGAAAGGAAGGGAAGAGGGGAGAAAAAAGAATGAGAGGGATGGGAAGGGAAGGAAGGGGAGGAAGAAAAGAGAGAGAAGGAAAGGAAAGGAAAGGAGGATGGGGAAGAAAAGGAAGAGGGGGAAGGAAAGAAAAGGACGAAGGAAGCGAAAGAGACAAAAACACGAGAAAGGAAGAGAGGGAAGAAAAGGAAAGGACGAAGGAAATGGAAGATTAAGTATAAAAGGAAAGGAGGGGAAAGGGAATGGAAAAGAGGGAAGGAAAGGAGGAAAGGAGAGGAAGATTAAGTAAAATGAATGGAGGAAAAAGAAGACAACTGGAGGAGGCAAGGGGAGGGAAGGGAAAACAGGAGGAAAGAAAATGGTAACAGAAGCAGAGAAGGGAGAGGATGAAGAATGAGTAAGAAATAGGAGAAAGTAAAAGAAAACACAGACTGAGAGAAGGAATGGGAAAGCATGGGAAGGAAGAGGAAGGGAGAGGAAAGACAGGGAAAGGAATGGGTGGAAAAGGGGGACGTGAAAGAAAAGAACCAGCACTTAGAGAGGAGAGAAAAAATTAAACAAAAATAAAGACGGGAAAGGAAATATGACCAAATGAAAATGAAAAAAATGGAAGGGAGTTGAGAGAGAGAGAGAGAGAGAGAGAGAGAGAGAGAGAGAGAGAGAGAGAGAGAGAGAGAGAGAGAGAGAGAGAGAGAATAATTTAAGGGAAGTGATCAAAACAATACACAGGAGTTTCATAAAGTTGACGCCTCCAGTTCTCTCTCTCTCTCTCTCTCTCTCTCTCTCTCTCTCTCTCTCTCTCTCTCTCTCTCTCTCTCAGCACCCCACCTAAGAGCTACTAGCGGTGGGAGGGGGGACTATAAAATTATGATTCGCTAAGTAAATAAAACCTCCTTCATTTGCATATGATTAACCCAGTTGTCGCCTTCGGGTTTGGGAGGGAGGGAGGGAGGGAGGGAGGGAGGGAGAGAAGGAAGGAGAGAGAGAGAGAGAGAGAGAGAGAGAGAGAGAGAGAGAGAGAGAGAGAGGTAAGGAAGGAAGGGAGGGAGGGAGTGAGACGGGTCAAGGTAGGGAGAGGAAAGAAAGTTGGTGGGTGGGTATGTAGGTAGGTAGGTAGGTAGGTAGGTAGGTAGGTAGGTAGGTAGGTAGGTAGGTAGGTAATTAGGCAGGTAGGTAGGTAGTACAAAGAGGAAGGAAAAAATGAAGATGAGAAAAGAGAGGGATGGTCAGGCGAAACGGAGAGAGGAGGAGGAGGAGGAGGAGGAGGGAAAAAGAAATATATGAAGAAAGAGAGAACATGGAAGAGAGGAGAAAAGGAAAGAGGGAAAAACGAGGAGACGATAGAGGGGATGAGGGTAAGGTAGGGAAATGGACTGGAAGAAGGTAGGGAAGGGAGAGAGGAGGAAGGTAGGGAAAGAAGAGAGAAAGAAGGTAGGGAAAGGAGAGAAAAGGAAGGTAGGAGACAGGAGGACGGTAGGGAAAGGGTAGAGGAGGAAGGTAGGGAAAGAGGGAAGGTAGGGAAAGGAGAAAGAAGGAAGGTAGGGAAGGTAAAGGGCGTTCTGTAGGCCTAGAGAGGAAAGTAATCAGTGTGTTGGTAATTCCAGGCCAATATACAACCTGTTCCTCTTACCCTTACTTATATATATCACCTCTCTCTCTCTCTCTCTCTCTCTCTCTCTCTCTCTCTCACCCAGCCTTCTCTCTTCTTTACCCACTCTTCTCTGTTCCTATCCTCTCCCTTTTTCCTCCTCCCTCCCGCCTCTCACCCTATTCTTACACCTTCCTTTCCGCTTTCCTCTTCTCCCTACCCCTTTCCCCTCCCTTCCTCTCTCCCCTCTCCGCCTCTCTCACCCTCTCCATCTTTCCACCCCTCCCTTCCTCTCTCCCCTCTCTATCCCTCTCACCCTCTCCATTACTTCACCCCTCCCTACCTTTCCCTGCCTTACACTCTTTCTTCCCTCATTTCCCCAAACCCCCTCCTCTCTCTCTCTCTCTCTCTCTCTCTCTCTCTCTCTCTCTCTCTCTCTCTCTCTCTCTCTCTCTCTCCAACTCTAACTCTAATTGTCTACTCCCTTACATCTCTTACTGCCCTTTGTCATCCCTTTTTCTAGGAAGGCAGACGTAACGTGAGAGGGGATGTTGATAGTGGGGGTAGGCTGAATAGACAGAGAGGCAGACAGATACATAGATAGACAGATACAGATTGATAGATAAGAAAGGGCGATGAGTAGGGAGGTGGGGCATAAGAGGAGAGGATAAAGAGGGGACTGAGGGGTAGGGGTAGAGAAGAAAAGGAGAGATGAGTAGGAAAGTAAATGATGGTATGGGGTACAGAACAGGAGAAAGACAGGAGACAGGGATACAGAAAGGAAGAATATAGAGAGGAGGAAAAGAAGGAAAGAAAAGGTGAATATGAGAAGACAAAGACATAGAGAACGGCAAAAAGAAGTACCGTAGGAGGTTAAATGAAAACACAATACTTAGAGAAAGGGAGAAAGGTTGAGGAGACGTATATAAAGAGATAGAGGGAGGGTATAAAGGGTACAGAAGGATAGACATAAAGGGAGGCGTCATACTGAGGACAGAGGGTAGGTAGGACACAAAGGGGAGATCAGAGAAGTGAAGGGTAGAGGAGAATTAGACGATGAAAGGAGGGAAATGGGATGGAAGAGGGTTAAGAAAAGGGTAGAAAGAGGGGAGAGGGAAGGGGAGAGGGGTGAAAGGAAAAGAGAATGGAGGACACAGGACAATAAGAGCGCTGATGTGAAAGGAGGAAAATGGGGACAGAAGAGGGTTAAGGAGAGGGTGGGAAGAGTGAGAGACGAGGGGAGAAAGGGGAGAGGAGAAGAGGGGGGTTAGGAGAGAGAGGGGGAAGAGTGGAGGGGAGTGAGAGGAGAAGATAATGGAGAGAGAGAGAGAGAGAGAGAGAGAGAGAGAAAGTGTGTGTGTGTGTGTGTGTGTGTGTGTGTGTGTGTGTGTGTGTGTGTGTGTGTGTGTGTGTGTGTGTGTGTGTGTGTGTGAAGTGGTGGTAGGGGTGAGGGGTGGCAGCTGTTACGCCACGCCCCTGATAGTGTGGGCAGAGCAAGGTCACTCAAGCTCCACAGATACACACACCACTCCTTACACACACACACACACACACACACACACACACACACACACACACACACACACACACACACACACACACACACACACACACACACACACACACACACACACACACACGCTACCTCAAATCCGCACATATTGTACTTTACATACTGATACGCAGTTACTTAAGATTTATGTACACACAAAATTCTACATACATCCTACATGTGTAACTAAGACTGCTACAATACGTACACATAAATAGATACATACATATATAGGCTAAATACATACATACTCATACTTACATATACAAGCATATTAGCCTGTTTATAATACTATGATGCCTAAATATTTCCGTCGTATTTTAAGTTTATTTTCACCTTTGTTCAGTCCTTAATTTTTTTCTATGTTTTTTTCGTGGGATTCTGTAACAAACGCTGCTGTAAAAAAGGAATTGACGTGAAGAGTGAGTTCTTCCTCTCTCTCTCTCTCTCTCTCTCTCTCTCTCTCTCTCTACTGCAGTGGTTTGTCGAGTTAAATCTCTTCGATATAATTACAGGTATTATCTAAAGGAATTGGAGTTACGTCTACCCTATGTCTCACTTAAAAAAAAAGAATATACTGGTTTTTAAAGTTCTTATGTATTACCAGAAGAGGCAACTGAATGTGTGTGTGTGTGTGTGTGTGTGTGTGTGTGTGTGTGTGTGTGTGTGTGTGTGTGTGTGTGTGTGTGTGTGTGTGTGTGTGTGTGTGTGTACGTAGACGCATGAGAATACAAAGTGATGAAGTTATGAGGAATATACAAAGCGCGTTACAGCGGGGCCGCCAGGGACGTCAGGAAAGGAAGCTCCCTAACACCTTCTCCTAAGCGACTTATTTTGCATATTACACCTTACTCTCCTTCTCCGTGTAACATAAATCACTGTAATATCATTATACTCTGCACAACAAAAGGATATTAACCAACCACATCCAAAATAAGTGGCTAAGAAAGGGGTGCTAGGGAGAATATGGGCAAAGATGTGCGCGGGGGATAGAAGCCTGGCCCCTACCCCTTTGCTAAAAATAAATGAATAAATAAATAAATAAATAAAACTGAACGCAAGGTAGTCACATATTTAAATTTTCCTTTAATCATTCTGGTATCAGTTTTTCTTTTCCGGATCGCTTCATTTACCATTTGACATTAGATACATTTTTTTTTTATCAATCTGAAATCTATTATATTCCCAAGCACCTGTATCTCAAAAATTAATGACATCCAAAATTCAGTACCCCCCCCCCATAATGAAAATTCTGGCTGCGCTCATGACTGTGCTAACTGCGATAATTAAGTGTCTGATTACTGCGTGCGTTTCCAATATGTGAGGCAGAAATGAGAAAGAGAGAGAGAGAGAGAGAGAGAGAGAGAGAGAGAGAGAGAGAGAGAGAGAGTGGTTCACATTTATCCTCCTGTGCTGGGTAGGTAATTCAGTCCGCCTTTATGAATTATGCAAATGATTTACCTGTTAATTACGTCCGCACCCCGACCGGAAAACCCAGGTGGAGTGGAGTGGAGTGCAGTGGAGTGGTGCCGGAGGGAAGGAGGGAGGAAGGGAGACAAGAGGAGAGGATAGAAGAAGAGCGAAGACTTGAGTGGGGTGATGCTGGAGAGAGCACGAGAGGAGAGGGGAGGAAAGGAGAGGAGAGGCAAAGGGGAAGAGACGAGGGGAAGGGAGCGAAGACTTGAGTGGGGTGATGATGGAGAGGGCACGAGAGGAGAGGAGAGGAGAGGAAAGAGGCAAGGAGAGGAGAAGAGGGGAGGGGAGAGAAACTTTGAGTGGGGTGATGCTGGAGAGAGCAGAAGAGAAAAGGCAAGAGCAGAGAAGAGGAGTAGAGTGGAGCAGAGGAGGCTGGTGTTGATGAGAAGAGAAGAGACGAGAAGTGGAGAGGAGAGGAGAGGAGAAGAAAAAAAAATAGAGAAGAAGAAAAGAAAAGAAAAAAATAATTAAGACGACTGAGACAAAATACAAAAAAGAGGAGGGCGAGAAAAACTAAGCATGTTCGCTTGCTTTTCTGGTTCTCTCTCTCTCTCTCGCCCTGCCTGCCTTCCTTCCTTCCTTCCTGCCTGCCTGAAGTGAAGTGGGTTGATGCTGGAGAGGGAGAGGGAGAGGGAGGGGGAGAGGGGAGAGGGAGAGGGAAGAAGGAGAGAGGGAGAGGGAGTGGAAGATGGAGAGGGCGAGTGAGAGGAGAAAAGGGGGAGGGAGATGTTTGGTGGGTGTAGATGCATTGGTATGGCTGCTTGTTTTCCTTCTTACTTCCTGCCTTTCCTTTCCGCCTACCTGTCTTACTTCCTGCCTGCTTGCCTACTTCCCTTCCTGCCTACCCATTTTTCTCTCCACTTGCTGGCTTTCCTTCCTGCCTTCCTACATGCCTGAAGTAAAGTGAAGTGGAGGCGAGAGTGGGAGGGATGATTGGAGGGTGCAGATGCCTAGGTTTGTCTGCTTGGTTAACTGCTTTCCCCTCTGCCTGCCTACCTGCCTACCCCACTGCTTGCTCTCCTGCCTTCCTCTGCCTGCCTACATGACTGCTTGCTCTCCTGTTTTCCTCTGCCTGCCTACCTGGCTGTCTGCTCTCCTGCCTTCCTCTGCCTGCCTACTTGACTGCCTGCTCTCCTGACTTCCTCTGCCTGCCTACCTGACTGCCTGCTCTCCCGCCTTCCTCTGCCTGCCTGCTCTCCTGCCTTTCTCTGTCTGCCTACCTGACTGCCTGCTCTCCTCACTTTCTCTGCCTGCCTACCTTACTGCCTACTCTCCTCAGGTCCTCTGCCTGCTTGTTTTCCTGCCTTTGCTTTCTGATTGCCTACCTTTTTCACCCCATGTTCTACTGCCTTCCTTTGTGTCTGCCTGCCAGTGCCTCCCTTCCTCTCAGCCAAATATCCTGATTTCCTCTCTTTGTCTACATATTTTCCTGACGTCCTCTCTGTCTACTTTCCTCCCTGCTTCTCTGCCTGCTTTTCTGATTCCGAAAGAGAGAGAGAGAGAGAGAGAGAGAGGGGGGGGGAATAACCATCATTACAAGGGATTTAGGCTACACGTAATGTGATTGGCGGTATAACGAAGAGGATTCCTATGCGGTATGTCATTAGCGAGAAATATGTAGCTAAAGGTTATATTCCTTCGTATATTTGGGTACCTGGTCCACTCACCTGATGTAGTGTTGCCTACTTCATCCTTCATTTATTTTTGTGTCTGTCCTCCCCTCTTCCTATTTTTCCCATCCTTCCTGCCACTGTTTATTACTCTTCTTTCTACTTCGAGTCTACACTGAGTGACAAGCTTAATGGTTTCCTTTTTGTGTGTGTGTGTGTGTCTGTCCTCCCCTCTTCCTATTTTTCCCATCCTTCCTGTCACTGTTTATTACTCTTCTACTTCAAGCGGGTCTACACTGAGCAACAAGCCTAATGGTTTCCTGTTAATCTGGAAACCAAAATAATGCTGGGTTGTAACCATATAGGCAAAAACGGGGTGACGTGGAGTCTACTATGGTGACCCTGTTAACTGGGTGGAGGCGTATATGCGGCGTCCACCAAGGAACCAAATCTCCACACTAATCCCAGTCACCCACATGGGAAAATTAGTTCACTGCACGGGAGGACCTTGCAGGTGGGGATGCTTGCCTGAGGTTAATGGGTCTGCTCGATCAGGCTTAGATAGCACAATAACAACAACTTGGTCAATGCGAACAGAGGTGAGTGTAGGTATTTATATCATAATTATGTAGCTTAAACACTGCTTCCTTATCATCATCATCATCATCATCATCACACTCACCAACACAGCTTCTATGATGAGTGTAGGTACTGTTATCATCTGCATCTAAACACAACTTCCTATCATCATCATTATCACCACACAACCCCCATCACTACCATTACATCAACACCTTCGTACTATTTCTGACAATCATCATCATCATCATAACTATCATCACTACCATCATCAGTGTAAGTACCAGTATCATCAAATTAACCCTACTTCCTATCATCATTCCCATCATCACATCAGTATCTTTGTGTGTGTGTGTGTGTGTGTGTGTGTGTGTGTGTGTGTGTGTGTGTGTGTGTGTGTGTGTGTGTGTGTGTGTGTGTGTGTGTGTGTGTGTGTGTGTGTGTGTGTGTGTGTGTGTGTGTGTGTGTGTGTGTGTGTGTGTGTGTGTGTGTGTGTGTGTGTGTGTGTGTGTGTGTGTGTGTGTGTGTGTGTGTGTGTGTGTGTGTGTGTGTGTGTGTGTGTGTGTGTGTGTGTGTGTGTGTGTGTGTGTGTGTGTGTGTGTGTGTGTGTGTGTGTGTGTGTGTGTGTGTGTGTGTGTGTGTGTGTGTGTGTGTGTGTGTGTGTGTGTGTGTGTGTGTGTGTGTGTGTGTGTGTGTGTGTGTGTGTGTGTGTGTGTGTGTGTGTGTGTGTGTGTGTGTGTGTGTGTGTGTGTGTGTGTGTGTGTGTGTGTGTGTGTGTGTGTGTGTGTGTGTGTGTGTGTGTGTGTGTGTGTGTGTGTGTGTGTGTGTGTGTGTGTGTGTGTCAGAGATTATCATGAACCAATAGGGCTCGAACACATACAAGCACATCGGAGGGCATTCTACCAACGTCCATTCGAAGTGTCTGATACGGTTTTGGTTTCGAATAATAGAGACTGGAGAGAGAGAGAGAGAGAGAGAGAGAGAGAGAGAGAGAGAGAGAGAGAGAGAGAGAGAGAGAGAGAGAGAGAGAGAAAGCGTCACTGTTTTCAAGGTAAATCCACCGCCCCTCATAAGGAATAATGTTGCTTATGAAGGTAATGGAGGTGCGAGAACGCTGCCCCTTGTCAAAATAAAAACGATTAAAGATCTCTGTTTGTCCTAGATTATATGCTCTTAACTCTCTCTCTCTCTCTCTCTCTCTCTCTCTCTCTCTCTCTCTCTCACACACACACACACACACACACACACACACACATATACATCCATTACCTTCAGAAACAATATCATTCATTCTCCGCTTTTTAGTCTTTCTTCTTCTTCTTCTCTCTCTCTCTCTCTCTCTCTCATACACATCCATTACCTTCAGGAACAATATCATTCATTCTACGGTTTGCAGTCTTTCTTCTTCCCCCCCCCTCTCTCTCTCTCTCTCTCTCTAAACATACCCACTACTTGCATAAACAACATAAACAACATTAATCATTCCACCACCGGTATCTAAAGTCTTTAACCTATAAGTGTCAACACTCTCTCTCTCTCGTCGAAGAAAGACAAAATATACGTAAAGGAGGAGGAAAGGGAAAAAAAGACAATGAGAGAGAAAGAGAGAGAGAGAGAGAGAGAGAGAGAGAGAGAGAGAGAGAGAGAGAGAATAATTATCAGTATTTGACGAGGGGAAAAGGAGAGGGTAAAGGGAAGATTAGTGTTTAAGTAAAAAGAAAAAAAAAAGTGCAAAGAGACGTGTGAAAAAGTGGAAGGTGACGTAATGTGGGAGTACAACGTGTGAAGGGAGGGTGAGCAAGAGGTGGGAATATATTAGGATGAAAATACAAGGGAGGCAGAAGAAGTATGAAGGTGGAACGAAGTCAGATAAAAGCGTGGATGGGCAACATGGACTGACTGACTGACTCTCTCTCTCTCTCTCTCTCTCTCTCTCTCTCTCTCTCTCTCTCTGGAATGAAGAGAGGGAGAAAAGGGAGAGAGGGTAAAGTGAAGGAAGAGAGAGAAAATACAGAGAGTGGATGAAAGGAGGGAAAGAGAGGATGGAAGCGAAAGATGGTAAAGGAAAGGGAAAGAGAGAGAGAGAGAGAATATGGAGAAAAAGTAGAGAAAAAAGGGAAGGAAGAAAGGGAGGAAGCGAGAAGAAGAAATGGAGGGAATGTGAAAAGAGGAAGAGTTGGAGAAAAGGCTGAAGTAAAACGGGGAAAAGGAAAAAAGGTGAAGGGGAAAAAAAAAGGAAAGAAAATGGACGGAAAAAAGTGAGAATGCGAGCTGGTGGAATCAAGAAAAAAGGTGAGTGGAGCGAAGCAGAAAAAAAAAAAACATAAAAAATAAAAATAAAACTGAGGAAGAAAGAGAAGGGAAGTGTGAGAATGAAGGCGTGTCGAAAAAAATGTGATTGGAAGGAAGGAAACACATAAAAATAATAATAAAAAGGAGATGGATATTGAGGGAGAGAAAAACAAAAACAAAATAACACAGAACAAAAAGGAAAATTATTAAAAAACAAAAATAATGGAAAAAGAAAATACGGAAACAATGAAAAACTGTGAAATAGAAAAATACAGGAAATACAAAGAAAAAATGCAAAAAACAGAGACGCAAATACAGAAAAACAAACAGAAAAGCAAGGAAAATACAGAAAAACAAACAGAAAAGCAAGGAAAATACAGAAAAACAAGGAAAATACAGAAAAACAAACTGAAAAGCACGGAAAATACAGAAAAACAAACTGAAAAGCAAGGAAAAAACAGAAAAGCAAAGAGAAAAGCACGGAAATTACAGAAAAACAAACAGAAAAGCACGGAAAATACAGAAAAACAAAGAGAAAAGCACGGAAAATACAGAAAAACAAACAGAAAAGCAAGGAAAATACAGAAAAAGAAATAGAAAAGCACGGAAAATACAGAAAAACAGAAAAACACGGACAATACAGAAACAAACAGAAAAGCACGGAAAATACAGAAAAACAAACAGAAAAGCACGGAAAATACAGAAAACAAACAGAAAAGCACGGAAATTAAAGAAAGACAAAGAGAAAAGCACGGAAAATACAGAAAAACAAACAGAAAAGCACGGAAAATACAGAAAAACAAACAGAAAAGCACGGAAAATACAGAAAAACAGAAAAGCACGGAAAATACAGAAAAACAAACAGAAAAGCAAGGAAAATACAGAAAAACAAACAGAAAAGCACGGAAAATACAGAAAAACAAACAGAAAAGCAAGGAAAATACAGAAAAACAAACAGAAAAGCAAGGAAAATACAGAAAAACAAACTGAAAAGCACGGAAAATACAGAAAAACAAACTGAAAAGCACGGAAAATACAGAAAAACAAACTGAAAAGCACGGAAAATACAGAACAAAAAAACAGAAAAGCACGGAAAATACAGAAAAACAGAGAAAAGCACGGAAAATACAGAAAAACAAACAGAAAAGCACGGAAAATACAGAAAAACAAACAGAAAAGCACGGAAAATACACAAATACACCAAAAAAACGAAAAACATCCAGAAAAACTACTGAAAATACTAAAACAGTAATACGGAAAATACAAAGAAATTACAGCCAGGCTACAACAAATTACTGAAATATAGATTAATACAGAAGAGATAGACACAACAGAAGAAAATACAAGAAGCGTGGCATACGGGGAAGAAATTACACCTGTGGGGGAAGGGAAACACAGAGGGAGAAACTAAGGAACAGAGGGAAAAATTAGAGAAAGACTAATAGGAAAGAAGGGGAAAAAAAGGAAGAATAATATAGTAGGAAGGAAAAGAGGGGGAAAAATAGAAGAATAATAGGTAGGAAAAGTGGGGAAAAAGAGAGGAAGAATAATAGGTAGGAAAAGAGGGGAAAAAGACGAAGATTATGAAGGAAAAGAGGGAAGAAATAGAGGAAGAATAATAGGTAGGAAAAGAGGGGAAAAAGATGAAGAATGGGAAGGAAAGAGAAAAAAACAGAGGAAGAATAATAGGAAGGAAAACAAGGAAGAAAGTGTAAGAATGGGAAGGAAAAGAGGGGAAAAAGAGAGGAAGAATAACAGGAGGGAAAAAGGGACGAGGAAGAATAGGAAGGAAAAGTGGGAAAAAAGAGAGGAAGAATAATAGGAAGGAAAAGAGGGAAAAAAGAGAGGAAGAATAATAGGAAGGAAAAGAGGGGAAAAAGAGAGGAAGAATAATAGGAAGGAAAAGAGGGAAAAAAGAGAGGAAGAATAATAGGAAGGAAAAGAGGGGAAAAAGAGAGGTAGAATAAGAGGAAGGAAAAGAGTGCCAATAGAGGAATAATAACAGGATGGAAATGAGGAAGTAAATAGAGGAAGAATAATAGGATGGAAAAGAGGGAAATGAGCGGAAGAATAATAAGATGGAAAAGAGGGGAAAAAGAGAGGTAGAATAAGAGGAAGGAAAAGAGTGCCAATAGAGGAATAATAACAGGATGGAAATGAGGAAGTAAATAGAGGAAGAATAATAGGATGGAAAAGAGGGAGATAAGAGGAAGAGTAATAGGAAGGAAAAGAGGGAGAAAAAAGAGGAATATAGAAAAACAGGAAAAGAGAAAAAAATGAAGGGAAAGAAAAGGGAGAAAGGGAGAGGGTTTGTGAGGTCAGATAAAAAAAATAATAAGAGGCAGAGAGGGATTTGAAAAGGCGATAAGAGGCAGGAAAAAGGGAAAGAAAATGAAGGAGAAAAGAAATCAAGGAACACAGGAAAGGGAGGAGAAGCAAAAAAAACAAAAAAGAGAGTGAAGGAAAAGAGGGGGGAAGAGAAAATAAGCAAGCGAGGTAACAACAACAAAAAAGGAAGAAGGGGAAATGGGCGTAAGAAGAGGGAAGGGCAGAGCAAGGAGAAGGGGGGAAAAGAAGACAGAATGGAAAGGGGGAGAGGAAAAATTAACAGCTGAAAAAGAAGAGCTAAAAAATGAGGACGAATGAAAAGGGGAAGAGGAAAAATGAATACAATAGAAAAAGATGAAGACGAAAAACAAGGCGGGTTGGAATAAAGTGGAGTCAGGAGGAAACTGAAATAAATCTGAATAAAGAAGGGATTTAAGAAGAAGAATAGAAAGAAGGGATTTAAGAAGAAGAATAGAAAGAAGGGATTTAAGAAGAAGAATTGGAAGAAGGGATTTAAGAAGAAGAATTGGGAGAAGGGATTTAAGAAGAAGAATTGGAAGAAGGGATTTAAGAAGAAGAATAGAAAGAAGGGATTTAAGAAGAAGAACTGGAAGAAGGGATTTAAGAAGAAGAATAGAAAGAAGGGATTTAAGAAGAAGAATAGAAAGAAGGGATTTAAGAAGAAGAATAGAAAGAAGGGATTTAAGAAGAAGAATAGAAAGAAGGGATTTAAGAAGAAGAATAGAAAGAAGGGATTTAAGAAGAAGAATTGGAAGAAGGGATTTAAGAAGAAGAATTGGGAGAAGGGATTTAAGAAGAAGAATTGGGAGAAGGGATTTAAGAAGAAGAATTGGGAGAAGGGATTTAAGAAGAAGAATAGAAAGAAGGGATTTAAGAAGAAGAATTGGGAGAAGGGATTTAAGAAGAAGAATTGGAAGAAGGGATTTAAGAAGAAGAATTGGAAGAAGGGATTTAAGAAGAAGAATAGAAAGAAGGGATTTAAGAAGAAGAACTGGAAGAAGGGATTTAAGAAGAAGAATAGAAAGAAGGGATTTAAGAAGAAGAATAGAAAGAAGGGATTTAAGAAGAAGAATAGAAAGAAGGGATTTAAGAAGAAGAATAGAAAGAAGGGATTTAAGAAGAAGAATAGAAAGAAGGGATTTAAGAAGAAGAATAGAAAGAAGGGATTTAAGAAGAAGAATTGGAAGAAGGGATTTAAGAAGAAGAATAGAAAGAAGGGATTTAAGAAGAAGAATTGGAAGAAGGGATTTAAGAAGAAGAATTGGAAGAAGGGATTTAAGAAGAAGAATTGGAAGAAGGGAGAGGAAAATTAATAAAGAGGAAGAAGGGAGAGAGAAAAAAAAGGCTGGGAAGAAAAAAATAATTAAGCCAAAACAACAATATTGGAGGAAAGGAGGGTATGAAAAGGAGAGGAGGAAAGAGGGAGAGGAAAAACGAATAAAAGGGAGGGAAGAAAGGAGAGAGAAAAAGCTGGGAGGAAAAAAATGGATGAAGGAAGAAAAAAAGTGGGAGAGAAAAATGGATGAGGGAAGTAAAAATGGGAGAATAAATGGATGACGGAAAAAAATGGGAGAAAAAATGGATATGGGGAGAAAAAAATGGATATGGGGAGAAAAAAATGGATATGGGGAGAAAAAAATGGATATGGGGAGAAAAAAATGGATATGGGATGAAAAAAAATGGGAGAGAAAAATGGATATGGGGAGAAAAATGTGGGAGAAAAAAATGGATGGAGGAAAAAAACAAGGCTGGAGGAGAGGAGGGTTTAGGTGGGGGTCTCAAATAAGAAGCCAAAAACTTTTCTCATATCGCCTATCTGGGTGCTGAAAGGGGGGGGAGGGAGAGTAGAGGGAGGGGGGAGGGAAGGGAATGTGGAGGAAAGTAGAGGGAGGGAGGAGGGAAGGGAATGTGGAGGAAAGTAAGAGGAGGGAAGGGAATGTGGAGGAAAGTAAGAGGAGGGAAGAGGGAAGGGAATGTGGAGGAAAGTAAGAGGAGGGAAGGGAATGTGGAGGAAAGTAAGAGGAGGGAAGGGAATGTGGAGGAAAGTAAGAGGAGGGAAGGGAATGTGGGAGAAAGTAGAGGGAGGAGGAGGGAAGGGAATGTGGAGGAAAGTAAGAGGAGGAGGGAAGGGAATGTGGAGGAAAGTAGAGGGAGGAGGAGGGAAGGGAATGTGGAGGAAAGTAAGAGGAGGAGGGAAGGGAATGTGGAGGAAAGTAGAGGGAGGAGGAGGGAAGGGAATGTGGAGGAAAGTAGAGGGAGGGAAGGGAATGTGGAGGAAAGTTGAGGGAGGGAGGAGGGAAGGGAATGTGGAGAAGAGTAGAGGGAGGAGGAGGGAAGGGAATATGGAGGAAAGTAGAGGGAGGAGGAAGAGGGAAAGGAATATGGAGGAAAGTAGAGGGAGGAGGAGGGAAGGGAATTTGGAGGAAAGTAGAGGAAGGGAAGGGAATGTGGAGGAGAGTAGAGGGAGGAGGAGGGAAGGGAATGTGGAGGAAAGTAGAGGGAGGGAAGGGAATGTGGAGGAAAGTAGAGGGAGGGAGGAGGGAAGGGAATGTGGAGGAAAGTAGAGGGAGGAGGAGGGAAGGGAATGTGGAGGAAAGTAGAGGGAGGAGGAGGGAAGGGAATGTGGAGGAAAGTAGAGGGAGGAGGAGGGAAGGGAATATGGAGGAAAGTAGACGGAGGAGGAGGGAAGGGAATGTGGAGGAAAGTAGAGGGAGCAGGAGGGAAGGGAATGTGGAGGAAAGTAGAGGGAGGAGGAGGGAAGGGAATGTGGAGGAAAGTAGAGGGAGGAGGAGGGAAGGGAATGTGGAGGAAAGTAGAGGGAGGAGGAGGGAAGGGAATGTGGAGGAAAGTTGAGGGAAAGGACGGGGGGAATAGAGGGAGGGGGAGGAAAGAAGGAATGGAAATGTGTGGGGAGTGACAGGGGGGGGGGAAGAGGTAGAGGGAGGGAAGAAGGAATGAAAATCTGGAAGAATGGGAATAGAGGGGAAGGACAGGGAAGGAAGTAGAGGGAGGGGGAGGAAGAAGGAATGGTAATGAGGTAGAGGGGGGTAGCAGAGGGGAAATGGAGGGAGGGAGAGGGAAGAAGGAAGGGAATTTGAAGGATAGACGGGAAGGATATGGGGTAGGTAGAGGGAGGGGGAGGGAAGTAGGGACGGGAATGTGAAAGAAAGGAAAGTAAAGGGGTAGGGTGGGGGAGGGAAAGTAGAGAGAGGGGGAGGGAAGGGATGGGAATGTGGAGGAATGTAGAAGAGAAGGATAGGAATGTGAATTGGAGAAAAGAAGGGACGGGGATGTGGACAAGAGAGAGAGAGAGAGAGAGAGAGAGAGAGAGAGAGAGAGAGAGAGAGAGAGAGAGAGAGAGAGAGAGAGAGAGAGAGAGAGAGATGCAAGGAAAGAAGGAAGAAGATGGGAGGCATAAATGTGAAGAATCGATGTCGAAGGACCAAAGTACGTAAGGAAAAGAAGGATGGAATGAAGAAAGGAAAGAAGGAAACGAAAGGAGTAAGGAAAGAAGGAAGGAAGGAGGGAAGGGAGGTAAAATTGAAATTCCTCCTCTCCTCCGCTAGCTTCCTCCCCACCACACCAATCGCCTCCGTCCATCCATCCTTCCTTCCCTTCCAATCCTCTTCCCACCCGCTCCACAAAAACATCCAGCCACTCCTTCAAATAATATTCTTTTTCTTTATTAATCTATTGAGTTCTCGTTCATACCTCTCATCTATTTATTTTTGTCTCGTCTGATCATTATTGAAATCTATCCTTTCTACTTAGTCCACCAATCC
Source organism: Coenobita brevimanus (assembly GCF_032717465.1). Lineage (NCBI taxonomy): Eukaryota > Metazoa > Arthropoda > Malacostraca > Decapoda > Coenobitidae > Coenobita > Coenobita brevimanus. The sequence goes on along the minus strand of NC_136973.1, from coordinate 4,150,926 downwards.
TTCAAGTTCCATCCATCCTCTCTCTCTCTCACTCTCTCTCTCTCTCTCAGTATGACGTCTTTTCCTTCCCTTCTTTCTCAGTTCTTTTAATCCCAAAGAACCCCAACCCCAACCATAATCGCATTTTCCCCAGCCCCTCCCTTAACTACACCTTCTAACCCCCCCCAACCCCTCATCCTCTTCCTTAGCCGAACCTTCCCCAACCCCTCCCCAGCCCCCTCCCTTAACCACACCTTCCCAACCCCTCCCCAACCCCCTCCCTTAACCACACCTTCCCCAACCCCTCCCTTAACAACACCTTCCCCAACCCCTTCCCAACCCCATTGTAGTTGCAAAGATGACCACCAGGAGGCCAATAACAGAACACACAGACTTCATATCCCGGTATCGAGTAGGAGAGTAAACACACCCTGGTCTGGAGGGCTGGTGGATCTCTCTCTCTCTCTCTCTCTCTCTCTCTCTCTATTTGGTCATAGGTTCGGCTTGCCTCGCTAAATCTCCCTTTCCTCTCTCTCTTATTTACTCTTTTCGTGGGTCTTCCTCTCGGGTTTCGTCTCTCTCTCTCTCTCTCTCTCTCTCTCTCTCTCTTACTTTCATACAAGTTTCAATTTCCTCTCTTCTATTCCCTACCTTCCACTTTCGCCTTTTCTCTTCCTCCTTCGGTCTGCCTCTCCTATCCTCCTTTTTCTCCTCCACCTTTTTCCTTCCCTTCCATCCTCTCTCTCTCTCTCTCTCTCTCTCTCTCTCTCTCTCTCTCTCTTTCATGCAAATTTCAATTTCCTCTCTTCTATTCCCTATCTTTCGCTTTCGCCTTTTCTCCTTCCATCTACCTCTCCTATCCTCCCCCTTTTTCTCCTCCATCTTTTTCCTTCCCTTCCATCCTCTCTCTCTCTCTCTCTCTCTCTCTCTCTCTCTCTCTCTCTCAGCACAGTCAGCGGGAGGGGAATCATACACTCATCATATAAATAATCACGTTACCCACCTTCCTTGAGCCCTGGGTAGGAGGAGCAAGAGAAGATGGGAAGGGAAAGGAAAGAAGGAGAGAAAATGAGAGGAGAGGAAAAGAAGGGGAAGGAAAGGGCTGAAAAGGAATGACATGAGAAGGAAGAGAAAGGTAAGGAGAGGAAAAAGTGAGGAAATGAAAGGAGAGGAGAGGAAAATGAGGAAAGGAAAGGAATGGATAGCAAAGGAAAGGAAAAGAAACAAAACGAACAAGGAGAGCAGATGGAGAGGAGAGGAGAGGAGAGGAGAAGAGAGGAGAGGAGAGGAGAGGAGAGGAGATGGGAGGGGAGGGGATATGGGAAAGGAAAGGAGAGCAAGTGAAAGAATCAGAAAGGCGGTAAAAAAGGAATAAAGAGGAAAAAGAAGAGAGGAAAGGAGGAAAGAAAAGAGAGAGGTGGTAAAGAAAAAAATAATGACAAAGCAAAGAATGTAAGTGATGAAGAAGAAAGGAATTTTTGAGAATGAAAAATAAATGAACGACGGAAAGAGAGAAACAAGGAAGACTCAGAAAAATAGTAACATACGGAGGGCAGACAGCAGAAAGAGACAAATAAAGGAGCAGGGAAGATGCAATGAAAGAAAGTGTGAAAAAGAAAGATAATAGCAATAAGGTATACATGAAAGAAAGGAAGAAAGAAGAGGAAAAAGAATGTGAGGGTTAGGTTAGGGAGGGAGGAAGAGGAGAATAAAAAAGAAGGGAGTGAGAGAGAGAGAGAGAGAGAGAGAGAGAGAGAGAGAGAGAGAGAGAGAGAGAGAGAGAGAGAAATAAAATAAAGTGACGGGTAGGTTGGGAGCGAGGGAGAAGAGAATAAGAAAGAGGGGAAATGTGCATGAGAGAGAGAGAGAGAGAGAGAGAGAGAGAGAGAGAGAGAGAGAGAGAGAGAGAGAGAGAGAGAATAAAATAAAGTGACGAGAGAGAAAGACTTTGGAATCTCGGCCCAGGAAAAGCAAATACGTTTTCCTGACCTAGCCGTCTACACATGCGTTTCATATTCTCTCTCTCTCTCTCTCTCTCCTTTCACTTTCCATCCTCCCAGCATTCTCTCCTTCTAAACCTGTTTCCCCTTTCCTCCTTCCCTTCCCCTCCATCCTTCCCAGTGTACACCCCTGCCACTCAACCTTTCCTCTACCCCTCTTCCTCAAGCCGGTCAGACTGTTCGATAAGGTCCGTTTCCTCCCTGTCCCAGTCCATCGGCAATACCACTAGGAACCTGGACGTAAAATTGATGGTTGCGTGTCGAATTCAAGAAGAGTGAGAAATAGTATAAACTGGCTTAATCACCCTTGAGTAGTTGTTAAGAATATTCCTGTATCCAAATCATACTTAGTCTTCCCTCATCCTTCTTCCCCCCCTCCCTTACTCAATCCCTCTTCTCCTCTCTCCATCCTTCTACTCTTCCTCCCTCCTCGTCCCTCCACTTCCTCCTTAGTGTATTTTCTCTCTCTCCAGCACCACATTATTCTCTCTCTCTCTCCCTCTTCACTCCATCCTCTCACTTTTCTCCCTTCTTCTTCCTTTTACAATTCTCTCCCCATCCTTCCATCTTTCTCCTCTCTTCTTCTCCCTTTTCCATCTCTCTCCCCACCCTTCTCTTTCTCCCCTCTTCTTCTCCCTTTTCTATCTCTCTTTTTATCTTTCTATCTTTCTCCCCTCTTCCTTTCCCCTCTCCTTCTATCCCAACTACTCCATCCTTTTCCCCCCTCCTCTCTCTCCCCAACCATCGATCTATCCACCCTTCCATATACCACCCTTCCTCTCCCTCTTACATCTTTCTCCCCATCCTTTCATCTCTCTCCCCTCTTCCTTTCCCTTCTCCTTCTATCTCCCCACTCTTCATTTTCCCCCCCTCCTTTCGCTCCCCAACCTTCGATCTATTCTCTCTCTCTTTCCCTTCCATCCTCGACCCTATCCCATTTTCATTTCCCCTGCCTTTTTCACATCCTTCAGCCTTGTCCCTTTTTCATTTCCTCCGCCATTTCACATTCTTGAACCATCCCCATCTCCACCTCCTCTACCTTTCTGACCCTTTCTCATTTCCACTTCCGGCTATCAACTCTAATCCTTGACCTTCTCATATTTCATTTACTCTTCTTTTTCTCATATTTCATTTCCCTCTATCTTCTCACCTCTCCACTCCTTAATCTTCATTCATTTTCACTTCCTCTGTCTTTTTAACCTCCCAGACAGTCCCTCATTTCCGCTTGCTCTGCCTTTTCACCCGTCCACCTCCTCGTTCATTACACAACCCCCACTTCCTCACCCTACATAACATCGTTCACCCTTCTTCATTTCCACCTTCCCTGCCTTATCATTTCTCCACCTCCTCGCCCACCATTCCACCCCTGACACTCCAGTCTCTACACTTCCTTGGCACTTACTCTGCCTTTTATGCTTCCTTGACATTTCCTCATTTCCTTTTGCTCTGCCTTTTCACCTCCCCATTTCCACCCCCCTTGTCACAGCCCCAATTTCACCTCTGTCTTTTCATATCCTTCCATGACTCATCCTCATTTCTGTATCCTCAGCCTTCTCACCTCCCCACACCTTGACCTCTGCTCATTTCCATTTACTCTGCCTTTTCGCCTCCCCACTTACCCTGTCCCACTACCCCCCCCCTGTCAAAGGCCCCTCCCTCCTCTCCCCCCTTCGTCACCATCCCCCCCCACCTGTCAAAAGTTCCTCCCTCCCCTCCCTCCTCCTCCTCCTCCTCACGGTGGGTGAAGGTGTGGAGGTGTGAGACGGCACTAATTGGAAGCACTACGAGGAACGTGCCTAGTCCTTCCCCTGGGTCCACAAACACACACACACACAGGGGATGGGGGATAGATGGTAGTATGATGGCAGCATGGGGTGAGTGGAGGGTGTATGGTGGAAGTATGGGAGGATAGGAGGGTGTATGGTGGTAATATGGGGTGATGGGAGGGTGTATGGTGATTGTGTGGGGTGATTGGAGGGTGTATGGTGGTAGTATGGCGTGATTGGAGGGTGTATGGTGAGTGTTTGTGAGGATGGGAGGGTGTATGATGGTAGTATGGGGTGATAGGAGGGTGTATGGTGAGTGTATGGGAGGATAGGAAGGTGTATGGTGATTGTATGGGAGGACAGGAGGGTGTTAGATGACAGAGACACACACACACACACACACACACACACAATATCTCCATGCACATCTTTATTTACACAAGTTCTGCATGGTCAATCTATACAGTTTGCCATCATTTTTTCACCAGTTTTTCATCAGCTACCTAAACCACTGACACTTCTTGGTTAGTTCATTTACTGCTGTCTTATACTACTTTATTTTTGCTTTATACTGGCGATTATTTTTAACTTGGAAAAAAACTTATAGTAGGTAAGGATGGATGAAAGCAATATGTAATGGCTGTATTATACTCACATTCTTTAACTGTGCTTATTGGGCTGTCTATCTATCTATTTATCTACCTACCTATCTATCTATCTACCTATCTATCTATCTATCTATCTATCCATCTATTTATCTATCTATCTATAATCAAGAAGCCATATATGTATCCCCACCAGTTCGATAAAAGACTTAAGACGAATACAGGAACAAAATATTAAATACGTCCTCGTGCAGAAAGGGTTAATAAATCACTGGAAAGAAGGAAAAAGGCCAATCTGTTATTTACCTTTTGAGAAGCGAAGAAGAATATCCGATGAGAGCGATGACAATGCTTCTGGTGGTGGCGGTGGTGGGAGTGAGGTGTTAGGGAGACTGACCCTCTCTCCTCACCTCTCGCCTGCCGGAAATAAAGGTTCTTGTTAATTAGACAGATAGACAGGTAGATAGATAGATAGACCGATAGATAGAAAGACTGATTGATAGAGATAGAGATAGCTATATGTAAAGATAGATGCAGATAGACAGCTGCACACTCTCTTGACCTCACGTCTGCAAAAGAGAGAGGTTTTTGCAATTACAGGTGTGTGTGTGTGTGTGTGTGTGTGTGTGTGTGTGTGTGTGTGTGTGTGTGTGTGTGTGTGTGTGTGTGTGTGTGTGTGTGTGTGTGTGTGTGTGTCTTAACTACATTTTCTTTAGCCCTCTCTCTTTTTCTCTTTTCAAGCTATATTTTTCTGTATCTCCCCCTCATTCTCTGTCCCAACTTTGTTTTCCTTTCTCTCTCTCTCTCTCTCTCTCTCTCTCTCGCTTTGTCTTTGTTCTGCCCTAACTATATTTGTCTTACCTTCCTCTCTTCCATCTCTCCCTCTCTACCAGCTAATTCTTCCGCATCTCCCTCGCTCTTTTTCTGCTCTAACTCAATTCTTCTACATCTCCCTCTTTGTTTTTCCCTATCCTAACTGTGCAATTCGGCCGCATTTATGTTATTATCCACTTTACCTCCCTCACCCCAACCAGACATCCATCCCAATTACACCCGTCTCCCTCCCACCCACCCCAATTACTCTCATCTCCCACCCACACAATTATTTCAGCCAGATACGCTTTTTGATAACACCCACGTCATCACCTTCCCCGACCAGCATCAACCTATTCACTGCGATGACATCAATCTGTACAGGCTAACGCGAGACTATTCTCCTCGTCCTTCTAATAAGCAGTCCACTTCTTTACCACTTAACCACTACCTTGAAGCATCTCAGGGCATTCAGTAAAGGAGGGATGTCTTACACACACAGTTATATTATCCTCAGCTACCGCCAAACGATTTTATCAACATTAACCCTTCACTACACTGATGTATCTTTGCTAAATTGATCCCTACTACCAACAAGCCATTATTTATTTATTTATTTATTTATTTATTTATTTTACTGCATGGGAGACGTCTCGTACTGAAGGGGTTAATTTAGGCTGTGTCTAACCTAAGTCTACCTCTCTTCTAAGATAAAAAAAAAAAATGTTTGGATACAGTACTTATAAATAAAATACGTCACCAGACAGAATGAGGTTAAGAGAGAGACAGTTAATGACAAGTACAGGCAGGAGGAAGAGATAGATGACACTTCTCTACTGACAGCTGAAATGAAAGGTGCTACAAGAACTACATTTATATGATAGCATTAGGAAGCACAAAATAGTATGTGAACGATGGATCCTCTCTCTCGTTTGGGGAGGAGTGAGAAATATGGTAAACAGGAAAAAAAAAAATAATGCAAAGGATACGGTACTTTCTGTCGGTTGGAGGGGAATGAAATATATGGAAGACAGAGGGTAAAAAATACGAATGAAGGAATGAGAAATACGGAAGACAGGAAAAAAATACGAAGGAAGGAATGAGAGATATGAAAGGCAGGAAAAAAATACGAAGGAAGGAATGAGAGATATGGAACACAGGAAATTATAATAAGGATACTCTCTGTCGTTTGGGGAGGAGTGAGAAAAATAGGAGACAGGCCACATGCTAGCAGAGGAATTATCAGAACCTTTAGTCATACCTGTACAAACTTCATATCCCATTAATCACAATGACTTATAATGCTCCTGCGACGGCCAGACGATTATATCAAGCCTAAGAAAGCCGTCGACTTGTTTAGGGGGTTTATCTGGGCACGTCATCTGCTTCCCCGAGGATCATTAATCGTTGCAAGGAATATAAAGTTGCCTCATAACCCCTTTGTCTCGAGGGTATTATTTCTTTATTTTATTCAGCTTACGGGCACGTCAAATTAATAAAGTGTTGGATACAGAGCGGTATTTTGGTGCGGCTAGGAAGCTTGCTAACACCTCTTCCTTAGCGATTTATTTCTGAATATGCTCCGTTGCTGTTCTTGTGCGTTATTCATGCAGTCTGTCATTAAAAATATATAAGAAACAAAAAGGAGGGTATTAATAGGTAGTTCTGAAAATAAATCATTAAAGAGGAGGTGCTACGGAGCCTCCGTACCCGACGAGAGAGAGAGAGAGAGAGAGAGAGAGAGAGAGAGAGATGGGAGGGGGAGAGTTTGTTTCGTTCAGAGAGAGAAATGACTGCGGGGAGATGAAAGGGAGAAGACAACTGACTCCACTATAGTCTTTTCACCTTAACTTAGCTCAGATGTTTGTCTTTTTGCAGTTTGTTTCACGTAGCTCAGTGCCAGAATAAGACTACTGTGGCTTTACCTTTCTAAAACACTTCTTTGTAACTACCATCATGCCCTAGCATTAGTTTCATGTTACAACGCACTATTCAAGATATGGCAATTTTAGTCCAAGTTTGAGTGAAAAGAGTATAGTAAGGACCTCCTTTTAGTTAAATAATATCCCCAGGTTGCAAGACTAAAAAGGAGCAATTGTTTTTGGAGGAGTTATTGGAGAGGTTTATACTCTTTTCACCTTAACTTGGCCCAGATTTTCGTCGTCTTGTTGCTTAGTATCTCAGTGGCAGAAAACAATAATGCTACGGCTCTTTCCATATCACTTCTTCGTGACTAGCATCATATTCTAGTGTTACAATTCAGCAATCTAGATGGAGAGATTGCAATTTTTGGCCAAGTTAGAGCAAACTGAGTAAAGCATCAAATTCTAGTGTTCATCTGCTGTTATAATTCAACACTGAAGCTAGAGTCCGCAATTTTAGGTCATGTTAAAGTAAAATAAGTCTAGCATCATACTCTAGTGCTGATCATAACTCAGCATTCAGGCTGCCGAGAAGGTAAATTAAGAGGAGTATATCAGAGGAGTTTGTCTGGCCACGTCATCAGGTTCAGGGAGACTCATTAATTTCTGACGGGGATATAAAGTTCTCCCTCTGGACACACCCAAATTGTGACTAAGACCCGTTTTCTCATCAGTTAAGGAAGCTTCCTAACACCTTTTCCTAAGCGACTTATTTTGCTTATCACACACCACCATCCTGTTTGGTGTTAATAATAACCTAGCCTTGAAGACAGGGAGTAGGCAGTCTTAGGCCAAATTAGAGTAAAAATGACACAACGCCTTATCAATCATGTAAATAAACACCTGTAGGTGATGGCGACCATCATCCACTCACTTGATGTGGTGCTGCCTACTTCTACTTTCATCTTTATCATTCTTGTAAATAAAAACCTGTAGCTGGTGGCGACTATCACCCACTCACTTGATGTACGAGTAGTGCTGCCTACTTCTTCCTTCACCTTTATCATTATTTTTCTGTCTGCCATCCTCTCTTCACATTTCTCCCATCTTTCCTGTCACTTTTTATTACTCTTCTTTCCATTTAGGGAGGCTTTACATTGAATGACAAGCCTAATGATTTTTTGCAGGCCAGGAAACAATTTACAACGCGGGGTGGTAACCATATACCCATCCCATACGTGTTCCCTACGTGTCAGCAAGTGGGTTGACGGGGGATTAGTGCCTTTCCCCGTCAAACAACTAACTCAAAGAAAAATGGCCACCCCCTTACGGGATTATGGCGTCTGACTATAGATAGACAGATAGACCTTTCAATCGTCTTCCTGTCCTCCAAAAATTTCCCTTCACCTCAATTCAGCGCCATATAATCACCTCCCATGACTGTCAATGTATACTGCCAAGCTAAAAGAGATAGCAGGACACGCCCATATCGCCCACTGATCTTCCACTCATTCATCCGTATCCACACTTACTCACACTTAGTTCACTTGTTTCCGTTCATCAGTTAGAGTTTTTTTTTTTCATTATACATTACCTTCATTCATCTGTATTCACACTCAGTCCACTTGTTTTCGTTCATTTTTTTTTTCTTTCCATTGTACATATCTTCATTCATCTGTGTTCACATTTAATTCACTTGGTTTTGTTCGCCAGCGCGGTTTTTCATTATATATTATCTTCATTCATCTGTATTCACACAATTCACTCGTTTTCGTTCACCAGTGAGTTTTTTTTATTTTATTTAATTATACATCATCTTCATTTACCTGTATTCACAGTTAATTCACTTAATTTCGTTCACCATTCTTTTTCCATTATACATTATCTTTATTCATCCCCTTTCACACTTAATTCACTTGCTTTGGTTCACCCTAATTCGTGTTTTGCTAATGTCATCACTTTCACTCACTGAACCTGTTAAACTGCCTCACTCTCACCCTACTACGTGTATCATCACTTTCACTCTCTTTTCATGTGCCTCAATCTCGTTCTATTACGTACATCATCATTTTCACTCAATAAATCTACCTTACATCATCATTTTCAATCAATAAATCTACTTTACATCATTTTCAGTCAATAAATCTACCTTACATCATCATTTTCAATCAATAACCTACTTTACATCATTTTCAATCAATAACTCTACCTTACATCATCATTTTCAATCAATAAATCTACCTGTCTACTATTTACCACAAGCAATCATCATCACCGACAATCTTCTAATCAGCATGGTGTCCTGTCTTCCACAATTTCTCACTCTTCCCCAAACGAGACAAGGTATCTTTCCTGCACGTACTCTTCTGTTCTGTGCTTCATATTACAATCACACAAAAATAGTACTGTACATGTAACACCTTCCATCGTCACAGTCGGGAAGTGAGGCCGGGGACCTTTCACTCATTTTCATTCATTTTCACTCCTCTTCACTCATTTCTCGCCAACTTGCTTCCTCTTCATTTCCACTCGTCCTTACTCTGTTTACCTTTACCTGTACTTATCTTTTCACACACTTACCACACTCAGTCCACTCCAACTTTGTTTTGTAAATATCTAGGGTTTCTCTCTCTCTCTCTCTCTCTGTAATCACTTTTACTTCCACGTCCATTACTAATCACTCTACACTAATTCTTTTTCGTCATTAAACTCTCTCTCTCTCTCTCTCTCTCTCTCTCTCTCCCTTACAACCTTACTAATCACTTCAGCCCAGCTCTTTTTTCCCCTTTTATTTCCCTGTATTTGTTCTCTCTCTCTCTCTCTCTCTCTCTCTCTCTCCACTCACACATTCTTTGCATTTACTCATCCCCCTCCCTCTACTCACTCCCACCACCACGTCCTCTATTCTCTTCCAACAATTTTTAGTGGTGTCAGAGGCTCAGGCGTACTTCAGTCTCTGCCACCACAGGATCAAGTCCCGGATTAAGTGCCTGACAACAAACATATGAGACATTTTTGCCCACGCACCACACCTCCCCCCTCTGGCTTCCTCCTCCCCCAATTCCAGACAGCTTATTAAATTCTCTTAAGCTTAATAATAAATTCTCTTAATATTAAATTCTCTTAAGCTTAATACTGAATTCTCTTAAGCTTAATATTAAATTCTCTTAAGATTAAATTCTCTTAAGTTTAATACTGAATTCTCTTAAGCTTATTATTAAATTCTCTTAAGCTTAATATTAAATTACCTTAAGCTTGATATTAAATTCTCTTAACCTTAATATTAAATTCTCTTACGTTTAATATTAAAAGCTCTTAAGCTTAATATTAAATTCTTTTGAGATTAATATTAAATTCTCTTGAGATTAATACCAAATTCTCTTAAGCTTAATACCAAATTCTCTTAAGCTTAATACTGAATTCTCTTAAGCTTAATATTAAATTCTCTTAAGCTTAATACTAAATTCTCTTAAGCTTAATATTAAATTCTCTTCAGCTTAATTTGTGTCTAAGTTTATCGTCACTCAGTTTATGTCCTTTAGATCCTCCGAAAAATGCCACTCTCAAAACAGTGGTAAAAGACCCCTCAAAGTGCTACAGAATTGCCGAGAAGTGCTACAGAGGCTCCGAGAAGTGCTACAGAGGCTCCGAAAAGTGCTACAGAGGCTCCGAGAAGTGCTACAGAGGCTCCGAGAAGTGCTACAGAGGCTCCGAAAAGAGCTACAGAGGCTCCGAAAAGTGCTACAGAGGCTCCGAAGTGCTACAGGACACCCGGAAATAGCTGAAGTCTCCCAAGTGCTGTAGTCTCCAGAAGTGCTAATGGGCCGACGAAAAGTGCTACAGCCTTCGAAGTGCTAATGTCTCCAAAAGTGCTACAGAGCTTCCAAAAAGTGCTATAAAGCCTTCGAAAAGTGCAACAGAGTCTTCGAAAAGAGCTATACAGCCTTCGAAACGTGCTATAAAGCCTCCAAAAAGTGTTACACAGACTCCGAAAAGTGCTATAAAGTGCTATAAAGCCTCCAAAAAGTGTTACACAGACTCCGAAAAGTGCTATAAAGCCTCCAAGTGCTACAGAGCCTTCGAAAAGTGCTATAAAGCCTCCAAAAAGTGCTATACAGCGTCCGAAAAGTGTTATACAGCCTCCGAAAAGTGCTATAAAGCCTCCAGAAAGTGCTATAAAGCCCCTGGAAAGTGCTAATGTGCCAAAAGAGTCCGGCTCTTCTCACTTCTTCCCCCCACCATATATCACATCAATGCTTATTATTTTAGTTCCTCCATATAGATACAGAATTTAGTTTGAGTTCAAATTTGTGTCGCTTTGTAGAAACTGACTATACACACACACACTGACACAAACACACACACACACACACACACACACACACACACACACACACACACACACACACACACACACACAATTCTCACCACTATACTGTTACCCACGCACATGCACATGCAAACAGAGATTCTCATCATTCTAGATAAGAACACACACACACACACACACACACACACACACACACACACACACACACACACACACACAATTATAAAAACAAAAGGACACAAACACTCCTTAACTTACTAAACACCTCTCTCTCTCTCTCTCTCTCTCTCTGGAACAGAAGACAAAATGAAGAATGAAAAGATGAGGGAAAGGAATGAGGGGAAAAGAATGAAAACTAAAAGACAGGTTAAGAAAAAGAGAAGGGAAGGGAAGGGAAGAGAGTGGAAGAGAAGATAATTAATGAGAATATAATTAAATCCAGACAAGAGAAATGAAGGGCAGAGAAGAGCAGAGGAGAGGAGAGGAGGAGAAGGAAGAGAGAAGAGAATCTAAAGGGGAGAAAAGAGAATATCCGTAGTTAAGGGTAGGGTAAAAAGGAGAAAAAATGAAAAAGAATGAAAGAAAGAAAGGGAAGCAAAAGAAAGAATGAGAAGAAAAAAAGAAAGAAGGAAAGGGAAGGAAAGGTAAAAGACAAGGGAAGAAGAAGATGGAAAGGGAAGGTCAGAGAAAGGAAGGATGGAAGAAATAAAGAAGAAACGTGATGAAAAAATAAAGAAGCAAAAGGAAGAGGAAATAGAGAAGGAAAGGGAAGAAAAAAGAAAGAAAGGGGAGGAGAGAGAAGGAAAGGAGAGAAGAAATAAAGAAGAAAAGGGAAGAAGAAATAAGGAAAGAAAGGGTATGACGGGAGTGGTATTGGTGAGGCAACAAGATGTGAAGAGATAATGAAGGGCTGGTAGAGGGCATGTGGGTGGGTACGTTTGAGAGAGAGAGAGAGTGTGTGTGTGTGTGTGTGTGTGTGTGTGTGTGTGTGCGCGTGCTGGTACCCTCTATGGCCTAGGTATACCCACATCCTCAAGTTCCCTTCCCTCCCTTTACAACCTTCTTTCTTATCTCACTCCCTACCTACCTACCTGCCGACTAAATTACCTCCCTACCTACCTGCCTGTTTACCTACCTACCTTACCTAACCTGACCTACTTACCTTCCTCCCTACATGCGTATATATGCCTTCCTTACCTTCCCTTGATGAACTACCTACATATCTATCTACCTACTTCCCCACCAACCTCCTCTTTATGTACCTACCTACCTCAATATCTACTGTACAGTACCTACCTAACCACTTACCTACCAACCTACCTACCTCTCCACCTACCTCTCTACCTACCTCTCTCCCAATCTACCTTCATCCCATTATCATCCTCCCCTTACCTGCTCTACGAGGCTCATTTCCCTTACCTAATCCTCCTAATTGCAACCATCTTTCTCAGTACCTGCCCTCCCCTCACCTCCTTTCCACCCACTTACCTATCCACACCTGCTCACCCTATCTACCTTCTCTCTCCATCCTTCATCCACCTACTCTATCCATCTGCCTTCATTCTCCTTCCGCTTATTCATCATTCATTCACCCACTTCATCCGTCCACCTTCTTTAACCATCCACCCATCATTCATTCATTCACTCGCTCACTACATTCTTTTACCTTTATTCATTATCTTCCTAGCCATTATCCATTCACTCTTCATCCACTTTTGCATTATTCATCAATCCACTCTATCCATCTACTTCTCTCTCTCCATCCACTTATCTTTCATCTACTTTTCCCAGCTTCTATCACTCTCCATCACTTAGCCAACCTCTCGTTCATTCAACTTCATTCATTCTTCATCCTCTTCGGTATCCCACCTTTCGTTCATCCATTCACTTTAACCATCCACCCCCCCCCACCTACTCATCACTCATCCACTCACTCCCCTACCCTCCCTCTCCACCCACTTACCTATCAAGAATCTCCTAACCCATAGTTCCTCTCTCTCTCTCTCTCTCTCTCTCTCTCTCTCTCTCTCTCTCTCTCTCTCTCTCTCCACTTACCTTCCTTACGTACCGTACCCACTGACTCAAGAAAACCATAAGATAAGTACTCTCTCTTCCTCTCTCTGTAAGTTTTGTGTGTGTGTGTGTGTGTGTGTGTGTGTGTGTGTGTGTGTGTGTGTGTGTGTGTGTGTGTGTGAGGGATGACACCTGATACCTACAGACCTGCCGACTGTCGCCACCTCCCCCCCCCTCCCGGACCTTCACCCTTTTCTTACCTCTCTCTCTCTCTCTCTCTCTCTCTCTCGTTTTTTCCCTAAGTAATTCAGTTTAGTTCTTTACATTTACTCTCTCTCTCTCACACACACACACAACACCATATCCTCTCGACATTCCACTCTTAATCCCCTCCTCCCTCTCAAACAAGTAGGGCGGAGGGAGGAAGGGAGATGGAGGGAGAGAAGGAGAAAGGGATAGCTGGCTGGAAGAGAAGAGGGATCGAGGGAGGGGCGATGGGAGAAGGAAAGTGGGAGCAGAGGAGACAAAAAAAAAAAAAAAAAAAAAAAAGGGAACGAAGACGAAAGGAGACAGAAAAAAGGCCCACTGAGAGAGAGAGAGAGAGAGAGAGAGAGAGAGAGAGAGAGAGAGAGAGAGAGAGAGAGAGAGAGAGAGAGAGAGAGAGAGAGAGAGGATAATGAAAAGGAAGCAATGACACCCTTACAACAGAGAATAAAACACACACACACACACACACACACACACACACACACACACACACACACACACACACACACACACACACACACAGCACTGGGAAGCCTGCAGAATAACAATAAAACAGGAAACCCATGAAGAAATAAAATGAGGGAGTGAGAAAATCAAGCGAAAAGAAAGAAAGAAGCAGGGAGGTGAGGGGAGGGGAGGGAGTGTGGATGGATGGATGGGAGAGAGAGAGGGAGGGAGGAAGGAAAGGAAGAAAGAGGGGAAGTAAGGGAGAAAGTGAGTGAGGGAAGAGATAACAGAGGCAAGAAGTGAAAACACGGAATGGAAGGTGAAAAGATATACCTTGGAAAGAATGAAACATGAAACGAAGAAAGGGTGAGACTGAGAAAGGAATGAGAGGAAGGAAGGAGGGAAGAAGGGAAGGAAGGAAGGAGGGGGGGAAGGAAGGGAGGGAACGAACAAAGCGACTAATAAATGGAAGAAAGTACGGGACTAAACAGAGAAAAACCTGAATGACACAACAACGAAAGGAAGCAAGGAAAGTCTTACAATAGCTAATCATGCGATGGAGGAAGTGAAGATTAACACAACAGGAAATTAATCAATGAGGAGAGAATAAAGTATAGAAAAAAGAATAACGAGTGGGAAGGAGGGAGACTTACAAAACAGGAAACTCAAAAAAAAGAAAAAAAAAAGACAGAAAAGAATAGGGACTAGGGAGAGGACAAAGGGACCTTAGGGGGTTGGGAAGAAACATCCTCCCTTTACCCACGACCCTTTATGGATGTCGACAGCACACGAGAAGCGCGGAGGAGGGAAGTGGGAGAGAGAAGAAGGAATGAGGGAGGGAAGTGGGAGAGAGAAGAAGGAATGAGGGAGGGAAGTGGAAGAGAAAGGAAGGAATGAGAGAGAGGGGATGTGGAAGACAAGAGAATGACTGGGGGAGAGAAGAGAGATGTGGGTGACAAGAGATGAGAGGGAGTACAAAAGAGTAAGAGTGTGGGAGAAAAAGATGTGGGAGAGAGAAGGCACGGGGGAGAGAAGAAAAGGGGGAGAAATAGGAAATGGCTCTTGATACCGTAAAATGAAGAATACAGTGCTTTTATATGAAATGATGACAAAGTGAATCAAAATTACCCTGAAGAACACATAGCCCTAACCTTGACCTTGACTCCAGACCTTGACCTTTGATCGACGTATACCAAAAACTAACGGCTTCTTCACTGACTAACAAACACTATGGTCCATATCTGATCAGACGTTCATGGCCTTTTGCCAATAGATGCATATGTAGGCGCGGACTTGATCACAGGAGCTAGGCCTTCGGTGTCGATATTTTTTAAAACACACACACACACACACACACACACACACACACACACACACACACACACACACACACAGTCCATGAAATCTTCCCCTTGATCTGACTGTCACATATGTTCATTTCCACGTCTGTCAGTGCAATTTCTTACTTACTCTAGACTTCAAATACACAGCAAAATTTACAGAGTGGGTTACGACTGGCTGTTATAAAAAATACGTAATCTATCTATCTATCTATCTATTCATCTATCTATCTATCTATCTGTCTATCTCTGTCTATCTATCTATCCACCCACCCATCCATCCTTTCATGCATCTATCCATCCATCACTCTACCTACATTAATTTATGAATATTCTATCTAACTATTTATCTATCTTTTATCTATCTAGCCTCCTAACTATCAACCCATCCACCTACCTACCTACCTACCTACCTACCTACCTACCTCCCTCCCTACCTACCTACATACCCACCTATCCATCCACACACCTACCTACCCGCCCATCCACCCACCTACCTACCTACCTACCTCTCTCCCTCCTTACCTACATACCCACCTATCCATCCACACACCTACCTACCCGCCCATCCACCTACCTACCTATCTACCTCTCTCCTTCCTTACCTACATACCCACCTATCCATCCACACACCCACCTACCTACCCATCCACCTACCTATAACCAGACGCCTTTACCCCGCTTATTCCCAATACCATACACTTATTGCGAATATTGTGCAAAAAAAAAAAGGGGGGGGGAGCAGTTTCTTTTGTCCCCGGAAAAACATAAGGCGGTACTGAAAAAGGGACCCCTCCCCTCCTCCCTCTTCCTCCTGGATCCGCAACTGGGAGGAAGGAAGTGTGAAAGTGTGAGGGAAAGAAGTGTGAAAGTGCGAACGAAGGAAGGAAGGAAGTGTGTAAATGTGAAGGAAGGAAGTGTGAAAGTGTGAAGGAAATGTGAGAGTGTAAAGGAAGGAAATGTGAAAGTGTAAAGGAAGGGTGAAAGTGTGAAGGAAGGAAGTGTGGAAGTGTGAAGGAAGGAAGTGTGAAAGTGTGAAGAAAGGAAGCGTGAAAGTGTGAAGGAAGGAAGGGAAGTGTGAGTATGCGTGACAATAAAATCAAACGAACGACGATAACTGAAACGGGAAAATGATATATAAACACGAAAATGACGATATACTAAACAGATGATAATGGGAAAAGGGTTTTAAGAGGTATGAGAGAGAGAGAGAGAGAGAGAGAGGAAAACAAAATAAAGAAGGAGTTACCGCATATAAAAGCAAGCTAAACAAGAAAAAAATAGAGTAAAATATTAAACTAACTGACAAGGGGGAAGGAAAAATGGAGAAACTGAACAACGGTAGAAAAATGGAAGAGGAAAGGACAGGAATGAAGAGAAAAATGTGTAAAATGAAAAATGATGAGGGCAATGAATGAGGCGAATTAATTAAGGTAAAGAAATGAAAGAGAAAATAAAGGAGAAGGAAAGAAGAATAAATATATAATAAATAAATAAATGAATGAAATAACTGAATAAATAAATAATGTATGTCTATATGGGAGGAAATGAGGAGTAAAGAATTAGGGGAAAGAAATGGAAAACTGAGACGGGAAGAAGAATACAGCGCGAAATAAATAAATAAATAATGTATGAATTTATGGAAGGAATATATGAGCCTGCCGTATATCCGTGCCTTAGAGAGGATGGTATATGTAGAGACAAGAAAAAAATTGACAAAAAATACACCAAGAGAGATGGAAGATAAATTGGGAAGGCTGCAGGGAAATAAAAATAAAATAAAGATTGACAACTCGAGAAAAGAACGAGGCTGGAAGAATCAGACGAGAGAAATGGGAGGGGAAACTCTAGAAGAAAACTCTCTCTCTCTCTCTCTCTCTCTCTCTCTCTCTCACACACACACACACACCTTCCCATTCCCCTCCGTCTCTCTCTCTCTCTCTCTCTCTCTCTCTCTCTCTCTCTCTCTCTCACACACACACACACACACACACCTTCCCATTCCCCTCCGCCTCTCTCTCTCTCTCTCGTCTCTCTCTCTCTCTCTCTCTCTCTCTCAGCAGCAGCCCACGTCAGCTGACAGCTTTAAAAAGAATCTCCTTCCTCGTTACTACACTTGTCCCACGTTAAGAAAAACAACAACACACACCACCAGGGATAAAACCGCAGTCCATTTGTTTTTATTCGAGAGAGAGAGAGAGAGAGAGAGAGAGAGAGAGAGAGGTATCTAGCAGACAGATAGACAGCTGGACAGAAACGGGGAGAAAGAGAGGGAGGATGATAAATGGAAAGACAGAAATAGACAGGCAGACACACAGGTAGATAGGTGGACATCGACAGGTAAGTAGGTAGGTAGGTAGGTAGAGAGAGAGAGAGAGAGAGAGAGAGAGAGAGAGAGGAGGAAAGCCCAAAAGAAGTCTAGTCTCAAGCTCGTTATGCTGTAAGAGACGTTAACCTGTAAAAAAAGCGAACGGTTATGCTTACAGAGTACGTTTGGGGGGAAGCTTCAGAAAGGTTACTTGGGAAGCTTCAGAAAAGTTACTTGGGACGCTTCAGAAACGTTATTTGGGACGCTTCAGAAACGTTACTTGGGACTCTTCAGAAACGTTACTTGGGACGCTTCAGAAACGTTATTTGGGACGCTTCAGAAAAGTTATTTGGGACGCTTCAGAAACGTTATTTGGGACGCTTCAGAAACTTTATTTGGGGCTCTTGAGAAACTTTATTTGGGATGTTCCAGAAGCGCTATTTGGGGTCTTGAGAAACGTTACTTGGGACGCTTTAGAAACGTTATTTGGGACGCTTCAGAAACGTTATTTGGGACGGTTCAGAAACGTTATTTGGGGTCTTGAGAAACGTTACTTGGGACGCTTTAGAAACGTTATTTGGGACGCTCCATAAACGTTCTTCCCTAATCATATGCTTTGTTACATCATGGCACTTGAATGATGGCTAAAGAAAATAGCAGGTTATAACGTCACACAAAATATAAGGAGCAGTGATGATACTTATGGTACGTTTTGTTGCTGGAGAGGGACGCCTTCATGTGCTGGCACCGATACACCCTGGCGTTCCCACTGCCTGGTTATGTAAAGGCCCCTCAGCTACTTCCCTATCTCCTAAAAGGTGGATGGTGGACTGCTGGAGAAGGGCAACTTTGGCCTGCAGTCCACCAGGTTGACGTCCAGATAAACCTTGAACCACAACATCAACACAGGTACGTTTTTAGGATACTCGAAAAACGTTCTTCACTTTTAGCCTCGAGAGAGCTAAGAAAAATAGCTATGTATTTTAATTCAAATTCGCGTACCGTAAGAATACAATGATGTAAAGCACTGGATACAGCAGATAAATACATTGTGCATACCGGTAATACACTATGGTTACATCTGGTACAAAATTTTTAATAATACAAGGTTATTTAGCGTTACTAAGCTTTAGCAATTTCGCAAAACTGTGCGAGAGGGAACACGGCAGCCAGACTTGCCTATGGGTGAGGTAATCCTGGGAAGACAGAAAGTATATCCTCTAGTACATCACTCTATGAAGTAGTTACGGAATAATAATAATAATAATAATAATTATAATAATAATAATAATAATAATAATAATAACAATAATAATAATAATAATAATAAGAAGAAGAAAAGACCGTAATAACAGTAACACCACCACCAACAAAACAACAACAATAATAATAATATATATTAACAATAATAATAATAATGATAATAATAATAATAACCACAACTAACACTAACAGTAACAACACAATCTTAACGATGTCTACGAAAAACAAAGCGAAGTATTTAGGCACAAGGAACGAATCAGTAAGAGAAAGACAAATCACATTAAGTTCTCCAAGCATATAACTTTAATTTCTTCCCTATTCTCCCGTACCATAAGGGCGAAAATCATACGCAACTTTAGGTGACCTTGAATTGGTAACATTGAGAATCTTGATGCCCAAACCAGACCATTAATGAGTTTGGGATACACAATGACTGTCTATCTGGGTCCAATCTATCTATCTATATCACTGCCAGACGCCTAATCCCTCAGTTCATTATGGATGGGCTCAAAACAAGGCTACTATTTGTTTATCTATCGCCAGACGCCTTACTTCATTAAAGATTGCCTTGAAGTTAGCTGTTTACTCTTCATGACTCTACATATTGTTGCAGCTGACCAATTTGCAAGAGTCCATTTGAGAGTCCACTGCAAGACCACCGGACCCTTTCCTGGAGCAAGTCATGGCCAGAAATACTCCCTAAATTATGAGGAGGTATTTCTTTTTATTCTTTTAATTCACTCTGACGATCCTGTGAACTAGCCACTGGAGGCGATATTCAACCCCCTCCAGTTCGACAGACACCTCCTAAGCTGAATAAAATCGTCTGGAGATGGCAAGAATTTAAGATTAAGCCATGGCACTGAAGGAGTTCCCGTCACACTTTCCCATGCAGACAAAGTACGAACAGTGACGGGGTGTCTGGAGAAAGAGTAACGCATGTGAAAGTGGGAGTGCTGTGTGTGTGTGTGTGTGTGTGTGTGTGTGTGTGTGTGTGTGTGTGTGTGTGTGTGTGTGTCAGAATGAGGATAATGTCATCGGTAAGAACCAAAACGATGCAAACATAACAGCTACGGCGGCATATGAAAGGCCATACTACCACCCACTTAAAATACCTACCATTAATCAGGGTGGAGGTCGAGGGGTTAATGAGTTAATGAGTGATAAGGCTCAGATGGCTTGTCGTCGAGGAGAAACTGTGACCCCCCCCCTCTCTACAGCTGATAAAAAAAAAAAAAAAAAATCAATCTCAGGCTGATATCTGATGTCAAATTCTTATCAGTTATTTAAAGTCATAACCTTAATTCTATCAATGTATTTTTCCTCTTGGTTCGGTCTTCATTAACTACTTCCCCCCTACCTCTTTTGTTAGGGGGAAATATGTGTATCAGGCAGTCTTGATCAGGTTGGCAACTCTAAGAAATTCATGACGGGAAATCTGCGACGCTTACAAAATAATTAAATAAATAAATAAATAAATAATGCATTCCCCAACGTGCAAGACTGAGCATTTACATTACTCTTGGCGTCCTGATTTAAACCATCTCATCAAGGTTACTTTAATGCAAACTTGGAGCAAAGGCCTCACAAAAAATAATCCCTTTCACTAAATGGTGGAAGTATGGACTGCGGAGGTATAAAAGACGACGAAGGGTGAAGGTGAGTTGGAGAGAGGACAGGGTGACGAAGCGATTCCTCTGAGGCCATCCCGTTCGCGATTAAGGCGTCAGGGAGTAAAGAAATCGAGAAACTGTTGGAGTCTTTATTCTTGTTACCGACAAACTATTTTTCTGTTCAGTTTATGGAATACCTCTCGTGTTGAAAGAATCATATGCACTCATCAGTTACCTCTTCACTATTCGCAGTCACCACAAAACTAAATAAATAAATAAAAAATAAAGAAATATAAATAAAAAATAAAATCGTCCGTTTTGTCTTCCTTATTATCCGCGTGTCTCCACCTTCTGTTTCTGCATGTCAATAACCTTCATCAATGCCACTACTAAAGTAACCTTTCTCTCTCTCCCTCTCTCTCTCTCTCTCCCTCTCTCTCTCTCTCTCTCTCTCTCTAAGAAAACTGAAAAACAGACACCATAGTTAAGTAGCTAAACAGACTAAGGAAAAATGGGAACTTCACCAGCATACGCAAAAATAGCTCCTTAAGCAAAACACTCTCTCACTCTCTCTCTCTCTCTCTCTCTCTCTCTCTCTCTCTCTCTCTCTCTCTCTCTCTCTCTCTCCAAGTAGCTACACAGAAACCAGGGGAAAATAGAAGTTTCATACCAGCATACGCAAAAATAGCCCCTTATGCTAACAAACTTAACACTGTACGAGATTATAAGAAGATGTGCTCACTTTCCCAGCCACTGTTAGCGTCCCAGAACACACACAATTAACAAACACTAAAAGGGACACACGAGACCTTAAGATGAGTCCCTAAATAAGCACAATGAATTAACACATTAGGAGAACGCTAAAAAGAACACATAGGAACACAAGAGGATAACAAGTACTCTGACTGGCCCACACTACACAGCTCTTGTCCAGGGCAAGACTATACCGCAAGAAAAAGACAAGGATAGCAGAGAGGATAGGATGGAAGGGGATGAGAAAAAAATCAGATTGAAAAAGATGTAGAAAATAATATAAACACGTACTAGGACCGAACGAAAAAGCCCTCCCTTCCTCTCCTTTCCTTGTCCTCTGGAGAAGAAACAGACATACACGAACGGAGATGAGTAGACACACACACACACACACACACACACACACACACACACACACACACACACAAATACAACCAATTACCTAAACACACACTATGTATGCCCAACGAAAAAGCCTTCCCTCCCTGCCCTTGGAAGAAGAGACAGGCATACACGAACGGAGTATACACACACACACACACACACACACACACACACACACACACACACACACAACTGCAACCGAATCCCTAAACACACATGAAAAAACATTTAGCAAACACAAGGAATAAGAAAAAGAAAACACCAGACTCACAACAACGTAAACAAAGATACATGGAACGAAAATTTTTTTTCTCTCTCTCTCTCTCTCTCTCTCTCTCAGCTCCACGGTACACCCGGCAACCCCGCAAGTAAACGTGGCATCACCGCAACGGCCGGCCAGCGAGCCCTCGGGTACAACAACCTCCTCTCCTGTTTCTTCATTCATTCCACCACCCGCTCATGGGCAAGGGAGGGTAGGAGGTCCCCAGGCGGTGATGTTATGGCCTACCAAACTCCCCTCTTAGTTGGAGTAGCGGGAAACTTGGAGAAGAGGGAAAATGGAGAAGCAAGGGAGGGGTGAGATGTGCAAAGAAGGTAGCTTTGAGGATGAAGACTAATAGGAATTCAAAAAGAGTGGGATGGGCAAAAATGGATGCTTGGAGGATGAAGTTCAAGGCGTATAAACTTGGAAGAGTGGAAAAGACGGAAATACGTGAGGGGAGGATGAGCAAGGATGACAGCTAGAGGATGAAGTGCAGTGCCAGGACAAGAAGAGAAAGAAATGGGTGTAGGATGAGCAAAAACAGAAGCTTAGAGGATGAAGTTCAAGGACTCTGTAGCGTGGGGAACAGGGAAATACTATACATGAGGGGAGGATCAGCAATGATTTTGAGGATGGAGTACAAGAAAGACTACTAGCAGAGTAAAAATAGACTCTCTGAGGATGTTCAAAGAGCAGACATATAGCAGAGTGGGGAATAGAGAACTGCATGAGGGTGGGTGACCAAAGATGAAATACAAGGAAGTGTACTAGAAGAATGGAAGATAAACAGGGGTTGGATGAGAAAGGATGGAAAAGGATGAAGTAAATGAAAGAAGATACGAAGAGAGGGAAATAAGGAAATAACAGGGGTTGGATGAGCAAGGTATGTTAGTTCAGAACTTTAGAGGATGAATTGCAAGGATGGCTGTAGGCACACTGAGGGTGGTGGTAAGAAGCAGGGATGTGAACATGAAAGTAGTTGCATAAGAGCACTGTAATCTCCACTTCTACATAAGAAAGTGGAGATGGACAGAGCTGGAAGGAAGCAAGTCAAGAGTAAGAGTAGTGGAAACATGTTTGAGAGGGGTATGTGGATTTACGTAAGAAGCCTAACACCTAAGTTAATGAGCCCTGTAATGTTGATGTGGATATGCTGCAGAGTGATGGAAGATATTCTGGGATGGTTTGGGCATGTGGAGAGAATGATGCTTGAGACTGACAGCGAGAGTGTATGTACTGAGGTGGAGAGGAAGATCGAGGATGAGATGTAGGGACGGGATGGAGGTGTTGCGAGTAATAAGAAGCCACAGCACATCTTCCCGCCATCTTTCAAAATTAACACCAGCCACACGTAGGATACAGAGCCATTGCATTATCTTTTTATAGCACTGAGCAGCAGAAATAAAATCCCAATGGACGAAAACCTACGCAACAGACGAGAGAGAGAGAGAGAGAGAGAGAGAGAGAGAGAGAATGCACACGCCATAGCCAATCATATAGCAGCCACTCATATCCACTTGAATTTCTTTTTTTATTTTTTTCCTCTTGGGACGAAAGCCAGAAGGCGGGGGTTTCAGCTTACCTATCCTCTCTCTCTCTCTCTCTCTCTCTCTCTCTCGCACACACACACACACACACACACACACACACACACACACACACACACACACACACAGCAAACAGTAAACACCAAGAAGACGCAGGACCCCATTTAACTACCACACAAATATGCCATTGAAAAAAAAGACATGCAAATTCCCTCCATTCAAATTCCACTCAGCTCTTCTCTTAACATTTATTTCCCTGGCTAAACGAAGACCATGGCAGGCAACAGGTGGTCATATGAGAGAGAGAGAGAGAGAGAGAGAGAGAGAGAGAGAGAGAGAGAGAGAGAGAAGGGAGTAATATTTGTGTTTAATGTGCACTTGAGGGGGGTTTGGGGAAAGGGAGAGAGATGGGGAAAGGGAAGGGGGAGGGAGAGAAAGATGGGGGGAGGAAGAGAGAGAGAGAGAGAGAGAGAGAGAGAGAGAGAGAGAGAGAGAGAGAGAGAGAGAGGAGGGTGAAGGGAGAGGGAGGAGCAATTAGGTGTGTGCGTGAGGGAGGGAGAGGAGGAGGACAGGCATTAAGTGGGATAGAGGGAGAGGGAGGAATGGCAGAGAGAACAGAGGAGGAAGGATGTGAGAGAGAGAAAAGAGGAGCAACAGTGAGAGACAGAGGAGGAGAATCAGGAAAAGATGAGGAAAGAGAAACGTGCGTGTGTGTGTGTGAATGAGAGAGAGAGAGAGAGAGAGAGAGAGAGAGAGAGAGAGAGAGAGAGAGAGAGAGAGATGGTATGATAGGAGAGAGTAGGCTGGGAGGGATAAGGAGGTGAAAATAAAAGGGTGTGAGGCGGGAGGTATGGGTGGAGCAGTCTAAACGGAGGGAGGGAGGAGGGAAGGAAGGGGGTGGAGGGATGGATGGAGGGAGAGGTGGAGGATATTAATTGGAGGAAGGGATAGAAGGAGAGGAGGAAACGAAGGAGAGATGGACTGGGACTATGGCAGGAGAGACTGAAAGGATAGATGGAAGGAAGGACAGAGTTCAAGAGAGCATAAAGAAAAAGGAGAACGACTAAAGGATGGAAGCAAAAGATGAAGAAGGGATAGAAGGAGAGGGTGGAGAGGAAAGGAGATGAAGAAGGGAGGAAAGGAGGAGGTGAAGGAAGAGGGGAAAAAGGTGAAGGAGGGAGGAACGAAGGAAATGAAGGAGGGAGGGAAAGACAAGGTTAGAGAAAGGGAAGAAGGTAAAAGGATAGGAAAGTGTGAAGAGAGGAGGGAGGGTATAAAAGAATGAGGGTTGGATGAGAAGAGGGAAGAAAGGATGGAAGGCTGGGGGGAGTGGAAGCAGAGAAGAAAGTGAAGGAGGAAGAGTAGCTGGAAGAAAAACGGGAAAGGAGAATGTGAAACGAGGAGAAAACATGGGAAGAGGGAGGGAGAAGAGAATGAGGAAGGCAGGGAGTGAAAGAGGACAACAGGGGAGTGGAATGAGAGCGTCAGAGGGATGGAAGGAGGAAAGAATTCGGACGAGGCAGGGATGGATGGAGTAAGGGAGGGAGAAAGGGGATGAGAGAATGAGGAAGGATATTGGGAAAGGGAGAGAGAATATGGGGGAGGGACGGAAAGGAGAGGGTTAAAGAGGGAGGAGGAGGAAGCATGAAGGACAGAGGATGGGTGAGAAGGAAGAAGGGAGGAGAGAGGGAGGAGAATTGGATCAAAAAGGGAGGGACAGGTGGAAGGAGGGAGGATGTCGGTGGAGGGAGAGAAAGAAGAAATTGGAATGGAGGGACAAGCAGGAGAGGGAGGGATCGAGTGGGTTAAAGGAAGGGGAGGGGAGGAGGAGGAGAAATGGGAGAGGGAGGAGGTAAGGGGAGAGTGGAAGAATGGGGAGACAGAGTGGAATAAGTGAAGGACTGGGTGGAATGGGTAAGGGAAAATGAGAAGAGACAAGAGAGAGAGAGAGAGAGAGAGAGAGAGAGAGAGAGAGAGAGAGAGTGGCAAATCAGCTTTATAGGCAGCAATGGAACTGTAAAAGGCAATTATTATGTAATTTACTGAGGCCTTTACTCACACTGGGTCGAGTCTACTTTTTTTTTATCTGGGATGACACGATACGATTTTATTCTTAGAGTCATAGGTTTGTATTTCCCCTAACACCTCTTCCTTACCGACTTATTTTTGGATACGACTGGCTAATATTGTCTGGTACGTTATTTATGCAGAGTTTGGTGAGTATAGAATGATTACACAGAAGAGGTCGACTGGTTTAATAAGCTACATAAGTCGCTTAGGAAGAGGTGTTAGGGAGCTTCCTCATTCGACGGGAAAACGGGTCATAGGAGCCCGGGTGCTAATATTACCCTCTCACCGTCGGGACAACTCATTCTACTCCAACTAACGCCAGACGATTTTATTCAACTGAGTGTATAATAGCCCGAGGTGTTAATACCTTTACCATCAACCCCCTATAGTTCATTCATTTTAACCTGGCCCAGATTTTCGTCTTTTTGCAGCTGTTTCAAGTATTTCATTTACAGAAATAAGACAATACCACAACTGTATATATTTCCACAGTCTTCTTCGTGACTAGTACCATATTATATTGTTAATCTGTTGCTACAACTCGACGTTCTAGGTGGAGAGATGGCAATTTTAGGCCAAGTTAAAGTGAACAGGGTATAGTACTGGAAATCTACCCCAGCTGACGCCAACTGATTATATTCACACGAGAGTATGTGACTGGAGCTTGGGTGTTAATACTGTAACCATTACCAAAGCTTATCACATTACATCACAGCCCTACACATCACTAGCCAGATAATTACTGTAATAATGGCTTGGTAATTACCTAAAGCGCTGGGAGCATTACCAATACGATTATCTCAAATTTACAACATTCAGGTACATGGCTACAACCAAACCATCTTTAGTTTCACCCTAACGTGGCTCTGATTTCTGTCCCTTTGCAGCATATTTCCTGTAGTTCGGTGGCTGAAAAACATTTAAAAGGCTGCTGCTCAACATTCTTCCCTGAGAAGTTGAGAGGATGGATGGGACTGGCGTGTATTGTTGCGGTGATGAGGAGGGGTAGACTGAGATGATTTGGCCACGTGGAGAAGATCGAGGATGACAATTGGGTGAGGAAAGTGATAAGTGTGAACGTCGGTAGGTAAAGTTGCAAGAAGCAAACCGAAAACGACCTGGGACGAGGTCACAGAGTGTGATCTCAGGCATAAGGGACTAAATAGGGAGGCTGCCAGAGATCGAACGGCGTGGAAAGCCGCCATTAAGTAACCAAGGCCGATGCATGCAAGTACGTTGGAGCCTTTATGAACGATACGATAAGAACGAACCACTACCTCGTTACCAGGATCATATTTTAGTGTTAATCTATTATTACAGCTTAGCACTCAAGACAAATCGATGAGAATTCAGGACAGGTTAAAGTGATGCGTATAAGTCCATTACTACAACAAATCCAGCGTCAGCAACTCACCACGGGACTCCACACCACGTTGCGCAGTCCCAATCGATGGCCATCAAACGTTAAGCGCATCGTAAAGTCACAAAATCACCAAAATATAAGAAATACTGAAAAAAATATCGGTCGTCCATCCTCGCTCCACCGAAACTTGCCGGCTTCTGTGACCATGTGGCCGGATGGGGAGGAGGTGGATGCAGAGTAGGGAAGGGGGAGAGGGTGGGGGGATGAGTAGGGGATGGGGTGAGGAAGGGGGTGGGGGATGGATAGGGGAGGTGATGGAGAAGTGGTGAGGGAAGGGTGGGGGGACGGGAGAGGTACAGGGCGGTAGGGGATGGGAGGGGTAGGGGATGGGGTGAGGAAGGGGGTGGGGGATGGATAGGGGAGGTGGTGGAGAAGTGGTGAGGGAAGGGTGGGGGGACGGGAGAGGTACAGAGCGGTAGGGGATGGGGGGGGGGTAGAGGACGTGGCTTCGAGATGCAGCGGCAGCAGTGTGACGGATGATATGCTAATTAGTGTTTATTGTCCATATTTACGTAGGCAGTACGGTAAGCCAAATTCAGGTTATAACAGTACCTCCGTAATGGCAAATCAGTTCTCTAATTGAAGCCCAGTTAATTATTACGCAGAGAAAATTATACATATGTTAGTGATTACGTAAAAAAATAATGGGGTTAGGTGGCAATCCATCCCTCCACCAACTCACTCAGAGGACCAAAACACATCAAATGCACTGGATCATAAGGGTGATGGGAGGCTGGGTAGTGTATGAGATAATGGCCTCCACGGATCTTGCTCTCGTCGGGTACTGAGAGGTTCACCTGCTTCATTTCCTTACCAAAATGTTTCTGCATAGAGTCCAGTAATTTCCTTTTGAATGTTATGTATGTATAACGTATGATGTATGTATGTATGTATTAGACTGATAAAATAATAAACAAGACAATATAAAGGCGTAACAGGCATAATGAATCGCTAAGGAAGAGGAAAAACGAAGCCTCCGAGACCGACCAGACTACGGGTTCGAGACGGCTGGTTCGAAACACACCTGATGCAAGGGATGTTAAGGGCGATACAAGAGTGTCTGGGGAATGCCATAATGACCTCAATGGACCGCATGTAAGGTGGTCCACATGCGTCTGTTCCCTGCTAGTTTATTTTTGCATTGGACGCATTAATTTCCCCGTTAATTTTATGTATGCAAACTTTATCCATGCAACTCAGTGTAATATGCATAATGAATCGCCAAGGAAGATGTGTTACGGAGCCTCAGATACAGACCAGATTACGACTCCGGAACACATCAGAGGCACGGAATCATAAGGGTGATACGAGGCTGTCTAGGGAATGGCATAATGACCTCAATGATAGCTACCGTATACTCACTTAACTTGGCCTAAAACTGACATCTCTCCATCTTCCTCACTTGTAGCAGTAGATTAACACAAGAATATAGTGCTAATCACGAAGAAGTGCTACAGAAAGGATGAAGAGCCGTAGCATTATATTACTCTGCAAATGAGCTACGTAAAATATGCGGGGAAAAAAAAAAAAAAAGCTGGACCACGGTAAAAAAGATCTAGCCTCTTGTTGTGACTTGGGAAGGTTCGCAACACCTCTTCCTGAGCGATTAATTCTGCACACTCATCAATATCCTCTTGTGTGTTATTGATGCATAGTACGTCAATATTAAAACGACATCAATAATTCATGAAAATAAACGAGGAATGAAAGAAAAGGGACGAAATGGAAAGACAAAAACGAAAAAAAAAAAAGAAAGTGTGAAGATGGAAATACAATGGGTCAGAAGAGTAAAGGGGGTAAAAGGGTAAGTGGAGACCGTGTAAAAAGGGTGATGGTGGTTGTGGTGAGCAGTAGGGAAGATAAAGGGATACAAATGAAACAAAAATGAAGAAGAAAAGCTGAAGAAAGCAAAAAAAGAATAGCAAAGAGAAATGAAAAAAAACAAGACAGAACTGCGAAAGAAAAAGAGAAGGAGGAGGAGGAGGAAAGATAGACTGCAGAAAAATTGAGAGGTAAGTGAAAATGATAGAGGAGTGGAAGGGAGTCTTGAAAACTGCAGTAGTAGTAGTTGTTGCTTTGGTGGTGGTGGTGGTAGTAGTCGTAGTAGTAGTAGTAGTAGTAGTAGCAGTAGTACTAGTAGTAGTAGTAGTAGAAGTAGTAGTAGTAGTAGTAGTAGTAGTAGTAGTAGTAGTAGTAGTAGTAGTTGTTGTTGTTGTTGTTGTTTTTATTTTTGTTGTTACTGTTGTTATCGGTGCTGTTGTTGTTGTTGTTGTTGTTGTTGTTGTTGTTGTTGTTGGTGGTGGTGGTGGTGGTGGTGGTGGTGGTGGTGAGGGCAAAGAATGAGAATAAGGACGAAGTGTATAAAAAATGGAAGAGGATAAAAGACGAAATGAAAAGCGGCAGATAAAACACGGGAAGGGGAAAACTGCGAGGAGGATAAAAAGGGGCATGAGATAATGATAAAGAAGAGATAAGAAGATTAAATGAAAGGGCAGAGAACACTGAAGATGGAGGACGCTAGAGCATGTGAAAAGGGAAGAGGAGTGAAGGAAAGGGTGGTGGAGGGTGAGTGAGGGTTTGGCCAAGCGTTAACCTACTGTGAAAACACTGACACACACTCTCTCTCTCTCTGGTTTATTTATTTTTTTTTTCGTATTATTAGACAAGTTCCGTTCCTTCTATTCTTATCTTCTCATCCCCCCCCCTCTCTCTCTCTCTCTCTCTCTCTCTCTCTCTCTCACACACACACACACACACACACACACACACACACACACACACACACGCCAGCTGCCAATACTGTGAGTAGTCTCTTTTCACGCCCTTTCTCACTCTCCCTCACTCTGCCTTTTATTTTGACTCTCTCTCTTACCAGCTGTCAATAAGAACTCTCTCTCTCTCTCTCTCTCTCTCTCTCTCACACACACACACACACACACACACACACACACAGTCACACATACCAGCTGCCAATACTCTGAGTAGCTACTCTCTTTCACGCTACTGCCCACTCCCTTTTATTCTCTCTCTCTCTCTCTCTCTCTCTCACACACACACACACACACACACACACACACTCCCAAATCGCCCTTCGATGAACTTAAAACCCCACTCATCATAACATACACATATAAGACACAGGTCAATTTTAATCCCCTTCAATATAAGAACGTCCTTTAAGGGTTTATTCTTGCTATTTCCAGACGATTTTATTCTCCTTAAGACTTTTAGAACTGGAGGGGTTGGATAAAGCCTTCATTAACCTGTTCACTTCAAGATTTTTGTTACTCTGTCAATATTATTTTTATGTACTAACCTGTTGTCAATAAATTATCTGTCTAACTAACTGACTATCTGTCTGTCTGTCTATCTATCTGTCTGTCTGTCTGCCTATCTCTCTCTCTATCTATCTATTTATCAATTTGTCTATCATTTATCTATATACCTATTTATTTGTCTTTCTGCCTATCTACCGATCTTTCTATCTATCAATCTGCCTATTTACCTCTCTGCCTATCTGTCTATTTATCTACCTATTTATATATCTATCTCTATAACTATCCGTCTATCTATCTTCCTTGACCAAAGAAATATATAGGGGTTACAAAAACAGACTTAGTAATATAAATAAAGAATAGAAAAAGTAGTTAAATAAAATAGGTAAAAATAAATCAATAAATAACTATAAATACTAAAATAAATAACACATCTCTGGACTGAAGCGTTAATATGAAAAAATAAAACACTTGTTACTCACAGCTTGTTGAATTATACAGTACGTTTGCCTTTTCCGGTCAGGTAAACACTCACCTGAAAATAAAGCAGGTAAAACATGAAAAATAAAGCAGGGAAATAAAAGAGAAATAAAACAGGGAAATAAAGCAGGGAAATAAAACAGGGAAACATCAAACAATAAAGCAGGGAAAACACCAGAAATAAACAGGGAAATAAAGCAGAGAAATATGGAAGGGAAATAAAGCAGGGAAAATATTTAAAAAATAAAGTAGGGAAATATGGCAGGAACACATCAAAAATAATGCAGGGAAAGAAAGCAGGGAAATAAAACAGGGAAATAAAACAAGGAAAACAACAACAAATAAAGCAGGGAAAATATAACAAAATAAATTAGAGAAATATAAAAAAATAAAGCAAGGAAAACATAAAAAAGCAGGGAAATAAAGAAGGAAAAACATCAAAAGATAAAGCGTGGAAATAAAGCAGGGAAAACATCAATAAATAAAGCAAGGAAAACACTGAGACTACACCCTAAGATAAGACTAAGACTATTCAGATGAGGAGAGTGTACTATCATCCACGAACATGAGACGACACCCACCAACCCCCTCCTTCCCTAAACTCCAAGACCATCCCCCCTCTTAATCACTCTCTTGAGACTTGTTAAGGAAAGCTGTAAAGGTTTAACACACACACACACACACACACACACACACACACACACACACACACACACACACACAAGACCAATAAAAACAGGATTTACAAGGCAGATATAATCACAGCACACACCTACCCTCACACCTGAACCTGTGGGCAATTATGTTGCTGCCAGGTAATCCAAACAAATTAGAAACTGCAGTTGATAGATCTGAGAGAGAGAGAGAGAGAGAGAGAGAGAGAGAGAGAGAGAGAGTAATTTTCCTTTATTAGGCTCCGTGTGGTTCTTCTCTGAGTGCATATTTCTCTACCGATATCTCGGGTCCTTTTACGATGTGTGTCTGTTCACGTATTCTCTATTTACAGGTACGTTTGTTCTCTCTCTCTCTCTCTCTCTCTCTCTCTCTCTCTCTCTCTCTCGTATACTGACGCACACACATTTCTCCCCTCTCTCTCTTTCCCCTTCCCCTCCCAGCTCATCCTTTCCTTCCTTCCTGTCGCTCTCTCTCCCTTGTTTTCTCTGCATCACAACACACACACTTACACACACACACACACACACACACACACACACACACACACACACACACACACACACACACACACACACACACACGCACTCTCTCTCTCTCTCTCTCACGCCCCTTCATCAGAACATTCATTATTCATTTTCATCATTCCACTAAAGTATATTTTTCACCATTCATTTCATTCGTTACAAACATTATTCATTCAGATCACTCCACCTTATATATATCATTATTTACTTATTTTTTTTATCACATTTCATTCAGTGTTATATTATTGTCATGCTGCACAATAACTACAATAGCCGGATACAATACAATACACTCACTACACACTGTATATTCATCACAGTCATTGCCATACATTCAATACAACTGCAACAATGATCACTCCTCATTAATCATTACAATTACTAGCTACCGTACATTCAATGCCGGTACACTACATTTATTACTACACACACACACACACACACACACACACACACACACACACACACACACACACACACCTGTCACTCTCC
The DNA here is from genome assembly GCF_032717465.1 of Coenobita brevimanus. Classification (NCBI taxonomy): domain Eukaryota; kingdom Metazoa; phylum Arthropoda; class Malacostraca; order Decapoda; family Coenobitidae; genus Coenobita; species Coenobita brevimanus. The sequence continues at coordinate 4,118,435 of NC_136973.1, read as the reverse complement.
TGTCACTGCACCTATTTCACCTCTGCTTCTCTCCTCCCCACTTCTCCTCCATCACTATGTCAATTGCCTCTACCTCTCCCTCCGACCTCTCCCCTTCCTCCACTCACCCAAAGCACTGTACACCTTTCCCTCCAGTCTACCCCTGTCCTTCCTAACACCTCTCTATTCACCCACTCCCCCTCCCCTTCCCCTCAACCTAACCCCTATTGCCTATGTCCCCCTCCATCCTCATACCCTTCTCCTCCCCTGCTCTTCTCTCTCTCCACTCTCTCCTTTCCTCCTTCCTTATATCAAATTCCTCCTTCACTTTTCCTTACACCCCTACACCCGCCTCCACCTCCCCTAACCCACTCTCGTATACCTGTCACACTAACCTCTCCTCCTTCCATCATCACCATCATCATCATCATCATCATCATCATCGGCTTGTGTCTATCCTCACCGAAACAAAACTCCACCCTCTTTTCCTTTAAATAAACTCCTAAATGTCTCCCCATTCCCATCTCCTAAATAATCTCCTTCCTCATTCCTCTAAGTCTCCCCATTTTCCTCCCCTAAAACTAAATCCTTTCTTTTTCTCCTAAATCTCTATCCTTCCTCCTCCCCCAAACCAGACCCCTCCCTATTTCCCCTAAAATTCTTCCCCTTTTCCCTTCCCCTAAAATAACCCCTTCCTCTTCCCCCTTTTTCCCTGCACCTAAATTAACTCCTTCCTCTGTAACTTAAATCTTTCCCCCTTTCCCCTCACCTAAATTTACCCCCTCCTCTTAGCCCTATACCTCTCCCCTTTACCCCCCCTAAATTAACCCCTCCTTTCCCTTAAACGTCTCCCTCTTCCCCTTACATGAAACAAAACCCTTTCTCTTTCCCCTACACCAACGCCCTCAACCACTCCCTCACAGACGTCACCTGTCCTGCCACTCTCACCTGTAGCCATAGTGGGCGAGAGGTGTGACGGGCTACAAGGAAAGATAATGAAGAGTATCCGTGCCACACTTCCTCCCTATACCACTCCCTCCAATATGTCACATCCCAATAGAGACACCTCCAAAACTGACACATACCCATAAAAATACCAGATACCACTAAAACCGTCACATTTCTACACCACTCCCTCCAAAAACGTCAGATTCCAATACCAGTGCCTAAAAGAGCGTTACATCCTTACACCAGCCCCTCCAAAAAGAGTCACATCTCAATACCACTTCCTCCAAAAAGTCACATCCTTATACCAGTCCCTCCAAAAAGCCACATTAATAAACAACTTCCTCCAAAAAAGGTCACATCCCTACATCAATCCCTCCAAAAAGTCACATTCTTATACGAGTGCCTCCAAAATGAGTCACATCCTTACACCAAACCCTCCAAAATATTACATCCCTATACGTATCACTTCCTTCAGAGTCACATCCTTATACTTGTGCCTCCAAAAGCGTCACATCTCAACACCACTATACTTACACACTCTCTCCAACCTCAATTTCCACCCCTCCCCTCCTCCTTCTCCCCCCCTATCAAGCCTCCAAACCTCTATTTTCAACCTTTGCCTTTTAATTTCTCTCTCTCTCCTCTCTCTCTCTCTCTCTCTCTCTCTCTCTCTCTCTCTCTCTCTCTCTCATCCATACCACATCTTTCAAAATGTGACCGGCCCCTTCATTCTCTCCCTGACGAGCACCATACAGGGAGGGAGGTATGACAATTGACAGGGAAAGCTAGTGTGTGTGTGTGTGTGTGTGTGTGTGTGTGTGTGTGTGTGTGTGTGTGTGTGTGTGTGTGTGTGTGTGTGTGTGTGTGTGTGTGTGAGAGAGAGAGAGAGAGAGAGAGAGAGAGAGAGAGAGAGAGAGAGAGAGAGAGAAAGAACAGTCTGACCAACTTTACACTAATACATGGGGTCCACCTGGTGCTAGAAAGAGACGCCTTCACGTGGTGGCACCAATATCACCAGCCGGATCCACTGGCTGGTTATTCACACGTCCCTCAACTCCCTCCCTATCCCCTGAAAGGAAGATGGTGGACTGCAAGAGAGGGGCACTTTCAACCTGCTGTCCCTTGGGTTCACATTCAGATAAGCCGCCTGGGATTGCAACTACTACTACTACTACTACTACTACTACTACTACTACTACTACTGCTACTACTACTACTGCTCTTACACGATTATTATGATTCGTAGTGACGAGGCCAGAAACAGAGTCCATCAATCCTTTCAGAACCTAACTCCTCTCTAAATGCTGAAGGAAATCGTCTGAAGGCAGCATGAGAATGAAAAAAAGCGTCTGTGGAGTGGATATCGTGAAGGAGAGCCAGGCGGCCCGGGTGTTGCACAATCGCCTCCCGGAAGAAATAAAAAACCCGGGGAGCAAGAACGCTGGTAGAAAGGCGAGACCGTATTACGACTCTGGTTTTGGAGTTTTTTTACCTTTTTTGCCTGCGAGAAACTGGTTCCCTGCCTTCTCGACGCCTTCAAGACCGTGATGTATTTATTTCTGTTATTTATTTATGTACGGTCTTTATTTATCTATTTATTTATTTATTTATTTTTACCTTTCCCTGCAACAAATTCGTTACCTGCCTTCTCGACGCGTTCAAGACGGTGATGATTTATTTTTATTGTTTATTTGCGTATTTATTTATTTATTTATTTATTTATATACTTATTTTATTTACTTATTTATATTTACTTTTACTAGCCATAAATTTTGCTCTCCCCTGATCATGTGAATACACGAGAGGGCTTGGGATATTTTGTGTTTCCTTTCCCCTGTGATCAGCATATCTATGGATCACGTGTTTTTAAGTGATTTATTTGCATGCATATCTATCTGTCTATAATTATAATTAGATAGATGGATTGACAGACAGATAGACATATAGACAGATACACAGATACACAGACAGACAGATAGACAGATACACATACAGCTCTTCTCAATAGGGTGGAGTCAAAGGCTTTTCGTCTCATTAACTCTCCTCCTCTTACTGACTCCCTTCAACCTCTGTCTCTTCGCCGCACTGTTGCATCTTTATCTCTTTTCTATCGCTACTTTAGTGGTCACTGCTCCTCTGAACTGTCTGCATGCATTCCTCCACCTCTACGACGGGCACGTAGCACCCGTCTGGCAGCAAACTCTCATCCTTTTTCTGTCCAACTCTCTAATGCAAGAGTTAGCCGTTACTCCCAGTCTTTCATTTATGCAACGGGTCAGCTCTGGAACTGTCTCCCTCTGTCTGTATTTCCTGCTGCCTATGATCTCCAGTCTTTCAAACGCAGTGTGTCCAGGCATCTCGAAATGATCGGATCTTGAATTTGGCTCTATATTTTATTTTGTTTTTCTCTTGGATGGAACTGTTACTGCGGGCTCATGGCCTTTGGTTCCTTCTTCCTCGCATAAAAAAAACAAAAAAAAACATAGATAGATAGATAGACAGATACTAAACGAATAACTTAACCCCTTTACTACAATAACGCACTTGCACATAATTCTTGCAACAACCAGACGATTTTACTCAGTTCGGGGGACCAGCTTAGTAACGTCCTAACCCCTCTAGCTCCAAAACCCACTCCTACACATCCCTCACAAGATCATAAAAAATAAACTACCAAAATAACGTCAGTGGATGGAAAATGGAAAGAAGGCATAAACAACAGACGTCACTGTAATGAAAGGATTAATGGTTTATCACAGTTTTTTTTTTTTTTTACAGCCGGGGTTAATTCGAGTTTTTAATCTTTTCAGTCCAGTGATATATTTTTATTGCATCAGGCGTACCTACAGTTTTTTTTCTCTCTTATTTTTTTTTTGGGGGGGGATACGTCTGGAAGTGAAGTTCGAAAAGACTCTCCAATGTAGTAGCTGTAGTGGTAGTAATAGTAGTAGTAGCAGTAGTGGCAGTAGTAGTAGCAGTTGTGGTAGTGGAAGTGGTCGTGGTAGTGGTTGCGGAAGTGGCAGTAGTAGTAGTAGTAGTTGTTGTTGTAGTAGTAGTAGTAGTGGTAGTAGTAGTAGTAGTAGTAGTGGTAGTAGTAGTAGTAGTAGTAGCACTAGTAGTAGTAGTAGTAGTAGTAGTAGTAGCAGTAGTAGTAGCAGTTGTGGTACTGAAGTGGTAGTAGTAGTAGTAGTAGTAGTAGTAGTAGTAGTAGTAGTATGCTCAACCCCAAGCTCATCTAAACGTGAACCCTGTGGACTACAGGCTGAACTTGCTCTCCCCCCTGCAGTTCATAACCCAGCTTTCTGGGGAGGGAGATGAGGCAGGTTTGTATGGCCAGGCAGGGGAGCAGATCGGTAATATATGTGCCACCGTGTGAAGGCGTACCTCTCCAGCAGTCTCTCCAGAGCCGAACTGAATCGTCTGGCTTAATAAATAAATAAATAAATAAATGAAAATAAAGAAAAAAGATACATATTGAAGGGACTAATAGCTTTGCACACTCTTTTATTTATTTCCCTTTTTTAATATTAAACTCTGAGTAAAAGACTAGACACGTTCGCTATTTCAAGCCTGCCTCGCCGTGTTGCATAATTTGTGGTACGTTCGCGTCCTCTTTTCACAGCAGGCGGAAAAGTGGGGTGGTGGGGGAGAAAAAATATTTGCGAATGAGTGTGCCAAACTTCACTCACCTGTCGCACCTTTTATTACGGTCATTTATTAAGAGTTCGAGTGGGGGAGACTGGCTGGGTGTGGGGAGACTAACCCCTTCTGTACGCTATGTTCTCTCTCTCTCTCTCTCTCTTTACGTTGGTGTCTTCCTTTTCACTTAATCTTCCTGCCTCCTCCTCATTTAATTATTATATTCTTCTTCCCGTCTTACGATCATTCAATTCACTGTATGTTATTGCTGCTGAGTATGGCGATATTGGAAGGATTAAAGTAACACAGAACAGGACTGTAAGGTGTAACAGACATACTAAATCGCTTAAGAAAACGTATTAAGGAGCACTGACATGGATATAAGCAACATAGGATCCACAATTATTCAGTATTTCCCTCCACATAAATAAAAACCTGTATTATCATCAACATAACACGCTTCCATGACACCAACAAAAGCATTATTATGTGTCCTACGCTTCCACAATTTAACCTGGTGCTTAGTCTATTTATTTTTTCTTACTTTTTCCTGCCGACAGCCCGTCTCTTTGCCAGCTGGTATTCCATGGTCTTGTTGCAACCATTTTCACTCCTATTTTGGCTCGTTATGCGCTCACTTTCTCTCGTTAAGCTCGTGTTATTCGTTCCCGGTACTCTCTCTCTCTCTCTCTCTCTCTCTCTCTCTCTCTCTCTCTCTCTCTCTCTCTCTCTCTCTCTCTCTCTGTCTCGTGTCGTTTTTGTTGCACTTTTCATTATTATTATTATTGTTATTATTATTATTATTATTATTATTATTATTATTACTACTACTACTATTATTATTATTACTATTATTATTATTATTATTGCTATTATTATTACTTATACACTCTCTCTCTCTCTCTCTCTCTCTCTCTTCTTCATTAATCTTTGCAGAACTACTATTACCTTTACTCTCTCTCTCTCTCTCTCTCTCTCTCTCTCTCTCTCTCTCTCTCTCTCTCTCTCTCTCTCGTGCCGTTTTTGCTGCACTTTTCAATATTATTATTATTATTATTATTATTATTTTATTATTATCATTATTATTATTATTGTTATTATTATTGTTATACTCTCTCTCTCTCTCTCTCTCTCTCTCTCTCTCTCTCGCCAGGTGGTGTTGCATTCCCTGGCTGCAACATGCTCTGCACGTTGAATTTTACGCGTAAGCCGACTCTAACATTATCACCCCTGTTTATGTCCTTAATAACCCTTTATTTGTTAGTTGTTCTCTCTTCCTCTTTACTCATCTCTCTTTTCTCACTCTCTTCCGCTCTAATTCTCTTTTCTCTCTTTTTCCTTCTTTATCTTTCATTTCCTTTCTCACTTTCTGTCGTTCATCTTTCTCTGTTCCATAATTTTTTTTCTTCAATGTTTCCTTTACCTGTTCTGTTTACCTGTCTGTTTGCTTTCTCTCCAGCATTTATTTATTTTTTTACTACTTTCACCACGCCGCATCTATGCCCTTTTTTCACCTCTTTCTAGCCTCTCGTCCTCGTCCTCCTCGTCCTCCTCCTCCTTTCTAATTCCCTTCTCTTTACTTTCCCTCTTCATATTCTCTTCCTCTCTACTCCCTGTTTCTTGTCTTATTCTTCTTCCAACTCCTTTTCCTTCCTGTTATTTTTCCTATTCTCTGCTTCCTCTCTTACTCCATGTCTGCTTTTTTCTGCCTTCCACTGCTTGGTTATGTTGCCTTTCCTTTTTCCACTCTTCCTTCCACCTTTGTTTTCCCTCCAATTCCCCCTCCCCCCCCCCTCTCTCTCTCTGCTTTCCACAGCTTGTTTTCAGTGCTATTTCCCGCTTTCATTCTTCCTTGCCGCTTCCTTCCGCAGTAACATTTAAGACGAAAATATGAATGTTATGGCCTCTCTCTCTCTCTCTCTCTCTCTCTCTCTCTCTCTCTCTCTCTCTCTCTCTCTCCTTCTACAACTTATTCATGTTATGGTGGGTGGTGGCGACGATCATCCACTCACATGGTGTAATGCTGCCTACTCCTACCATCACCTTTTTCTACTTTTTTTGTGTCTATCCTCCTCGCTGCCTTTATCTTCCATCGCTCCTGTAACTTTATATTACTTTTCTTCCTACTTGCGGTGGATCTACATTTTGTAACAAGTTCAATGGTTTCCTGTAACCCAAGATACCATTTGCATCGCTGGGTGGCAACCATATAACCAAATAACGGTATGGAGTCTCCTATGGTGTCCAAGTTAACTGGGTGGAGAGACTCAAATGAACTAAACTTCCCCGCGCCTCGCTGTGATGAGGCGCTGTCAACCGCAATGGAACACCAGTTCACTGCACGAGATAGCTCAGCAGGGGCGGTTGTTAGCCTGCGGTTGAGGGTCTGCTCGGTCAGACAGACAGGATTTCCTCAACAAAAATAACAGCAACAACATCTAGTCTTTATCTATCAACAGTATTCCTGATTTTTGCTTTAAAGCCTCTTCTATCCCTACTTAACCCCTTGAATACAATGACATCCACACTGTGTCCCTAGAGTTAGATGATTTTACTCAGATACCAGTAGACCCCTTCAGTAACAAACTTTTTTTTAGGTAAATAAAATCATCTAGAAGTAACAAGAATGCACCAATAATATACGATGAAGCATTTTTTAAACTTTACTTTTGGTCATATATATTATATATATATATTTATATATATATATATATATATATATATATATATATATATATATATATATATATATATATATATATATATATATATATATATATATATATATATATATATATATATATATATATATATATATATATATATATATATATATACCGTATATACAAACAAAAAAGTTAGTTACTGTAGCTTCCAATATGGAGGGTGGTGTGGATATAGTCATGCTTTCGGCACCAGTCACGGCTGTACGTTCAAAATATTGCTGAAGTGGGAGCATCCAATAACTGGGAAGCATCGGTAAAGGTATACTGTATAGGCTACACAACAATACCATATATACATAGATGGGTAGATAGAGAGAGAGACAGACAGATGGGTAGATAGATGAATAGAAGAATAGATAGATAGACAGAAAGACAGACAGACACACACACAAACAGACAGACATATAGATAGATAGATAGATAGACAGACAGATACAGATATAGATATAGGTATCGGTACACAACGAAATCCCAAAACTTAATGCAGAGAAAGATAACAGCAACACGGGTAACAGAAGATCAAAAAAGACATAATACTGTAAAACTGACGACCGGAAGTGACAGCGCGTGAGAGAGAGAGAGAGAGAGAGAGAGAGAGAGAGAGAGAGAGAGAGAGAGAGAGAGAATGGCGAGGCAGGGCAGGGGTGCAACATGTAGCAACACCTGACCCGCGTAATCAATAACACCCATGCCCACGTCACCTCATGCCTCGCCGCCCAGGACTGAATATAAAGCCTATGCAAATGAGTCCCCCCTCTGCCTGTTCCCGTGTTCTCCATCTGCCTACCTTACCTGCCCATCCTACCTTCCTACCTATATCCCTGCCTATCCTACCTTCCTGCCTATCCTACCTTCCTGCCTATATCCCTGCCTGTCCTTCCTTCCTACCTATATCCCTGCCTATCCTACCTTCCTGCCTATATCCCTGCCTATCCTACCTTCCTGCCTATATCCCTGCCTATCCTATCTTCCTGCCTATATCCCTGCCTATCCTACTTTCCTGCCTAGCTGTCTGATTTCTATACTGCCTTTTTGTCTGTCCATATACTGCTCCCTGTTAGTATTCTCTCCCTACCTGCCAATTCTGCCTTCCTCTGTAACCTATATACCTGTATATCTGATTTCTATACCTGTCTGCCTTGCTTTCTATATTGCTTCCTGTTCATCTATCCGCTGCTGGCTATCACTATCCCCTCCACCAGCACTCCCTATCCTACCCACCTGCCACTGCAACCTTTATGTTTCTAAATGCTTAATGTCTGGTTTACCTACGTTGATTCTGGATGTTTACCTTCCCCTCTACTTACCTACCTGCTTGTCTGTCAATACACTACTTCCTGTTACAGTATTCTCCGCCAGCAGTCAACCGCTTTTGCCAATCCTGCCTTCCTCTTTAGCGTACATCCCTCCGTGCTTCCTGCCAATGCTATTAGTTCACTGGATTTCTACTTTTTTGCCTACCTACCTACCTAGACTGCTTGCCCGCCTGCGTACCTACTAATCTACCTACCGACCTGATTCTCTACTTACTAGCTGACCCTAATTTACCTGGTTTCCTGGATTTCAACCTTCCTGCCTACCTACATAGCCTACCTGCCTGGCTCCCTACTTACTTACCTACCTACTGAGCCTACCTACTTACCAGCCATCCTACCTATTTATTCGTACATACCCTGGTCGTTCTAATGGCTCACACAAACCACAAGCATTGAATGACCTAATAGCCTACAAGTTAAGACTCCACCTAGCTCAGTGTAATGCAAACCAAGGATCTTACAAGCCTGGCACCCTACACAGAGCACCCTATACACACACACACACACACACACACACACACACACACACACACACACACACACACACACACACACACACACACACACACACACACACCATTCCAAATCCTACATCCACAACACAATCACATCACACACACCCCATCACTTTAGGCACCCACATCCATCCATACATTCCACACCCACACCAACCACAACACTCGACATTCTTCACTTACACCACAACATCCCACCCACACCACGCCCCAACATCTTATACCCACATCCACTAACCACACATTCCACACCCACCAAAACATGCACTTGAACACCCCCACATACCCACCCACACCCACCCACTATATTGCACAACCACACTAGCCAGAACCGCCCACCCCCATACCACAACACCCCACCCACATCACAGAACCACATGCCACAGTAAAACACCTTGCACACGCCCTCGCACCCATCGACTAAATTCCACACCCAGATCAACCAGAACTGCCCACACCCACACCAAATAAGGTCTACCCAGGCGAAATGGTTATGCCTGAAGTAGTAATGAAGGGTTATAAACTGTACAAGGAAAAATGTGTGGTCAGTCAACTTTTTATCAGGGTCGACTGGGGGATAGTACTGTAGAGAGGGGTGGGGGAGGAGTAAGAGGAGAGGGATGGGAGAAAGAAGGAAGGTAGAAGGAGCAGGGAGGAGTGGAGGGGGAAGAATACGGAGGAGAGGGATGCGAGAAGAGTACAGTAGATGAGCAAGGGAGTAGGGAAGTGGTGGAGAGTAGGAGGGTGAGGTGGGGAAGTGTGGATGTGAGAAGACATAGGTAAAATGGTACGGGAGTAGGGAGACGGAAAAGGTAGGAAAGGGATGAAGGAGAGAGGGAGGTAAGAGGAAGAAAGCGATGGAGAAGAAAGCGAGGAGACTAGTATGAGAAGGGAGGGGTATGGGGGAATGAATGAGGAAGGAGGAGGAAAGAACAGGGGTGGAGAGAGAGTGGGAGGGACACAGTAGGGAGGCAGCAAAGGGGTGGAGGAGATGGAAAGAAATATGAGCAAAAGAAGAGGTGAAGGATAGAGGAAGAAGTAGGAGAGAGCCAGGGGAGTGAGGGGGAGGGGGCGTGAGGGAAAGGGGGAAGAGGGAGGAGAGAGAGCAAGGGAGGAGGAGAGGCCGAGGAAGTAGGAAGGAAGGGAAGAGAGAAAGTAAAAGACAAGCAAGGACATTGGCCTTTACTTTCTGCCTGAACTCCCCCTAACCTACTAAACTTTACTTACCTTCGAAAAAAAAATAGATAGATAGATAAACGAAGATAGATAGATAGATGGACAGATAGATGGACGGACAGATAGACAGATAGAAAGACTGATAGACTGATGAACTCATAAGTTAATATAATGATGTGATAGAGGGAGGGTGAAAAGAAAGGAATTTTGTGTGTGTGTGTGTGTGTGTGTGTGTGTGTGTGTGTGTGTGTGTGTGTGTGTGTGTGTGTGTGTGTGTGTGTGTGTGTGTGTGTGTGTGTGTTCTGAGATCTGAGAGAGAGAGAGAGAGAGAGAGAGAGAGAGAGAGAGAGAGAGCACGGTAACAGAAACCAAACTATTTTCACCCACTTCACTAAAAATAAATCAAACGAAAAATTCCTCACGGTATCAATACATTTACAAACTCGCCTGGTTCTAAAATAAATAAACAAATAAATAAATAAATAATAATAAATAAAATATCACACCAAGGGACCCTACTGCAAAATAATATTCAATTTATTTTTATTTTCGTTTATCGAACACCGCGCTGAAAATAATCACATGCTATACTGTTTATATTTTTTAACTTTTTTAATATGGTTTGGTTCTAAAATAAATATATAAATAGTAGTAGTAGTAGTAGTAGTAGCAGCAGCAGCAGTAGTAGTAGTAGTAGTAGTAGCAGCAGCAGCAGCAGCAGCAGTAGTAGTAGTAGTAGTAGTAGTATAACAACAATAATAACAAACAAATTAATACAAAAATAACATCAAAAATAGAGAGAGAAGTGGGTAAACGACAGCAAAATAACGCACCCCATTTTCTATCCCCTCATGTATCGGACACTTCACTAAAAATAATCACAGGCTCTAATTATTTACCAAACTTCTGCGCCTCGTTTTTAACTAGACGCTCAAACCGGGTCAAACAAGCGAACAATATATATAAACTATTTCCACCTGCCTTCCCCCCCCCTCATTCAAAGTTTTAATTGTGTGTTTGTTTTTTGTATTGTTATTGTTGGTTATGACGAGGTGGGAATAATGGTGGTGATGGAGGCGATAGTGGTGATGGTGATGATGATGATGATTTGGATGGAGATCATCATCCACTCACCTGATGTAGTGTTGGCTACTTTTTCCTTCACCTTTATCATCGCTTTTCTGTGTCTGTCCTCCTCTCTTCCTATTCTCCCACCTTCCCTGTCACTTTTTATTACTCTCTTTTCTGGTGACTTTGCACTGAGTGGCAAAACTAATGGCTTCCTGTACGCCAGGAAACCATTTACAACGCTGGACGGTAACCATATACCCAACCCATACGTGCTTCCTACATGTCAGGTGGGTTGGTGCGGGGTTAATGCACCTCCCCGCAAAACTGCCAACTCACAGAAAAACGGCCACCTCTTACGGGATTGTGGCGTCTGGCTTTATACAAATATATTATTATCAGTCTCATCCTATTACACAGATGGAGACTATTGTTTTCGCTGGTATTATTATAGTTCCCGCCTCAGAGTCTCGCAATGATTCCAGGAGAACCGGAGACGCGCGAGGAATCTGACGGGCACAGGATATGTGCCACTGCTGGTAGGAAAAAAAAATCCAAATCCTTTAAGCGCAGTAGAAGGGCATGTCAGAAAAAGTCATGGGCTATCAGTATTATGTTGTGAACGAGAGAACCTGGTCGTGTCTACTAGAGATTTCAATACGACAGGCGCAAGGAATCTGAATGGCCCGGCTTATGTGTCCTGGAATGGGCCATTGCTGACAGATAAAAAATTCCAAACCTCCCGAATGGGGTCAAGGTCATTGTAAGAAACAGTAGGTGGAGACTAGTGACTGTCCGCATGACAGTTACAGAGTTCTACTGTAGTTATTACGGTATTATTATTATTATTATTATTATTATTATTATTATTATTACTATTATTATTATTATTATTATTATTATTATTTTCTTTCCATTATGTTCTCATGCTCATGGTATGACTGAATGGCGAGCAGATTTCACTCTTTTAGCTTCATCTTTTCGTTCAGCTTCTAAAAATATACTACTACTACTACTACTGCTGCTACCACCACCACCACCACCACCACAATCACCACCACCATCACCACAACCACCACCACCATCATCACAACCACAATCACCACCACCATCACCACAACCACAACCAAAACCACCATCACCACCACCACTACCAACACCGCCACCACAACCACCACAACCACTACAACCACAACTCCCGCACCACCACCACCACCACCACCCACCTCTATTGCATTATCAAACTACACAATTACTTTCCCAATATAACTACAGTGCCAACAAAAAAAAATCCATGTCACGTCCCCCATATTCTCTCCCAGCATTTTTGACTTTCCACGCAGACCCAACTTTGCTAACATACTGGTACAGCCGGTAACAAAAATTTCAAGCATAATTCATCCTTCCGGCCAAACAGAGCTGGAAAGTTGGGAGGGGGGAGAGGGGAGGGGGAGGAGAGAGAAAGGGGAGGGGGAGAGGAGGTGGTGAGGGAGGACGTGCCGAAAATGCTTGTGTGTGTGTGTGTGTGTGTGTGTGTGTGTGTGTGTGTGTGTGTGTGTGTGTGTGTGTGTGTGTGTGTGTGTGTGTGTGTGTGTGTGTGTGTGTGTGTGTGTGTGTGTGTGTGTGCCATCCACTTGCACCGAACGAGAATCCTTTTATCTCTGTATGAATGTATCTATGTAGCTATCTCTTTATCTGTCTATTCATCTATCTGTCTATCTATCTGTACACATAGATACATACACAGAGATAGACTGATAAACAGATAGATAGATAAACACACTGACTGACAGACATGTAGACAGACACAGACAAACAGATATATAGATTGACTGACAGACAGACAGACAGATAGAGAATATTTCTAGATCCACGAACGAGTAATGCTAAACTGATCTAACAGTACCGATGATCAGATACAGTAAGGTCAGCGTTTCATACAAAATGTTAAAAAGCTGAATAAATTACAAGGGAACACCAAACCAAGATACACTATTAATAAAAATCTAAGAGAAAGGGGTGACAAATCGCCTTCTAATCCCACTGGCGTATCATCCTTGGTTTTCTAATATTAACTCATAGAACAGATACCACAGTCAATGCCTTTCTAAACATAAACCAATTTGTAATATATGGGAAAAGAAGGGATAGGTGAGCAGGGTATGGGATGGATAGATATAGGTAGATAAAACTGAGGTAGACTAACGAGGTGGACAGATGGATGGATGGATGGAAGGGTGGATGAATGGACGAATAAATGAATGGATGGGTGTATGGATGGCCTGATGGGCGGAAAGATGGACAGACAGACATTGACAGACTGGCAGAAAGATAGACAGATGGCCGGATGGATAGATAGGGGGGAGGATAGGGGGGATAGATAGACACGTAGATAACAATAAGGTTGGCTAACAGAGGTGGATGGATGGATGGATGGGAGGATGCATGGGCGGATGAATGGATGGATGGGTGTATGGATGGATGGATGGATGGATGAAATGATTGAATAGGTGGATGGATGGATGGATGGATGGGCGGATGGATGGATGGACAGACAGATAAATAATAAACAAATGAATGGATGGATGGATGGATGGACAGAAAGATAGACAGATATACATTAAAAGATGGATGGATGGATGGATACAGGATGGAGGGATAGCCAGAAAGGATGAAGTAGCAGAGAGGAAACCCACAAGATCTCACAAGACAGATACCACAGTCACAGCCTTTGCAAACACACCGCGATATGCAATACAGAATAACAGAAGAGATTCAAAGGAAAGGATGTTCTGATACAGTTAAGTGTAACAGCGGGAAGGTGTTATTGCAGGTAAGGCTGTTAGCTTAATTATAACTTACTGTCGCCATGTTATTACCAACACTCAGTCATATTACTTCTGTCATCATCATCATCATCATCATCATCATCATTACATCTACCACCACCACCAACATCATTACATCTTCTATCGTCATCTTTTCATCATCCTCATTATATCATCATCCTCATTACAGTCTCTACCATCCCCATCATCATTTCATCATTACATCTTCTACCGTAAGCTTTTCATCATCATCATCATTCATTTTCTTTATCACATCTTTTAGCGTCATCATCATTTCAAGCATCACCAATTCTTCCCTCGCCGTTTCAATCATCCTCATTTTCATCCTCATCCTCATTTTATCATCACGAACATCATCATTATAACTTTATCCATTATCAACCAAAAAACTATAGGTACCATCATCATCACCATCATCATAATCCAACCACTACAGAACAAACTCATCTCCCAACTTTCTCCACTCCGATCCACCGGTTGTTAGCCTCTCCTACCTCAGTCATGCAAATTAACTGGCATAATATCTTGATCTGATATTCCTCTCTCTCTCTCTCTCTCTCTCTCCGATTAGGCCACCTCTCCCTCTCTATCTCTGGATTGCCACTCCCTTAGCCAAATCTAGTTATCTGTCTGTCTGTCTTTCTATCTCTCTATCTATCAGTCTATATACAGTATCTTCTTTTTTTTTTTTTTTTGGAAGTCTATCCATCCCTACTCAACCACACATCCACCAACCCTTCTATCCAGGTTGCGTGCGTGCGTGTGCGTATCCTCGCTACTGCTAGACAACTTAAGGAAATCCTCTAGTATCGAAAGAGCTGTTGTCAAGAGGCCTTTTACTGTTCTAGCTACAATAGAGTTACTGGTATGCATAGGTTTATAAGTTAAATGTCATATAACTAGAATCCTCCTGCTCACAAAAACTAGACTGGTTTGGCCACTTCCGCCTCATTAGTCGGGCACAACAGAGGCCTCACACACGCTCCTATACTCACCCAGGCTCCTATAGACTACTCACACAAGGAAGCGCTCAAGAGAAGCCTACACGTGGTGGCGCTGTGTACCCTGGTTGGAATAAGGCAGCTGCAGCGTCCACCCAGTTGCCAAACCTCCGCATATTTACCTGTACCTCCCCTTGCAAAGGATCCTAGTCCAACCCTGGCGTGGTGCTGTCTACCACAAGGGGGCGCCGGATCCCTACGGTGTATACAATGCGCTGTATCTGTAAGGCTGCCCTAACGAGGCTCGGCGGGCCAGACCGGGATTAAGCAATAATAATAAAAAAAACAACCCACACAAGAAACCAGATTTTCGTCAGCTTTGGCGCTCTAGCACCCTTTTTAACCAGACTACTTGTGTTTATGCCACTGTTAATCGATCTTTAATGATATTTATGCACCTACGGAAATATCAAGGCAACAGTAATATATAAGGCAATACTAACATCCACAGTATTAACCTCTAAAAAAATAATAATAATAATAAAAGTGCAGCAAGGGAATCCACGCTGGTAAAATTAAGGCCCGGGATCTTACCCTAACACAAGCTTTTACACTGAAAATCCCCCAAATTATACAGGAAGACTGGTTTGGTCGGTTCCGCCTCATCAGGCACACAACACACAGGCTTCACACAAACTCATATACTCACTATTTTGCTTGTACATGCTCCTATAGGCTTACTCACAATTTTACTCATACATGCTCCTATAGGCCTCCTCCCATTTTTACTCATACATGCTCCTATAGGCCTCCTCCCATTTTTACTCATACATGCTCCTATAGGCCTCCTCCCATTTTTACTCATACATGCTCCTATAGGCCTACTCAATTTTCATCATACATGCTCCTATAGGCTTACTCACAATTTTACTCATACATGCTCCTATAGGCCTACTCACAATTTTATACAAGATTCAAACTACACTTTCAAGCTAACAAGCTCATATACTCATAATCTTACTCATAAAAGTTCTTATACTCACAATTTTACTTACACAAGCTCTCATACTCATTATATTACTTACACATGACACATATTATCATTTAAAACAGCCTACCACCGTCATCACCATTAGCAGTATCACTGATAACTGTCATCATCATCATCACCATCATCATAATCATCATCATCACCATCAGTATTCATTAGCAGCCTCACTGAGAGTTGTCACCACCATCATCATTGTTATCATCATCATCATCATATCATCGTTATCATTATCACCACCATCATCATCACAATCACCATCATCATCATCATCATCATCACCATCACCATCATCATCATCATTATAAACATCACTACCACCACAACCAACACCACCACCACCACCACCACCACCATCATCAACTAAATAATTTCCATGAGGCGAACAAATCCTTAACGTCAGCATCCCACCGAATACCACAAATGCAACGGCGTGTGAGAACGTGGTCAAAGGGTTAACATTCCACACACACACACACACACACACACACACACACACACACACACACACACACACACACACACACACACACACACACACACACCACTGACACTTTGCTTCTCTCTCTCTCTCTCTCTCTCTCTCACTCCACTTCCACTTAGCCCACTCCTTAGCCCACTCTCACACACACACACACACACACACACACACACACACACACACACACACACACACACACACACACAGCAATTAATCAGGCTTACCTTGCACCCTTCACACCTTATCTTGACCTCAGCATCCACAGAACCCAACATCGAAGCCTCAACTCACCTGTAATAAACAAAAATAAATAAATAAATAAACATAAACAACAATCAAAATATTAATAAGTTACCTATAATTAGCTATCAACCCCTTCAATTCGATTACGCATTTTCTGTTTTTATTCTTGCTCTCACCAGGTTTTATTAAGTTTAGAACAGAAGTGTGTGTGTGTGTGTGTGTGTGTGTGTGTGTGTGTGTGTGTGTGTGTGTGTGTGTGTGTGTGTGTGTGTGTGTGTGTGTGTGTGTGTGTGTGTGTGTGTGTGTGTGTGTGTGTGTGTGTGTGTGTGTGTGTGTGTGTGTGTGTGTGTGTGTGTGTGTGTGTGTGTGTGTGTGTGTGTGTGTGTGTGTGTGTGTGTGTGTGTGTCAGAAAGCGAGAGAGCGTGGGAGTGAATGGTGAGAAATGAATGGCAGTGGCAGATGCCCCATGAATACTAATGAATCAGTCACTCAGGTGTTGCCCAGGTGAGTGTGGGAGGTGAGGGATGGGTAAGGGATGGGTGAGGTAGTGAGTCAGCAATGGGATGTGTTAAGGTGATGAAGGATGTTGGGATGGAAGCCGGTGGGATGTGTGAATGGATAGGTTAGGGATGGGTTGAGGGATAGGTAAAAGGGATGATGAATGGGGGTGTGAAAGGTAACGGATGGGTAAGGTATATAGTGGGTTTGCTAAGAGATGTGTTAGGGTGGTACCATAATTCGCGGAGGGTGTAGAGCTGTGCAAGGAATGGGACTGCGGGCTGTGAGGGGAAAGTGAGAGAGGTGAATCATGTCAGGGCAGTGATGAAGGGAGGTGAGTGATTGTTGAGGGATGGGTGAGGTAATGAGTCAGCAATGGGATGTGTCAGGGAGGTAATAAGGGGTGTTGGATGGGAGAAGGTGGGAGGTGTTTCGGGATACGGGAGCGATGGCCGTGGGGATGGGTTTGGGATATGTGTAGTGACAGGTGTGGGATAAGTGCAGACAGGTGTGTAGACAAGTGTGGGATGTGTGCAGAGAGGTGTATAGACAGGTGTGAGATGTGTGCAGAGAGGTGTATAGACAGTGTGGGATGTGTGCAGAGAGGTGTGTAGTCAGGTGTGGCAGGTGTTGACAGGTGGCGGAGGTATGTAGAGACAGGTGTGGGGATGTGTACAGACAAGTGTGGAAGGTGTGTAGGGATAGATCTGGGAGATGTGTATGGGTAGGTATGGAAGGTGTGTAGCAAAAGGTGTGGGAAGTGTGTAGAGACAGGTGAGGGAATGAAAAGTGAAAAAAATGAATGGCACGTTTATGCACCTAGCGAATACTAACGAGTCAGCCATTGAGGTGTAGCCCAGGTGAGTGGGAGGTGAGGAATGGGTGAGGGGGTGAGTCAGCAATGGCATAAGTTTGGGAGGTGATGAGAGGAGGGTGTAGAGATGGAGAATAGAGGAAAGTGTGTAGAATAGGTGTGTGGGATGGTATTCCGTGGTTGAACCCCTTTACAAACAGTGACATTTTTTTCCCGTTAACTTCATTCAGACCTATGATAGATCCAGAAGATTTCATTCAGCTCTGGAGGGGTTAACTTACAGCCGTCATTAACTCGTTCGGTAATAAAGACCCTCCCTAAGTTCTCCAGAATCTGCTCGACAGCCAAAATATCGTAAAATAAAACGTCCTCGTACCTCGGTTAAGGGAATGAAGACAAGGGAGTGTGAATGGTGCGGGATAAGTGAGGGGGTGAGTCAGCGCACTGGGATAGACTAAGGAGATGATGAGGTGATTGTGGGTAGGACTGGAGATTGGTTAGTGGGAGGGACATGTGTGGGAGGTAAGCGGCGAGATCAGTTAAGGAGGGTAAGAGAAAACAGTGGGGGGTGAATGGGTGATGAGCTTTGCTGGGATGGAGATGCCTGTGATAATGAAGAAGCAGATTGTGTAACGGTGGATAGTGAGTAAATGCACGAATGTAGTGAGATCAGTTAAGCAAAAGATGAGAGGAAAAAAAAGGAGGGAGCGAGGAGCTAAGCGAGGATGCATGTGGTAATGGGAAAGTGTGGGAAGGTGTAGGAAAGCAGTGAGATTAGTTCGAGAAAAACAATTAAATGAGTTAGAGAAATATTGAGAAAATGTGAGGCAGGTGATGAGCAAAGGTAGGTAGGGGCTGTGAAGAGTAATGGAGAAGTAGGTATGTGTAATGGTAACTAGTACATCTCACAGCACATTTACTCTAACCTGACAATGATCCCTAATTCCTTGCAGCTCGGTTGATGGCCAGGCGTAGTCAGATTGGAGAGCTTATTTGAGTAGCAACCAAGGACACTCATTCTTTATCTCGTTCATAAATTTCACTGAATTTCATACAACGACTTAGACTTTAGTTGTGAGAGTTGCCCATTTCCCTTAGATGAAAACAAATTGGCTATAATTAAGGTGAAAAAATGGGAGGGGATGAAGGGCAAACTAAGAATGGGAGGTGAGTAGTAAGGGAGAGAGGTGTGTGGGACAGGTGTGGGCGAGGTGATGGATGGCCGTGAGTGGAGGTACTAGGGTGGATGGGAAGTGATTGGAATTAAATGACTCGTGTGTAACTTACGAGTCTTGTGGTGAAACGCACAACTTAGAATTAGGGAAGCTACGTTTAACCCCTCCAGTTCGACAAATTTACCCAAAGATAAAACTGTCTGAATAAAATCGTCTGAAGATACTAAGAATAATGGAAAAAAAATACCAGGTACGTCATGGCAGTAAATGGATTAATGGTGGGAGGTGTGTAAGTAACGAGGCGCAGTGAAATGAATGAAAAAAGTTAATGAAAATATTACAGGTGTGAGGAGCAGAGGTAGACAGGATATGCAAGAGGTAATGAAGCAGCAGGTGTGTTTTGGTGGGAAGTGTGCTGGTGATGAGGCGCAGTGAGACGAGTGAAAAAAGTAATGAGAAAAGTGTAGGGGTGAGAGAAGCAGAAGTAGACACGATATGCAAGAGGTAATGAAGAAGGTGTGTAATGGTGAACAGTGCAAAGGTGTAGGAAAACAGTGACATAGGTTAAGGAAATAACGAGAGAATGAGAGGGAGGTGATGAGCAAAGGTAGGTCTAGTTCACTCACTTTGACTTGGCCCAAATTTTCATTCTTTTGAAGCTTATTTCACATAGGTTAGTGACAGAAAAAGATAATACGTACTGTGGCTATACATACTTTCTGTTGCACTTCTTCGTGACTAGCATATTCTACTCTTAATGCATTGTTATAACGCAGCATTGAAGATGGAGGTATGGCAATTTCAGGCCAAGATAAAGAGAACAGAGTATGGGAGATGATCGTAATGATCGTGGTGAGTGAGAGACAGACGTGTAATGACTGACAGATAATAAACAGAGAGCAGGTGTAGGAAAGGAGTGATACTAATGAGGGTAAGAGAAAATGGGACGGTGATGAGCAAAGTTGGAGAGGGGATGTAAGTGGTAATGGAAAGACTGGTGTGTGGGACAGGTGTGGGCGAGGTGATGGATGGCCGGGAGTGGAGGTACTAAGGTGGATGGGCAGAGATTGGAATGAAATGACTCGTGTGTAACTCTTGAGGAGAAATGTTGATACACTTAAGGGCTGTAGACTGTCTGGTGGTGGCAAGACTGATGGAAGTGGTGGGAAGGTTGATGGAAGTGGTGGCATGACTGATGGAAGTGGTGGCAAGGTTGATGGAAGTGGTGGCAAAACTGATGGAAGTGGTGGCAAGGTTGATGGAAGTGGTGGCAAGGTTGATGGAAGTGGTGGTAAGACTGATGGAAGTGGTGGCAAGAATGATGGAAGTGGTGGCAAGGTTGATGGAAGTGGTGGCAAGACTGATGGAAGTGGTGGCAAGAATGATGGAAGTGCTGGCAAGACTGATGGAAGTGGTGGCAAGAATGATGGAAGTGGTGGCAAGAATGATGGAAGTGGTGGCAGGATTATGGAAGTGGTGGCAAGAATGATGGAAGTGGTGGGAATGATGGAAGTGGTGGCAGGATTGATGGAAGTGGTGGCAAGAATGATGGAAGTGGTGGGAATGATGGAAGTGGTGGCAGGATTGATGGAAGTGGTGACAAGCTTGATGGAAGTTGCATTTAATCCCCAATAATAAAGATATCCTTCTTAAGCTTTATTAAATCGTTTAGATGCAGAATAAAAGAAAAATGTCATCATCGTTTTTCTTGTTGTTGCCCAAGGTTCATCAGAAAGAGAACCTGGTGGACTGCAGGATGAAGTTACTCCTCCCCTGCACTCCACCACTCCTCTTTTGGAGGACAGGGAGGGAACTGAGGGACGTTTGTATAACCAGACAGCTTCACCGCCCGATTATGAGCACGGGTATGTCAGCGGCAGGCAGTGAAAGAATTATACACAGATATGGCATCGTTGTGCGAGAAAACAGGTAGACATGAAAGGTGGAGACTAAGGTTAGGTACAGTAGGGAAGGGTGTGAGGTCGAAGGTTAGGCTATAATACGAGAGGTGAGGAAAGGATATGTTAAGACAGAATAGGACAGGAGAGGCTAGGTTTAGTTAGAAGGGGTTAACTCAGATTAGGCTAGATTTTGCTTTAAGTTAGGATAGGTTAGGCTGGGTTAGGTTAAGTTACGTTAGGTCAGCTGTCAGGCATATCATTAAGAGGTGCGTGCAGACAACGACGTAATAAAAGACAAGTTAAATAGTTAATTGTGTTGCAGGTAAGAGGTTATTAGGTGTAAGTACAGGTATAAAAGAGAGAGGTGTAAGTGGAAGGTTAGGTCGTGCGTGCAGACAACGAGGACAGGAAAGGTAAGTTGATAAGCGTGTTTGGAAAGGTGTGATGTGTCTTGGAACGTGGAAGGAGTATTAAGGCAGGTGTGTGTGTGTGTGTGTGTGTGTGTGTGTGTGTGTGTGTGTGTGTGTGTGTGTGTGTGTGTGTGTGTGTGTGTGTGTGTGTGTGTGTGTGTGTGTGTGTGTGTCTCTCTCTGTGTGTGTGTGTGTGTGTGTTTCTCTCTCTCTCTCTCTCTCTCAGGTGTGTTTGTTTAGACAGGTGTGAGATGTCTTGGTACTTTACGAGTCAGAGAAGGTGGATGTGTGTGTGTGTGTGTGTGTGTGTGTGTGTGTGTGTGTGTGTGTGTGTGTGTGTGTGTGTGTGTGTGTGTGTGTGTGTGTGTGTGTGTGTGTGTGTGTGTGTGTGTATAATGGAAGAAACATGATTATATAAGCAGAGTAAACCACTCCTATGTGACCTCCTACTGTGACTTCCCGCCAGGTGAGGTCAGCCACCTGGGGAAGCGTTTATAAAGGTTCTTGGATAATTTTTCGGTTCCACACGTCTCCACTGCAAACATTAGCTTCTTGTAGTTATTGTTAGAAGTAATATTTATCGGCTGAGTTTTTTTTTTCACTGCAATATTCACTGTACTCTGGTTGTGAAGTGACAATCAGTTTATTTCGGAAGCCGTGTAAGTGAAAGTAAAAGCCGTGTAAGTGAAAACAAAAGCCGTGTAAGTGAAAACAAAAACCGTGTAAGTGAAAAACAAAAACCGTGTAAAGTGAAAATAAAGACAAGGGTTTAAAAAATTCACTGTAATAACAACTCTAAATTCCTTGTACAGTTTTTGGTAAATGTATGAATGAAGTTAAAGGCAAAAAACTACACAAAACATCTTACACATAACATAAGC
This sequence comes from Coenobita brevimanus, assembly GCF_032717465.1. Classification (NCBI taxonomy): domain Eukaryota; kingdom Metazoa; phylum Arthropoda; class Malacostraca; order Decapoda; family Coenobitidae; genus Coenobita; species Coenobita brevimanus. The sequence goes on along the minus strand of NC_136973.1, from coordinate 4,095,827 downwards.
TCAAGAAATTTCACGAATATACGGCGTGTATGAATGAAGACAGACGTACAGACCTGAACAAAACATCTAACACACCAAAATTAAGAGGATTAGTAAATATACGGTCTGGCCTGAGGGTCGGTAATTACAGGTGTGACGCTGCCTTCTCCACAGGTAGTATTTGGCCACACCTGTCCTGTCTAATAATTATTCTCGCCAATTATTCGTTATTGTAATTTATTAAAGGGTAGTTCCACTTGTACAGAACGTAATAATGGGTTACCGCATCATGATAAGTGGGGGTGGAGAAGGGTTGGTGGGTGAGGGAGTGGGAAGAGGAGTAGGTTACCTAATGGGCAGATATGGAGTTGGAGAGGAGGGGAGGTATGGTAACGGATGGAAGAAAGATGGAGGGAGGGAGTGGAGTAAGGAGAGTGGGAGTGGAGTATGGAGGGAGGGAGTGGAGTAGGGAGGATGGGAGAGGAGTAGGAGGGAAGGGGGTGGAGTACGGAGAGAAGGAATGGAGCAGGGAGGGAGGGAGTGGGGTAGGGAGAGAGGGAGTGAAGTAGGGAAGAAAGGTAGGAAATGAAGTGGGGAGGATGGGAAAGGAGTAGGCAGGGAGTGGAGTAGGGAGGGAGGGAGTGGAGAAGGGAGTGAGTGAGTGGAGCAGGGAGGGTGGAAGGGGGTGAGGTAGTGTAGGTGAGAGGTAAAGCATTGCGACGTCAGCAGCACACACATGTACCCACCGCCCGACTGTTGACATGAAGGACTTGGCCAGAACACAACATCCCTAACCCCCCACCCCCAACCCACCCACCAAGAAAGGTTGAGGTAATGGAGGTGTGATGGAGAAAAAATGAGGTAGTGGAGATGGGACGGTAAGGGAGTGGAGGTGGGAGGAAGAGGGGGTGAGGTAGTGAAGGCGGTATGGAGAGGAAGCAAGGTTGTGGAGAAGGGAGGGAGGGAGGGAAGGAGAGAGGGAGAGGGGGAGGGAGGGAAGGAGAGGGGGAGGGAGGGAAGGAGAGAGGGAGGCAGCGAGGGAGTGGAGGTGAGAGGTAAAATATAGCGATGTCAGTAACACACACATGTAACCAACCACTCGAGTGCTGACTGAAAGAGCTTAGCCGGAACACAACCCACACCTCACGTCTTGGGGGGGGGGGGAGGAGGGAGGAGAGAAGGACGAGAGGGAGGAGAGGAGAGAAAGGAGGAGGGAGAAGAGAAAGAAGAAAGAGAAGAGAAAGGAGGAGGGAGAAGGCATGGAAGAGAGAGGGGAGAGAAAGCAGGAGGGAATGAAGGAAGGAAAGAAATATAAAAAAGGGAAAACAGGAAAGAATAGACAAGGAACTGGGTAAATTATGAGAGAATGAAGAAGGGTAAGCAGCAAGAAGAGTTGAAAATGACAAAGAAAAGAAAATATATGAGAGAGAGTGAAATGAGATGGAAGACGGAAGGAATTGAAAAAGATTATGAGGGAAAGAAGAAGGAAGAGGGAACTATATAAGAATAATGAGAAAAAGATGGAGTGAAAGGAGACGGGAGAGAGAAAGAATTTAGTAATATGAGAGACAGGGAGGACAGGACAAGGAAGAGGGAAGGGGACAAAAAAAATTATGAGAAAAAATAGGAAGGAAAGGAGATGAAAGAGAGAGAAAGGAAATAAAAACAGAGAGTACAAGAGAAAGACGGAAGAAGGAAGACACAGAAAAAAGAATGAGAAAATTATTAGGGGAAAAGAGAAGGAAGAGAGAAAGGAAATATAAAAACTAGAGAGGAGAATGAAGGATAAAGGAAAGAAATTTAAAAACAATATGAGAGAAAGTGAGGAGAGAGGGAGAAGGAAGAAGGAAAGGAATACATAAGACTGAGAACGAGGGAAGAAAGTAGGAAGAGGAAGTGAAAAGAAAAAAAAAAGTATGGAGGAGACGAAAGAATGGAGAAGAGAGAAAAGCCAATGAGGAAGACGAAAAAGAGGAGGTAAAGAGGAAGACGAAAGGAGGGAAAGAGGAAAGAGAAATAAGAAAGAGAATACGTGGACGAGGGAAGAAAAGAAGAGGAGGAAGTGAAGAAAAAGGTGAGGAGGAAGAAAAGCAAGACGCGAAGGAGAAGAGAGGAGAAAAAGAGAGAGATGGTTGGAGGAAGAGCAGGAAGGAGGTCTCTCTCTCTCTCTCTCTCTCTCTAAAATACAGACATCACTCCCAAGGTCATTCCTGTGTCAGTCCACAAGAAGGAGAACTTAAATTACTGCTGGATACGCTTGCCAAGAAAACTGGAGAGAGAGAGAGAGAGAGAGAGAGAGAGAGAGAGAGAGAGAGAGAGAGAAGGAAAAAAGAAAATCAACCATTTGAGTACCACGCAAGAAAATAATAATAGACACCCCAGCGTTTCTAGCCCCAGCGTTGAATCTGCATGTGCGAGGTTCGGATTAGATGTCGTGGCTCATCATCTTTAGCGATTTATTCTGCTAGTTACATCTTAATAGCCTCGTGCATTCTGTAGTCTGGTATCTTCTTCACCACCTGTTCCCTGTTGCTACCTATCCCTTCTCCTAATCTGAACATCACGCACACACACACACACACACACAGCCAGATTGAACGTTTGGGCGGGATGCATTGGGAAGTGTATTATTTTTCTGCGTGGATCTCAAAGCGTCGATTGCAATTTCCTTTTTTTTTTTTTTTTTTATGCACAGGCAGGATATCATAAAGGAGACGGGTGGTGGGCTGGGCGGTAAGGGTTTTTGCGTGGCTTTGCGTGACGAGAGGCCAAGGAAGAGGGGAGTTTGGCTATTATTATAGTGGTGTGGTTAATTTATACACAGATGGCTTTACTGGATGGTTTGTTGATGTTCATGCTGCGTCTCTCTCTCTCTCTCTCTCTCTCTCTCACCTTTATCTGTATCTCCCCATCTCAATTTATCTTATATCTGTTGATCTCTCTCAATACCTTTCTACCTATCTATTTATCTATCTATCTATCTATCTATCTATCTATACAGGACAATGACTTATAAAATATGGGTCTGTGTCTTGACTAACCAAGTACGAGTATGACGTGTTTCAGCGACCACATACCAGACAATAATACCGTACTGGCATATCACTCATGAAGATACATTAATCTAGCATTAAAGCAAGATTCTTTTACGTCTCGCCACCTGTACTCAGCGTTAAGAGATAGTATTACCAGTGGGAAAGTATAATTCAGGCCTAATTTAACCCTTTCATGCTTGGGACAACTCTAGTATTTGTTCAGCTGAGAGTGAGTCATGGAAACTTGAGTGCTAATACCTGAACTATTAAACTTATCATGGTCCAGATAAGAAGTGATCCGTCTCAGGTAACTACACACGTCCTTATTCGCCTGAGAGTGGGTCATAGGAGCCAGGGAGCGATAAGGAGCAGAGATAAGACCCGAGGCAGTCATGGGGTAGAGCTGAAGCGTGAAAGAGCTCCATTTAGTTAACGCCTAAGGCACGGGGAAGAGAAATTACCAGCCTCTTAAAGTAAATGGGGACGCTTACTTAATTCTTTGTGGCGCCTGATTAGCAGCTGAGAGAGAGAGAGAGAGAGAGAGAGAGAATGAAAAATGAACGGATGGGCCTACGTATATTAATATCGCTTAGAACGGCTTTACTGGCTTGTGGCACTGTGATATCCTTACATCTTCATAATTAATTTGTTTTTTATATGTATTTACAGTTTACAATATATAAAAACTGATATAGCGAGGACCCCCTTTACAGTACCAACTGCTAGTAAGATTAACAATATTTTTTAACTAATACCTTTATAATAACACGCACCCCCCCCCCCTCTCTCTCTCTCTTTCAAATCTGACACAGCCAACGCCCTCTGCTAATAGACCCCTATCCATGAAGTTGATTTGTCAGTTCCCTCAACTAACAATAAGAATTCTATGTAAAAAGGCTGAAATAGCTACTTTAGAACTTATTCCCTACTTTATAACGACGTCTGACTATATTATATAACTGTAAAATGGGACGCATTCAGGGTCCCCTCTTGACCGTGCCAGTAGCCCAGCGTCACCGTGTTGAGAGGCGGGCTGGGATTGGCTCCGGGTATGGGAGGGGAAGAGGAGTGGAACCGATAATGGCTTCCAGCGCTGGTGGCCAAGGTATTGACGTATCTGATTTTCCATCTATAGGACTAATCCGCCTCACCATCACGCTTTACACACACGATATAAAACCGAGCGAGAGACAGAGACAGAGAAAAGAAATACCTTGGAGCTCTTCCAGGATTTTTTTTTCAAATGTACAAAACCATATGAATTGGCGAGGAAAAACAAAAGAGGAAGGATTCGTCTCATATATATATATATATATATATATATATATATATATATATATATATATATATATATATATATGTATATATATATATAAACCAGCACTCAGTAGAAAAATATCATCCTGTTTATTTGGCGCGACAGTTTCGGAGACATCTTTACACCATCATTAGGTAATCTACACGAAACACGTGGAAAAGAGTTTCAAGAAATTTACAGGGTTCATTATAAAAACTAAACACAAAACGACATAGGGGTATCTGTACTTGCATGAGCCGGTCAGTCTAGCCCTAGAACGACATAAAAAAGGTCAACAAATTAATTAAGCTTTCTTTGACTCACTCTCAACTGGACAAAATCGTCTGAAATTAGCTGGCATAGAATAAGTCAACCCCATCATGAAAGAATTAATGAAACCCTGCCAATATTAACACCCAAGCTCCAATTACACTCCCAGCTGAATAAAATCGCTTGGCACTACCTGGTATAAAGCTCTACTGTCCCGAATACATAAGAGTTTCCGTAATAGAAGTCCTTATAGGAATATTATACTGTATATATACATAAAAAGGTCAATACATAAAAGTCACGCCAAAAACCTTACCGGAAGTGGCCGTGTGTGTGTGTGTGTGTGTGTGTGTGTGTGTGTGTGTGTGTGTGTGTGTGTGTGTGTGTGTGTGTGTGTGTGTGTGTGTGTGTGTGTGTGTGTGTGTGTGTGTGTGTGTGTGTGTGTGTAGAAAAAAAAAGGCTGAAAATAGAAAAACAGGCTTAAGGGCTTTCCCGAGATTGATACAGAATAGCGTAAACAAAAACTAGGATAGGACTGAATACATGTTGTGAACAGATAGATAGATAGATAGATAGACAGACTGATTGACTGACAGACACACAGATAGATAGATAGATAGATAGATAGACAGATAGATAACTAGATAAACTGAGATGTAGGCTACACGTAAAATTTGAAACTGGGTACAAGGACGGTGATAGATAATGGTCTGTCGCTCTAAGTCTGACCCACCCCTCACATGACGCAGCGTCGGGCAAGAGATAGATCAATAAAGACATAGGCCTTGTGAGGATGACTCTCTATAGACCATATCATTTCATCATCATCATCATCATCATTATCATTCCAGCCCATATAGCCACCCACATCATCATCATCATAATTACCATCAACATCATCACTCCAACCCATATAGTAATCATCATCATCATCATCATCACCATCATACCAACCCATATAGTCACCCACAAAATCATCACCATTCTCTCAAGTAACACAGCCACCCACATCATCAACATCATCATCATCATTCCAACTCATATAACCACTCACATCATCATCATCATCATAATCATCATTCATCCCCCCATCTCTCTCTCTCTCTCTCTCTCTTTCCTCTCTCTCTCTCTCTCTCACTCTCTCTCTTTCCTCTCTCTCTCTCTCTCTCTCTTTCCTCTCTCTCTCTCTCTTGCCTCTTCAACAGTTCCAAGCTTCACTTCACACGTTAAACAGGGTATCACAATACTCTTCGTTATTTCCACGCTAACCTCCACTATTAAAAAGAAAAAAAAAAAAAAAAAAAGAGAGACTAAATTCGGCTAAAGACCATCAATCAGACAAAAAAAATGAATATAACCTACTCTCAATTACAACTTTGAAAAGAGTCTACAAATGACCCTAAAGTAGGATTCAAATGTCAGGAAATGTAAGAAAAATATAAACTGCACAACGAAAGATAGCAAATAAATAAATACATAAATAAACAATAGAATACTGGAATACATAGGTCACAAAAGTTATAAAAAAAAAAAAAACGCAAAAGCACAGAAAACAAAAAGTCCCACACATTACCGTATATATTAAAAAGAAAATGTCGGTGTAAAAACTAGCTTACATGAACTTAAAAAAAAAAAAAATTCTGCCACTTAGTATTAAAAATGTATATATGCAAAAAAAAAAAAATAGGGTACGATGGGAACTAAAAAAAATAAAAAAAAAACATGAGAGGCGGATCTCCTTACAACACCAGGGCGATGTGAAAGTTCCATTTGCCATACACCAGCTTGGCAGGGGCGTGGCACGTGTATGGCAGGATATACACAAGGATATACTTACATACACATACACAGATATACATACACACAGGTACGGATATACTCATACACTGATACATACATACACATACACACAGATGCGGATATACACATACACTCATACACATACATACACACAAAACAGAAAAACACCCACATACATACATATGTACATGGAAACAAACATACATACTATACATACAAACATACACATACATAGCCTACATATACATACAACCTTGCATATACACATGCACACATATATATACACACATACATATACAAATGCATACATACATATACACTAAAGTACACATACACACATTGCTACAAATACAAACACACACACCAAAGAACACACACACACACACACACACACACACACACACACACACACACACACACATACACACACACACACACACACACACACACACTCTCTCTCTCTCTCTCTCTCTCTCTCTCTCTCGCTATCTATCTATCTATCTATCAATCTACAGTTTTACAGCACGAACATGGTCCACTGGATAAAAGAGGTCGGCTGTGCAAAGTGACGCAAGTTCAATCCTCAGGCACGGGAGCATTAGGAACATATAAATTTCGCTAATATTTTCAATACGGACACGCGTACACATGAGACACGCTGACGCACAGAGGCATTCAGCGACACACACACACACACACACACACACACACACACACACACACACACACACACACACACGCACGCACACACACACACTAATGCTTATCCCCTTTCGCCTACATGCACGCAATTCTGAAAAAACTTGCTACGATAAATGCAACGAGAGAGAGAGAGAGAGAGAGAGAGAGAGAGAGAGAGAGAGAGAGAGAGAGAGAGAGAGATTCACCCTACCCTTGATAATACCTTAGAATATGCATGCAACTCAACTTTCCGAATTTACCCTTTAGAAGTTTCCGTGGAGACAGATGGAGACGGACAGACAGACAAGTATACAAGAAGAGACCCGTAACATCACACATCCCTACAGAAATAGACTATTCTATTCTATTCTATATACCTAGGCTGCTTCCCCCAGGGAAAGGGAGGTAGCCGAGACAGGACGACACACTCCCCGTTTACTCATCCATTCAAACACATTCATTCGCATCTTAGCCCAAGGGGAGAACGGACAGATCCTCACCGCACCACACCGCACAAGGGTCAACTGCGCAATGCAATCAGTGACATTCGCAGCAGGGCCCGACAGCAGAGCTGGTTTACCCGTGCCACATCATAACAGACCCATCCCCTTACCCGCACCTGACCTGACTAGCTGATCAGACCAAATGCGGGAGAATATCCCCTCAGGGCTGCGTCATCACTTATTCATTCACAATTTCTCTCCATTTATTTCTGTCACGCACAGCCACTCTTCCTTGCTCAACAGACATCCCTCTCGCATCCAGTGCTCTTCACACTGTCCATCCATCCTATTCGTGGTCTTCCTCTCAGCCTTACACCTCTCACATCAGATCTAGTTATCTTTTTCACCAATCGCTCATTATCCATTCTCTCCATATGCCCAAACCATCGCAACACCCTCTGCTCAACTCTACCAGCCATCTCCCGAACAACTCCAGTTCTCCTTCGCACTTCATCATTTCGCACCCGATCCATACGCGTCACTCCACACATACTCCTCAGACACCTCATCTCCATTACATTCAAACTTTTCCTCTCTGCTACACCCATATTCCATGTTTCAGCCCCATATAACGCAGTCGGTACCACAACACCCTCATATACACCTCTATACAGCTTAAATTTCATGAATCGCTCGTTTAAGTGTCAGGTAGGCCAGAGACAGAAGGAGATACAGGCAGACAGAGAAGGAAACAGATAAAGATGCACAGACCCGTTACATCTTCACGTGTGTCCTTGATAATACCTCAAATACCGCCAGATCAACTTCCAAAAATCGCCCGTTAAATAGAAAAATAAAATCTGTTAGGCCAGAGAGACACGGAAAGAAAGAAAGAGAGGCAGACACAGAACGAGACAGAGACAGACAGAAAAAAACTCACATCTTCACTCATGATAATACTATAAATACACTGTGCAGTTCAAACTTTCAAAAATCGCCCGTTTCAAAATTTCCGTTAGGTTCCCCGGCGTCCGTTAATCGCACAGCGGACGCACAAGAGGATTACCAGAAGGGATATTCAAATATTTTCGCAGCGTTGATTGAGAGTGGATGCTGTCATGGCGGAAGAGACTTGTTTTTGCGAAGTTTGGTTATGAGTGAGAGTGGTTTAGGGTCTCTCTCTCTCTCTCTCTCTCTCTCAGTATGACGTCAGAATAAAGGTACCAGTCTGATCTGATAAAACTGCACGCTCATGCTCTCTCTCTCTCTCTCTCTGCATGTATGAATAAGCAAAAGGGTCAGTGTATACGATTTCCGTGAGTGAAGAGGGATACGACCTACGTGCATTTATTTATAAAAAAAAAATACAAAATAAATTCACTCACACGAAAAAGGTGAAGCAAAAATATATTACCAAACAAAGTACTTTTAAAACTGTCTTCTCGTCATTACTGTTAATTTATAAAACATACAGAGTGGTCAAAAAGTACTGCTGGGTTTACAAGATTTTACTGCATTTTATCCCCTCCAACCAATAAAGTACTTTTTGTTTTACTCTTGCTATCTCCAGACGATTTTAATTAGCTTCAGGAAGGATCTGTAGTAGGGAAGGGATTTACCGGCAATATCTATCACCCCCTCCCCCCCCGCTTGAAAAAATCCCCCCTCAGCTGATGAAAACCGTCTGCATAAAAGAGGAGTACAGAAAAGCCCCCGTACTGAATTATCTATCTATCTATCTATCTATCTATCTATCTATCTATATATATATATATATGTATAAGTTTCCATTAGTAGGCCTTAAAGTTTTGTTACTGCCACTTATTTTATGTCTAGAAACCTGTATCTCTCTTAGATATGCGGTCTACAAGCAATGTATGTTTTTTGTTTTTTAATCAGCAGTACATTTTTGTCAACTCAGCGGGACTCAATTGACATAAAGTATTACTACGTTCCTTTAATTAAGCAGTAAATCTTTAACTAAGCAGGACTTTATTGACATGAAATACTTCTGCTTTCCTTTAATTATGCAGTAAATTTCTGTAACTCAACAGGACTATACTAACATGAAACATTACTGAATTACTGTAAACTCAGGTCTTTACGTGAGTGGAATAATACCCTTTTCCTTTACTAACGCATGCTAAACAATTTCACCCTTATACCCACTTTCTACCTGTCTTATGAAATTTCCCAACCACCTTCAATCCCACGAAAAATTAGGTTTATTCTTAAAATCATTCTTCCAACAGAAAAATGTTTATATTAAGGAAAGACCTCGAACTGTAGAGATCAATATAAAAAATAAATCTGAACAAAAACAGTGATAATTAAACTTGCATAAAGTAAAATAATAAAAAAAATACAAAATAAAAGCAAAAAAATAAGAAAAAGCAAAAACATGGAGTCGAAAATCCATGCTTTTGACGGGAAACTTGGGCCCTTAACGACGTCTGAGAAAGCTTAAGGGTAATACTAATAGGAAAACTTACGGCCGAGTCTCAATGGAGTAGGACAAGGATAGCACAGCGGTGGATCTGCCCAATTTTCTATGGAGTTAAAAGTTACATAGATATACAGACTACACTCGTTTAATGGGGCCAGAATACTGTAGTTAATCCTGAAGGTTAGCTTGTGTTTCTCTCTCTCTCTCTCTCTCTCTCTCTCTCTCTCTCTCTCTCTCTCTCTCTCTCTCTCTCTCTCTCTCAATAAATAAATAAATAAATAAATAACGCAAGTAAAAATACATAAATGAATACCTATACTGTTTTCCCTGTAGCCATAACTTTTTTTTTCCTCTCTCTCTCTCTCTCTCTCTCTCTCTCAATACCGTAAATAAATACACAGATAAATAAATCAGTAAGTTCTGATATTATTTACCCTCAAGTCATTCATCTCTTCCCCCTCCCCCCTCTCTCTCTCTGTCTGTCTGTCTCTGTCTCTGTCTCTCTCTGTCTCTCTCTCTCTCTCTCTCTAACTCAGTCACCGGTGTAAAATTAGCAATTAGCGGAGAAATTACCTGCATTACGAGAAATTCTAGTTATTTTGATAGGCACCCATTCAGACCCATGACCCATTTTTCTACTTCATTTTTGGTTCTGTATTCTCGTAGGTTGAGGCAGATCCCTAACACCTTTTCCTAGGCGATTTATTTTGCTTAATACACCTTACTTTCTTATTCCGCGTTACAGAAATCCTTCAAACATCGACCTATTCTGAACACATAACGTACAGAAGGATATTACGCAGGCAAATCCAAAAATAAATCGCTAAGGAAGAGGTGTTAGGGAGAGAATACGGCCGTGGAGTGAGAAAAAAAGTCAGAAAAAAAAGTCTCTCCTAAGCTGAATAAAATCGAAAAACAGGAAGAAGAGTAAAATGAATTAAAAAATTGTAACTAAACCTAAACCACTGACAGCCAAAGTAATCAACATTCGCCATCATTTTATCCTCTTCTCTTTCTTCGTTAACAGAAACAAAGATATAATAGTATACATAGTTACTTTACACGCACATCCTTGTAATTTTCTTTGTGTGTGTGTGTGTGTGTGTGTGTGTGTGTGTGTGTGTGTGTGTGTGTGTGTGTGTGTGTGTGTGTGTGTGTGTGTGTGTGTGTGTGTGTGTGTGTGTGTGTTTACGGCAAGGACTCACCCGATATCCTTCACATAATTCCTTAAGGGCACACCTGCACTCCTCTCCCTTCCCCCTTCTCCCCTTCCTTGTACTCCTCAGTCCTTCTCCCCCTAACCTCTCTTCCAGGATTCCCTCCCTCCTTCCAGCCCTGCCTCCCCCCTGTTCCAGTCCCTTCCGTCATCAGCCCCTCTCTCTTCCAGCCCTTCCCTTACCGCGCTCCTTATCCCTCCCCCCTCTCATCTAGCTACTCCTCGCCTTCTGTCTCCCCATTTTAACCCCTTTTCTTATAGTTACCCCTCCCTCTTCTTCCAGTTTTTCCCTCCTCCCTGACTTTCCTCCTCTCCTCCCTTTTTCCAATCACAAACCTCTTCCCACCTACCCCTCCCACCCTCACACCGCCAGGCCCCATCTACTTCCCTCCTTCCTCGTACCCAATTACCGTGGTTTCCTCTCCACTCTTACTTCCCTCCCCCCCTCTTTCAATCCCTGGACTATCTCCCCTCCAACCCTCTCTCTTCCAGTCCTTCTTTTTCCCTCCTGCCTCCTCTCTCTCTTCCAGTCCCTCTTTTTCCCTCCTGCCCCCTCTCTCTCTTCCAGTGTCTCTTTTTCCCTCCTGCCTCCTCTCTCTTCCAGTGTCTCTTTTTCCCTCCTGCCTCCTCTCTCTTCCAGTGTCTCTTTTTCCCTCCTACCTCTTCTCTCTTTCAGCCCTCTCGCTCTCTTCCTCCAGCCCTATCATTACTTCACATAGCCCATTTTTAGGCGTTTCCATACTTTGTCCCTCCCTTCTCTTCTGTCGCCCTCCTTTTCATTCCCTCTTTACCCCTTTCTCCAGGCCCTCTCCCCTTCCCTCCGCCCCCCTCCCTCCATTCTCTCCTCTCTGCTACCCCTCCACTCCCTCCTTCAAACTGCCCCCCTTCCAATTTCACTCCTTGTCCCAGGCCTTCTGTGCTTCTCTCCAATCTTTCCTCCTAGCCCTTAACCCCTCTTCCATCCATCTCCTCCTTTCTCCTACCCCTTCAGTCTCCTTCTACTCCTCCATCCTCCATCCACTCCCTCCATTCCCTTCTCTCCCCTACCCTCCACCCCTTCCGTTCACACATTTCTCCCTGCCACACCTCCAAACCCTCCTTCAACACCCCTCTATTTAACCTCACCTTTCCTCTTCTTCCACGCCTCCTCTCCTTCCCTCTACCCCCTCCTCTTCTCCCCCCCTTCCTTCCTTCCCTCCATCCTCTCCTCTTCTCTCCTCCCCCTCCTTCCTTCCCTCCAACCCGTCCTCTTCTCTCCTCCCCCTCCTTACTTTCCTCCATCCTCTCCTCTCCCCCCTCTCCTTCCTTTCCTCCACCACTTCCTCTTCTCTCCTTCCCTTCACACCTCCTCTTCTCTCTTCCCCATCCAGACTCTCCTCCCCCTCCTCTTCTCGCCTTCCCCCCTTCGTTCCCTCCACCTCCAACCCTCCCCCCCAATCACGGGTGCGGGAACCTGGAGTGGTGACGTCATGAGGCTTCTCACTACAATTTCCTCCTGCCACCCTCACATCCTGCTCTCTCTCTCTCTCTCTCTCTCTCTCTCTCTCTCTCTCTCTCTCTCTCTCTCTCGCTCTCTCTCTCTCCCTCTATCTATCTATCTATCTATCTATCTATCTACTGCATTTGTCTCTTTATCCACAGGTAAACATAAACTACACACTCATATCCATCTATCTTCCAAATCTATCTATCCATATCGATACAGAAAAAAATGATAGTACTCGTGAACATTACAGACATACCTTCAAGGACACATTCAATCTATTTATTTTATCTATCAAGTATAGGCCTAGCTTAAAGATAGACGCAAGCTAAATAAAAATATATGGTAATCTGGATCGTATAAAGATTGATAAGCTGACCAAGATGAGTGATACATGGGGTCATCGCACTGAAGGGGTTAACCTGTAAACTATGACGTCAACACAACCATGACGTCATCACCCAAGCATGACGTCACCACCCAAGCATGACGTCACCACCCCAACAAGGATTCAAGGTCAACTTTCTAATGTCTAAGCCTCAAAAATCAGATACACTTGTCTTCATAAAATTCAAAGTCATCATAAATTTCAGGGTTCATGACATTTCAGCCTTCATACAGTCATCTCATTATCTTTATAACAACAAAGCCGTGATTAATGCTGACAGGGAAGGATGTTAAGTCGCTAGTAACATTAATTTACACAGACGGAGAGTATATGTTTTAAAATTATTCGCGTCTCACCATTAACAGCGTGCCTATACAAAATTTTACTTAACCACCTTCACCTAAATAATACATCCAAATTAAGGGAATGCTGGATGGAGAGAGAGAGAGAGAGATACTGGTAAGAGCCAGTTCCGGGCTACAGGGAAACCATCTTCAGTGTGTGAAAGAAGGGAGATGAAGATGGAGATGACGATGGAGATGAAGATGAGTTAGATGATGATGGAGATGGAGATGATGATGGAGATAATGATGGAGATGAAGATGGAGATGATGGGTTCTATGTGGCCCAAAACATAAGAGAAAATAAGGAATTCACGCTCTGACCTGTCTCACCCTTCCGCCCAACATTTCCACGTGTCGTAAAGGATTACCTACAACGTGGCTTTAAAATATACCGTACTGTACATTATACGTAGCCTAAATACTACAATATTAATGGCTATGTAGAAAGTATATCAAACTTACTCTGACTTAATCAAAATACAGTTGCCTATACGAACACTATACTTCTACGGTATACATAAAAAATCCTACCCTGGTGAACCTTGAATTGCAACTAACAAATGTATATTTACCTTTTTCATTCCGAGGACATTTTCTCATCATATTCGTGCTATCTCGTGAGGATTATTTATTTTTATTTTTTGCAGCACATACAATTTTAGAACTGGAGGGGTTAGATACAGCCTTCATAAACCCCTTCAGTACAAGAGCCATTTCCCACGCTGAATAAAATCGTCTGGTATAAGCAAGAATACACTAAGAAAGAACGTGAGTCTGCCTGAAGGAGCTGGGGGCCTTACCTAATCAACATCCGCCAAGGTTTGAGTATCCTGCCATATATGGAGCCACACACTAACTCGGCATTCAAGTGACATCGTATACAGTGACAAGAACAACAACAAATGACCACGTGAGGAACAGCTGATACGGTGAGGGGAAGATTAAGCCTCTTCACTGATACTTAATTTCTGTTCCGATCACACGATTTTACCCATATCAGGAGAGACCTTCATATTAAAAGGGATTAATGGAGGTGTATGGGGGAGGACTGAATGACAGGAAAGGCAGTTGGTTAAGGACAGATACCCGATGTGTGTGTGTGTGTGTGTGTGTGTGTGTGTGTGTGTGTGTGTGTGTGTGTGTGTGTGTGTGTAAGTAATTGTAAATCTCCTACAGTTAACAACTCTCATGAATTAAGGAAAATCGTGTAAAGACAGCAAGAACAAGAATCCACAAAAAGACGTCATCGAGGTAAAGGAGTAAACAACAGAATAAGATAAAAATAAGATCGCTGTAAGAATACACACACACACACACACACACACACACACACACACACATTTTATATATATATATATATATATATATATATATATATATATATATATATATATATATATATATATATGGTAAGTATGCGTGTATAAAAGTCATCATACTGAAAGTGTGGACAATAACAAACATCCACGTGCGAAACAGCTGATGCTGCCGAGAAGGAGATTCGGCAACACTGTGATCAGCTGGGGAGGGGAGACTGAGGACGTGGCACACCTGGGATGCATTGCCAAGTTCTGGTATCATCGCTCACTACTGCAATTGCAACATGTGAGAGAGAGAGAGAGAGAGAGAGTGGGGGGGAGGGAGAGAGGCAACCACTTTATAGTCCTTATCATAAATAGATTTACTCTCCAATTACGGACGTTGATGGAATGGATTAGAGAGAGAGAGAGAGAGAGAGAGAGAGAGAGAGAGAGAGAGAGAGAGCAGAGAGAGACAGTTTCCACGTTAAGCTCAAGGTGATCTAGGCTATATAAAATGACCTTGCTTTGGCCTCATCTCTCCGTCAATGCAAATCAACCAACTCACGTCATGTCCTCTATCTCTGCTACACCTGATCTCCCCTCGATTTCCCTCTCACCTCATCTCCCCCCCATTTCCCTTGGTCATAATATTGGTCTAGCCTCTTCCTCTTACCAAACTGCCTTATTTTCAAGTGGGGAGAGGTATGGGGAACTTAGGAGGGTGAGAAGATAGTAGTTGATAGAGGTATGGTTGTTGTAGTAGACAGAGGAAGAGGGTAGGCTTGGTGCTTGTCTCTTCTATACTCTCCATACCTTTACTTAGATTCCTTTGTATACCCCTTTCCCTCTGCCCATCACCTTCCTTCGTCATGTTCTTTGCCATTCATTTTCCTCCCCCACCTCCGCACGTCATGTTCAGTTTCTTGTATATTCGCTACACCTTTATGTTCTTAGTGTACCCTTACTCCCTCTCACCACACACACACACACACACACACACTCCCTTTCTCCATCATATTCTCTTGTAGATCTTTCCCCAAAGTTCACTGAGTGATGTTCCTTGGCACATGTTTCTTCACCTTCCTCCAACTCCTCCCTTCCCTCCCATCACCTTCCCACGCCATGTTCAATCTCAGGTACACCTCCCCCCTCCCTCCTCCTCGTCCTCGTCCTCCTCTTAATGTCATATTCTTGTGTAGCACTCCAACCCCTGCCCGCTTCCCCAAAAACACACACACACACACACACACACACACACACACACACACACACACACACACACACGCACACACACATACACTCTCTCTATGATATTTTCACAAGTACAGTTCCTATTTCTTTGCATATTTTCACATTCTATCATCTCAGTGGATCTCTCTCTCTCTCTCTCTCTCTCTCTCTCTCTCTCTCTCTCTCTCTCTCTCCATTCCAGTAGTCTACATCATTTAAAGCAATCCCATGGGCCATATTTTTTTTTTACCAAGAAGAAACTTTCATTTTAAAACATTCCACCAATCTTTTCCAGCCCTTTCGAAAAATAATTTATATTTTCTTAACACGTCATCATAAAAGTTTGAAGGAATTTAGTTTGACTCTGACCCTCTGAAAAAAAAAAAAAAGCGAAAAAAACAAGCAAAAGGAAGAAAAACAAAAATGAAAATCCCAGGGCGCCGAAATAACACACACACACACACACACACACACACACACACACACACACACACACACACACACACACACACACACACACACACACACACACACACACACACACACACACACACACACACACCATTACCGTATCATCATTCTATCCAAAAAGGAGAGAGAGAGAGAGAGAGAGAGAGACAGCACGCCCCGTGAAATGACCCTAACACTCCCTCACTTATCACGACTACCGAAGACTAATCCTGACTACCACAGAGGCCTACTCATCTACGCATAAACCTTTGCAAAATATAAATCCTGCCATCTAATAAAAATAAATCGCCTCAAGTACGGTACCAAGAGCAAATTAAAAAAGGAAAAAGGAAAAACGTTCAAGGACTGAGAGGAAAAATGTACACAGAGGAAAAACGTACACCAACTGAGGGAAAAACGTACACCAACTGAGGGAAAAACGTACACCAACTGAGGGAAAATATTACACTGACTGTGGGAAGAACATACACAGAGTGCATGAAAAACGTACACCAACTGACAGAAATACGTACACGAACTGAAGGAAAACGCACATGGACTGAAGGAAAATGCAAACGCACTGAAGGAAAAACGTATTCTGAAGGAAAAACGTACAATGACTAAAGAAAAACGTACAATGACTAAAGAAAAACGTACACAGACTGAAGGAAAACAGTACACGGATTGACGGAAAAACATACACTGAAGAAGAACCGTACACGGGCCGAAGGAAAAACGTACAAGGACTGAAGGAAAAATGTACACCAACTGAGGGCAAAGAGTACACGGACTGAAGGAGAAACGTACATTGAAGGAAAAACGTACGGTACACGGACTGAAGAAAAATGTGCACACAAAAGGAAAAAAAAAAACAGAGGTATTTCCCACGCTCCTCAATACTTTCCCAGACTAACTCACACATCAAGATCCAACCCAAGACAAAACACACACACACACACACACACACACACACACACACACACACACACACACACACACACACACACACACACATATCAAGATCCGACCCCACTAAAAAAGAAAAAAAAAAAAACTCATTGCAAATTCGGCTCGGGGTCCTTCTTCGAATCGCGACGAAAATAGGAAATGGGCCGCTTTCAACTCTGTCCCAGCGGGGCGTGTAAAATGAATTAAAAAGTTTCTCCTTGGTCCCCCTTTCCCCCCTCTCCTTTCCCCTTCCCCTCCCTCCTCCTTCTCCTTCCCTCCTCCCTCCCCTCTCCCCGTTATCCTCCCTCCCAGGGCCGAAGTTAGAAAGTATCCGAAAACTCCTGGGGCGTCTTCTCTCGAGGTGGCCGAATTTGAACGCCAGCGAACACTCCAACCAACGCCTTAAAGAGCGCGGGGGGGGGGGGAGTGGAAAATCGAGAAGGAAAAAATTCGAAGATCGGGAATGTGGAAGATTGTAAGTGGGACGAGTTATGCACACACATACGCGCGCGCGCGCGCACGCACACACACACACACACACACACACACACACACACACACACACACACACACACACACACACACACACACACACACACACACACACACACACACACACACACACAAGAGAGGAAATGAGGAGAGGAGAAAATGACGAGAGAGAAAAGAGAAAGATGATCGAGAGAAGAGAAGAGAAGAGAAAAGAGAAGAGAAGAGAAGAGAAGAGAAGTGAAGAGAAGAGGAGGAAAGAGAAGCGAAAGTGGAAGGGAAAGCTAGAGAACAACATGGAAAGGGACAAGGAAGGAAAAAGATGAAACAACAAGGGAAGGAATATAGGTACCGTAAGAGAGGTATGGAGGCCTGAAATGGAATGGAAGGAATGGGTTGGAGATGGAAGAGAGACAAAGGAAGAGAGAGGGAGAGAAAAGGTGCAGAGGAAGAGAGAGGGAGAGAAAAAAGGCAGAGGAAGGGAGCGGGAAAGAGAAGAGAGGCAGAGGAAGAGAGAGGGAGGGAAAAGAAGCAGTGGAAGAGAGTGGGAAAGAGAAGAGAGGCGGAGGGAGAGAAAAGGGGCAGAGGAAGAGAGAGGGTGAGAAAAGAGGAAGAGGATGCGAGAGGGAGAGAAAAGAGGCAGAGGAAGAGAGAGGGAGAGAAAAGAGGCAGAGGAAGAGAGAGGGTGAGAAAAGAGGCAGAGGAAGTGAGGGACAGAAAAGAGGCAGAGGAAGAGAGAGGAAGGGAAAAGATGCAGAGGAAGAGAGAAGGGAAGAAAAGAGGCAGTGAAAGAGAGAATGAGAGAAAGGGGGCAGAGGAAGAGAGATGGAGAGAAAAGGGGCAGAGGAAGAGAGAGGGAGAGAAATGAGGCAGAGGAAGAGAGAGGGGGAGAAAAGAGGCAGAGAAAGAGAGAGGGAGAGAAGAGGCAGGGGAAGAGAGAGGGAAAATGTAATGAAAGGATTAATGAAACAAGGAAGAAACCAGGAAGAAAGAGGGGAGTAAGATTGAGATTTTCGAGGCAGAGAAAAAAAAATGAGTACAAAAGTAAAGAAAAAGAAAAAAAAAAAGGATAGGAAGGGAAACAGAAAGGAGAGAGGAAGAGAGATGGACGAATCAAGGAAGAAAATGGGACAAAAGAGAGGAGAAAACTGAGATAACTGAAAAGGCAAGGGAATGAATCTGGGAGATAATAGGTAGCTGAAAGAAACAAGGGAATGAAGTGGAGGAACTATGGAAAAATGGAATAAAACAGGGAAGGAAGTGGAAGGGAATTGGGGAGAGAGGGGGATAAGGTTATTAGGGAGGAGAAAGAGACTGGGGAATGGGGAATTGACTTACTGGGGAGGGAAAAGAGATTGGAGGGGAGAGGACAAATGACAAGTTTACTGGGGAAGAGAAAGAGATGGGAAGGGGGGTGGGGAGAAGCAGAGTACCAAGGGATGACATAAAAGCAACAGATAGGAGAAAGAACCTCACAATCTGCGACAGATGGAAAAGGGGGACTCTACACTGACTTTCTTAGATGGAGTCCTTAGAAGTAGAGATTGAGAGGGGACTTTCTTACTTCTCTGGGGAGGCTTAGAGGGTGTTAACTGGCCGGTGGAGGGGGAAGAGAAAGGGAAGGGAGGAGATAACGCCTGTCCGCAGCAATCAAAATCCAAACCTACACCACAGAACTGCCTACAACCACTGTCTTCTGTTTTTCACCATACGTGCCTTCTATCTGTCCTACCCTCCTTCTGTCCCCTCGATGACTTTACCCTTTATGTCAAGAGTTCGGTGGGTGGAAAGGGAAGTGAGATGTGGAAACACTGAAAGTCACTATTTGAGCTGGCTCACCTCATAAAATATAGCTTAATTATATATATATATATATATATATATATATATATATATATATATATATATATATATATATATATATATATATATATATATATATATGTTGCACATTCATGGGTGCTGCAGAGGGACGTCTTCACGCAATGGCACCGATATAACCAGGCGGTGGATCTGTCTGGTTATATAAAAGTCCCTCAACTCTCTCTTTCTCCCCCCAAAAGGTGAATGGTGGACTACGGGTTAAAGAATTTCAACATGTGGTTTACAAAGTTCATGTTAGGATGAACCAGGAGCTACAACTGGTATTGCAATTATTGTTGCACATTCAAGACACCAGAATAACGTTACCGAGCACCATGCTAAGAGAGAAGAAACCGTTGCTTTAACTTTTTACATCCTGGCATGACATTAACATCTCCGCTAAGGCAACTAACCCACAGATAATACACAAGCTTTGCGATCCTCCGTACAAGTCATAAAAATGTTAATACCGTAACACAAACTGTGAAATCAATGGTCCCTAACGGCAACGACATACTTTCCGGCCGTGAGTGGAGGGGAGGGTGAGGAATTCAGTGAAAGGCATGTAATATGAGCTATTTGGGAGGCGGAGGAAACCACAGGGAACCGCACCACCACCACTGATGTTAGGGAGGCACAGCTATGCGACACAATGTACAGAGAGAGAAGTAGGTATCTTCCAAAAGTCTGACGAATACATAGCGGAAAAGTCGAATAATCTGAAACACGCATTAGTAGAGACGGTGTTTCCACTGTATTTCGCCAATTGTAAATTTTCTTCAGACAGAACCTGGAAGATAACAATTTCTCCCTCTCTGTACAGTTGCCATAAAAAATCCTGGACTCATGAAGCGAGATTACAACCCATCCGAACTACCTGAGTAAACAATCAGAGGCTAATTCAGCAAGGCCTCATTAGTCCTGGAGGAGTTTTCGAGGTAATGGCTAAGCGCCGTACGAATCTGTTATTTTATGGGCAATACATCCGTGGGTCTACGTGATCAAATTTAAGACTTAGTAACAGACATAACTTCACTGCACCGATACAGCTTAGTATAAACCCAAGTAAGCCTATCTTATTATTTAATTAACAGTCGGAATGCTGCCTGTGTTCATTTTTAGATATTTAAATTCATTCATGTATCTGTATGTGCGCGCATGTACAATCACACTCACCCTCTTTCCCTTCCCCCCTTCTCTCTCTCTCTCTCTCTCTCTCTCACCCAAATCCCCACCATTAACCCACCTTAACAACCCTGTCACCCAATTAGCCCTATCCTGTTATCTATATACTCCATTATTTCCCAGTCATTTAATCAGATCACCAGTACAGGCCTTAAAAATCAAGAAGTTATTAATACTGAGAGCCTTAAACACTCTGACTCCTACGATGCGTCTTGTCTAAATGAAAATCGTTTAATATATCTAGTGATGCTAAAGGTGAAAACTATACTGTGTTCACTCTAACATGGCCCAGATTGTTGTCCTTTTGCAACTTTTATCATGCGGGTAATTGGTAAACACACACACACACACACACACACACACACACACACACACACACACACAATGCTACTGCTCTACATCCTTTCCATAGCACTTCTTTGTGACTAGCACCAAATTATGATGGTATTCTACTGTTACAGCATAGTACTCAAGATGGAAAGCCTGCACTTTTAGGCCAAAATGGAGCGAAAAGAGTATAGGTGTGTGTGTGTGTGTGTGTGTGTGTGTGTGTGTGTGTGTGTGTGTGTGTGTGTGTGTGTGTGTGTGTGTGTGTGTGTGTGTGTGTGTGTGTGTTTTCCTTCTGAGTGCTCTGCTAAAATCGCCAGAAATACTTCAACACACAATAATTAAAAAAAAAAAATGAAAATCACCAGAAAAGGCAAATACCCAACATTCCACCCTTATGGAGAAATTAGACTGATGTGTGTTGCCTAAATAGAAAAAAAATATAATAGGGACGTAAAAAATAAAGCGAAATAAATGGAACCGCTAAATGAGGTGATAAATTTTTACTGGATAACGTTGGTACTTACACAGGTAGACCAGGTGAGTGGACAGTTAATTAACGTACCTGAAATAAAGAAGAGAATATTATTATACTACACAGATTTATTTCATTATACACCAAGTAAATGAATGATTGTAATGAGTAATAATGAGGAGAGAGAGAGAGAGAGAGAGAGAGAGAGAGAGAGAGAGAGAGAGAGAGAGAGAGAGGCTCTAAAGACCACGAAAACACAATAAAAGAAATCTGACAGGTAAAGCTCAGAATATTTGAGGACGGTGAGGTGGATGAGACTGCAAACAACACATTAATCAGAGTGGAGAAAGCTGGGGGCCTTTGTTACGCAGTGGACTGATGATGATGATGATGATTTTTATTATTATTATTATTATTATTATTAGCCTATCATTATTACATTTTCAGTCTGTCAAAGGAGCTACATAGACAAACAACAACAGCAACAACAACAACAACAACACCGTAGCGAAAGTGGAACAACATCTCCCCAGGGCAACTGAACGAAAAACAAAGATATCTTTACTGCCAACACCTTAGGGCAAATAGTTGGCACAATGCACACACACAGCAACGGGTCGATGGGCTGCAATTAGAAAGGGTTAAGGGGGGATTACACTGGTTAAATCGCAGCGACTCAGTTAAGAGGGATTTACGCTGCATTTTCCTGGGGATTTATATAAACGGTGTCACAGTACTGAAGGGGTAGATGGACTGTTTATAAATCTTTCCTCCTAGTTAATAAATCCTATAAAAAAAGTTCCGGTAAAAAACATTAGCCATTTCACTTTAGTGACCTATTCTGCACCCCTCTCTATCCACCCTCTTCCTTTCCCCCCTTTCACTCCATTTTTCATTTTCCTTCCTAACTTATTCAGCACAGTTTCCTTACCCTTTCTTTCCTGTGCCTCTCTTTTTCACCTCCTCCTTTCACACCCTTTTCCCCTTTTCCTTTTCTCCTGTAGGCCTGTCCTTCTCTAACCCTCCTTTTCCTCCTGCTCCCTCTTTCTTCTCTCTACCCTTTCTCCTTTTCCTCCTCCTCCCTCTTTTCTCTCTCTACCCCTCCTCCTCCCTTTTTCCTCTCTCTACCCCTCCTCCTCACTCTTTCCTCCCTCTGTTAGTCCCTCTCCTACCCTATACAGTCACTTTTCTCCCTCTTTCCCTGGTACAAGAATCCCTCTTTCCCTTCCCCACCCCTTCCACCAACCCCAATATCCCTCCCTCCCTCCTTACCTGTCCCCCTTCCCCTCCTTCCCTCCTTACTTTCCCCCCTTCTCCTCCCTTCTTACCTTCACCCCTTCCCCTCCCTCCTTACCTCCCCTCTTCCCCTCCTTCTTACCTCCCTCCTTCCCCTTCCATCTTACCTCCCCCTCCCCTTCCCTTTCCCCCTAATCCTCCCCTCCTTCCTTAAGTGCATGAATAAAAACGAACTCCCTGAAGCGGCTCTCCTACTGATCAAACTCCCTGCCTCCAGTACCCTCCCTCCCTCCATTTTTATTCCCTTTTTTAACATGTAAGAAAGTCAAAAGAATACCGAATGAAGATCAGGGCGGGCATTCAAGAGGGATATTAACTCCCTTCACCCCGAGGACGTCTTAAGCATTTCTCTCTCTCACTCACTCACTCTCTCTCTCTCTCTCTCTCTCTCTCTCTCTCACACACACACACACACACACACACACACACACACACACACACACACACACACACACACGAAGCTCAGAAACACATAATGCCTACTTTAAAGAACGATTTGCTTATACCAACCACTTCTTTAGCATCATATCTTTAAAAATTCCAACTATCGCATACACATGTATTATTTTGAACGTAAATTAGCAAATACAATAAATACAGTAAAAACACAAAACAGACCCTCTCAAACACGCGATACGCCCTAGCTCATACAATAAACGAATTAACTATATATCTAAACCATCTCCCTTTTAAACATAATCTTCAAAACCTACTTTATCAACACGCATTCAACCTGCATGCAATCTGACACATGCAACACTATTAGCATGTCAACACCAGAAACTTTAAATCACGCAACAAGGCCTAATATAATAAGCGTAATTATTTATATTAGCTAATGCATGTTAATTTACGCCACTCAACTCGGCAATTGTATATAATCACAGTTACCAGGAGTTGCATAAATAGAGTCTGCAATATTATATAAACATTTCATTACGGGGACACCTTTGTTTTATTCATACTATCTACTGTGTATCTTTGTCACATACCTTCCTCCAGCTGTCACATCCCCTCCCACTCTCACATCCCTCCCTCCCAGTTTCACAGCTTCTCTCACGTTATCACATCCTCTCTTACACTGCCACATCCTTCTCTCCCTCGGTCACATCCTTCCTTCCTCCCCTCAGTGCCACTTTCACATCTCTCCCTCAGCCACATCTCTCCCTTCCTCCCAGTGTCAAATCATTCCCTCTATCACACATACAGCACTTCTCCCAATCACATTCCTTCCTCCCTACCCCCCTCCCTCCTCCTTTCTAGTTTCACATCCCTCCAAATTCAGTCACCCCTTTCTCTCCCTGCCTCACATCCCTCCCTTCCGGTTTCACATCCCTTCAAATTTAATCATCCCTCCCTCCACATCCCTCCAAATTCAATCACCCCTTTCTCTCTCCCTACGTCACATCCCTCCCTTCCAGTTTCACATCCTTCCAATTTAATCATCCCTCCCTCCACATCCCTCCAAATTCAGTCACCCCTATCTCTCCCTGCCTCACATCCCTCCCTTCCGGTTTCACATCCCTCCAATTTAATCATCCCTCCCTCCACAACCCTCCAATCACCCCTTTCTCTCTCCCTACGTCACATTCCTCCCTTCCAGTTTCACATCCTTACAGATTTAATCACCCATCCCTTTCGATCACACCCTCCTCCAGTCAGCACCATAGCGGCGTCGATGGTGGTAAACTGGGCAAACTACGGAGCGCTTAACTTTACCTCCCCAAGACAAACAAGCGGAGCAGGGGACGGGAATTAAACAAGTTCTTAGAGGGGTGAAGGAGGTGACGATGCCTGGGTGGGTGCAGGGGGAAGAGGGTTGTATCTCCAGCCTACTTCCGTCCCGACACCCTTGAGTAAACTGAGACAGGTTAAATGCTGGATAAATACTTTTAATTGGTCAGTGATGTGGATGTGGACGCCATATTCCCCTCTGAATCCTATGTATCTTATTTTACGCTGACTACCTTAAGACGTTTTTATTCTGGTACACAAACTCCACACTGACGAGATTTGACTCAAATTCTCTTCAGCTGGAATATGGAAACTACCGGTAATTTGTTTTTACTCTAACTTGGCCTAAAATTGCTATCTCTCCATCTTTAGTGCTGAGTTTCAACACTTGATTAACAATGGAATATGATGCTAATTACGAAGAAGTGCTATGGAAACGACGTAGAGTTGTAGCTTTGTCTTTTTCTGCCATAGAACTAGGTGAAATAAGCCACCAAAGGGCGAAAAGGTGCGCCAAGTTAGGGCAAACATATGTAGAGCGGAAGCATTGTCTTTATCTGCCTACATCTACGTGAAATAAGCAACAAAACGACGAAAATATGGACCAAGTTAAGGCAAAAATATGCAGAGCGGGAGAATTGTCTTTTTTCTGACATAGAGCTACGCGAAACAGAGCTACGGAATAACGAAAAAATGGGCAAAGTTGGGGTAAAAATATACAGCGCGATAACATTTTCTTTATATGCCACAGAGCTACGTGAAATTGAGCAACAGACGGACGAAACTCTGGACAACGTTACAGCAAAAACAATAACGCAGCACAAAACCTTAAAGAATCACCATACTGAAGTGCTTAACCCCGCCCTCACCCCCGACCTTCAGCCCCCTTGGCAAGTTTAGCTTAATCCAGTTTACTTATAAGGTGAAGTTTGCTGGAATTAAGGGAAGCCGAAGACTGGGTTAAGTTGAGCCCTAAATATCCCCCGAACTATATTACAAGGGCTTCTGGCTAAACCTTGCCCCCCCCCCCTCTCCCCTCTCTCTCTCTCTCTCTCTCTCTCTCTCTCTCTCTCTTACTCTCTCCTAACCATTTTATTTTATTGGTACCATACTGAATCTTGTCCTGCTTGGTCTGGCGCCCGTCCTTGAGAGTCCTTGAGATGTGACGGTGTACTTTCTGTGTGACATCTCATATATCACTGCTCTACTAGGTGATAACACGCCCCACCCCACCCCTCTCCCACATACACGCACGCACCTATCCACATTTATCTGAGTTAACCCATATACTAAACAATAGCTACCGTACATGGTCAGCGTACAGTACATACGGTATATGCATATACGTACACACACACACACACACACACACACACACACATATATATAGATAGATAGAGAGAGAGATAGATAGATATAGATATAGATATATAGTTTAAGAAACTTCTGGAACCAGCAACAAAGGACAGTATTTATATTTGACAATAAAGCATATAAACAATGCGATGGTGTTGTCATGGGTTCGACATTAGGACCGACACGAGCCAATGCATTCCCGTGCTACCACGAAGAGCGTTGGCTGGCTAAGTGTCCTATTAATTTTAAACCTGTTTTATCGTCGTTATGTTGATGACACCTTTTTGGTATGTATGTCTACTGATCATGTCCCTTTGTTTCTCAGTTATTTGAATTCTCAACATGGCAACATCAAGTTCGCCTGTGATCTAAAAGTTATAATAGTTTAGCATTTTCCGATATAAATATTCTGCGTTGGAACAATAGTTTTGAAACTACTTTATACAGGACGCCAGCCTTCACTGGATTAGCTATACATGAAATTTTCCTCATTCCTCCCACTCAGCTATAAGCGTAATTTAGTCAGCACTCTCATCCATAGTGCCTATGAGCTATGCTCGAATTATTTTCATCTTGGTAACGAACTTAAGATCTGGTGTTCAAAAATGGTTTCCTCAAAAGATTCACAGAAACTTATATTGGCAAGACTCTCAATAAATTTTTTATGGCTTCAAAGGTCCAAGTCGTTACTGTTTCGAAAAACACTACCGGAAAATACTTTCCCATAACTTGCACGGGACCCCTTAGCTTCACACTTAGGAACAAGATTCAGGAACTTCTAGCTCAACACTTCCCACAAGTGTCTCTTAGAGTTGTTTTCAAAACCCAAAAAATTTTCCAGAGCTTTTTTAGGGTAAAAGACACCATTCCCTCACACTTCGAAGCATCCGTGGTTTACTCCTTCACGTGTGCCAGCTGTAGGAGGGCATATAGGCCTATACGTAAAACAAAGACACCTAAAGACACGAATCCATGATCACTTAGGTCGTTCAGTTCGAACAGGCCAGTTAATCACCAATCCACCACACCCAACAATACGGGACCACTCACAACAACACGACCATCCTTTCTTTCATTCCCACTTCACAGTTCTTGGTGGCAGCAGCAGTGACACGGACCTCCCTATTAAGGAAGCTTTGTACCAATACCATATCGTTTTAACCCTTCGGTCAGTGACATGGCTTCCTGTGAACTGTTTCGTTTCCCACACGAGGTAAGTTTTTTACAGTATTGCACTTATTATTTTATATATATGTTTTGCTTTCTTACTCCCACCGTCTTCATTTTATAGTAAATTATTTATTGGCTTACGACGCTATATTTTTAACAAACTTCGTATATGAACTTTCATGTTTTTTAATCTTGTTTTGATCGTTATGAGATATAAAAACCTTAAATGTGTATATTTCTCGATTGTAGATTTTGCTCTGAAGATGGAATAGGCAATTTCCGAAACGTCAGCAAATAAAGAACCTAACTAGCCTACGCCACGATGTTTGTGTTCTGCCTGGTGAACCTCTTCCAATACCGGTATATATATATATATATATATATATATATATATATATATATATATATATATATATATATATATAATCTCAGACGGACCGATCAGTTAAGCAGAAAAAAATACAAACTTAATACACATCCTCTTTCCGTTTTCAGTGGCTTACCAATTGCACAAAAGCATGGGGAAACTAAAAGAAAAGAAGGGCAAGATCAGTCTAGGAGAGAAGGGGGGGGGAGGGGTCAGGGCGAGTGAGGAGAGACTGCAGGAAGTGTACTCATTTCCGCCAAGGTCGCCGTGTGGGAAAAGCAATCTCCCCCTTGACTTATGGTAAATATATCCCTGAGAAAAAGGAACAGGGTTGCTGAATATTACCCACGTATTCCCAGCGTCTTAATATACACTTACATCGCATGGTGGCACATAAATCGCAATACTCCGTTAACGTATCAGAGGGTTAAGTGTGGTAGGTGGCACAATAGTTCTTTTAGTGAGTGCATACCTACCGGCCTGTTAACGTCAGGGTTCGAATCCTAGCGCGGTCAGCTGGCGTCACTCAACTCAGGTATCCCTCCATCCTTTGTGTGTGTGTGTGTGTGTGTGTGTGTGTGTGTGTGTGTGTGTGTGTGTGTGTGTGTGTGTGTGTTAGCACTTAGGAGGGATGATTCTGGTAACTTGGATGATGCTGAGGCCTTGTATCCCAACGCAATGGGCAAATAATCCGTAAAGGCTTAAGTGAAGATCGAGCACCACGGCTAAGCGCCTTATAGCGTCTGTCCCACCT
>NC_136973.1:3942500-4062500 GCF_032717465.1 Coenobita brevimanus | reverse complement strand
CTAGGGGTGACGCGGTTAATAGTCCTAGGGGTGACGCGGTTAATAGTCCTAGGGGTGACGCGGTTAATAGTCCTAGGGGTGACGCGGTTAATAGTCCTAGGGGTGACGCGGTTAATAGTCCTAGGGGTGACGCGGTTAATAGTCCTAGGGGTGACGCGGTTAAGAGTCCTTGGGGTGACGCGGTTAAGAGTCCTTAGGGTGACGCGGTTAAGAGTCCTTAGGGTGACGCGGTTAAGAGTCCTTAGGGTGACGCGGTTAAGAGTCCTTAGGGTGACGCGGTTAAGAGTCCTTAGGGT
The DNA here is from genome assembly GCF_032717465.1 of Coenobita brevimanus. Classification (NCBI taxonomy): domain Eukaryota; kingdom Metazoa; phylum Arthropoda; class Malacostraca; order Decapoda; family Coenobitidae; genus Coenobita; species Coenobita brevimanus. The sequence goes on along the minus strand of NC_136973.1, from coordinate 4,062,204 downwards.
GACGCGGTTAAGAGTCCTAGGGGTGACGCGGTTAAGAGTCCTAGGGGTGACGCGGTTAAGAGTCCTAGGGGTGACGCGGTTAAGAGTCCAAGGGGTGACGCGGTTAAGCTAAATCCCATGACGATTTGTTAGTCTATTTTTCTTTCAGACGGTTTCATTCAACTTCGGACAGACCTCTCGTAGTGAAGGGGTTAATGAGGCCGTATATAGTCTCTCCCGGGCTGAGGAAAATCGTCAGAGAGAGAGAGAGAGAGAGCGAGAGAGAGGAACTGAAGAGGGTTATCTAAGGCTGTTACAGAAGGGTTTAATTTGGATACGGGAGGACGTTTTACTCTCGGGTGAATTAGAACAAGATAGATAGATAGACAGATAAAGATCGAGACATAGCTATAGATAGATAGACAGAGACAGATAAAGATAGATGGAAATATAGACAGGTAAATTCATAGATACAGACATAGAGACAAACAGTTAGATGGACTGGCAGATAGATACATCGACAGATAGACAGACAGATAGACAGAGATAGATGGATGATAGATGGATAGAGATAGATATACAGATAAAGACAAATGGACAGAGACGTATAGATAGATAGACAGATATAGATAGAAACAGACAGACAGACAGCTTGAAAGGCAGAAATATTAACCGACTCAGACTAAAGCCAGACGATTTTCTTTTCACCTGTAGGAAATCCTAGCAATCACACAGGTAAGGGAAACATGCAGTAAAAGATTGGCCGATCCTGTGCCAAATGAATTCTATAGGTATTGCAAGAGTGTGTATTATGCTTGTGTTGGTGCCATTGTTGTGGTGAGGCGTGGGTATGGGGAAGGTGGACGAGGAAGGGAGAAAGGAAAAGAGAAAGGAAGGAAGGAAAAATGCATGGAAGGAAGGAAGAATGGAAGAAGGGGAAAAAGGAAGGGAAAAAGGAAGGAGGGAAGGAAGGGACGGAGGGAGGGAGGTAAATTGGTAGAATTGGAGAGGGAGATGGGAAGGACGAAGGGGTACCGGGAAGGAGGAATCAAGAGACGAAGGGTAAGAAACGACGGAAGGAGGGAGAAAACATGATGAATTATCAGTGAGTGCCTTTTAACCAGGAAGCTACGTGTGTGTGTGTGTGTGTGTGTGTGTGTGTGTGTGTGTGTGTGTGTGTGTGTGTGTGTGTGTGTGTGTGTGTGTGTGTGTGTGTGTGTGTGTGTGTGTGTGTGTGTGTGTGTGTGCCTTTTTTTACAGTGTCAGGCCAAATTAGGAAAGGGGCGTGGGGCGAGTCTCTCCTATGGTTTTTCTTGGCAATTACTTCATTTAGTGCCGCAGTTACTAAGGTAATAAGGAAGGGGCGGAGAAGGAAGGGGATTTCTCAAGTTCCTAGCTTCGTCCGTTGTTACCTCTACGTTAAAATATGCTAATTTTAACCTAACAGAATCTAACCCAGTCTAATTTTAACGCAGATGGGATAGACGATACAGATAGTCGAAGAAGTACGCCCTCACCACCCCTCCGTAAATCCCGTGTGGTTGTAAACGAAGGATCTGGCATGGAAAAAGACAAAGAAGACCGCTCCCTCTAATGTCATTTAATATATCCTTCTCTCACACTCACAGAAATACGGCAACTTAGATATCAAGGTTCTAGTCCTCTACAACATACCGCCCAGAGAGATCCATGTCTGTCGCTGGTTACTCTCCCTTTGCGTTCCTTTTTACACATAAGAATCGCACTTCTCTATGAACAAAAACTGAAATGCTACCAAAACTGTACCTGATTATGAAAAAAGCTGAAATATTACCACAATTGTACCTGCTGATGAACAAAAAACTGAGAAATTACCAAAGTTGTACCTGATTAGCTATGAAAAAACTGAAATATTACCAAAGTTGTACCTGATTATAAACAGAAACTGATATTACCAACATTGTACCCGAATATGAACAAAAATTGAAGAGAAAAATATCACAACTCTTCCCCCTGAACAATCCACTTCACTGTGAAATCAGGGCTCTTTTCGCCTGACACTGGCCCAGATTTTCGTCCTTTTGCAGTTTATTCCATGCAGCTCAGGGGCGGAAAAAGACAATGCCACGGCTCTGCATCCTTTCCACATTTCATCATGCCTGACAGCACAGTCTAATGTTAATCAAGAGCTCAGCGTTCAAGATGGATGGCTGGTGTAGTTAGGCCATGTTGGAATAAAAAGAGTATAGATGTAGGAAATGAATGCATCAATTAGGACACACTGGACTGTTGCAAATGACTGAATGTCGTTGCACAGTGCAGGGTGACCGGGGTGGTAATGCAGATCAGTGGAATTATTTTTGGGCCGAATTAGCATAAAAAGAGCAGAGCGGCAGAACAAAAAAATAATAATAATAATAATAATAATAATAATAAAGTCTAGAACGGTACCGATAGTAGGAAATGAGTGTTTCAATTAGAACGCACTGGACTGTTGCAAGAGATTGAATAATGTTGCACGCTGCAGGATGACCGGGGTGGTAATACAGATCAGCGAAATCCAATAATCCCTCTCCGCCATTTCCCAACTTACGGATTATATTCTGAATGGCCGAGAGCTCCACTATTTATCCAGTCCTCTACCATGACGCTTTTTCTGTTTTGTTTTTTTACTTTAACCTTGCTCTTATATCATGCCGCATTTTTTTTTTACTTTAACCTTGCTCTTATATCATACCGCATTTTTTTTTTTTTACTTTAACCTTGCTCTTATATCATGCTGCATTTTTTTTGTTTTACTTTAACCTTGCTCTTATATCATGTCGCATTTTTTTTTTTTTACCTTAACCTTGCTCTTATATCATGTCGTATTTTTTTTTACTTTAACCTTGCTCTTATATCATGAAGCATTTTTTTTTTTACTTTAACCTTGCTCTTATATCATGACGCATTTTTTAAAGACATTAACCTTTCTCTTTTCTGGTGATTCTGTTCAGCTTAGGAGGGTATTTCTGCTGCCTCCAGACGATTTTATTCATCTGCATCCCATTAAATTTTGAATGGCCGAACTCCACTACATATCCAGCCCTATAGAATGAATTTTTTTTTTTTCTTAGTAACCTTGCTCACGTCTGACTGTTTTATTCAGCTTAGGAGGGTATTTCTGCGACCTCCTGAGAGTTTTATTAATCCCCAATCCTGTGTGTGTGTGTGTGTGTGTGTGTGTGTGTGTGTGTGTGTGTTATTCCTCCTACCTTCAGACGATTTTATTAAGGCTAAGCTTAGAAGGGATTTACTGAGCTGGAGGGGTTTGTTAACAGCCTTTACTAAATCCATTTACCTCTGTTTTATCTCCCCCAAAGCAGAATAAAATCGTCTGGCGGCAGCAAGAATAAATCAATTAAATCACACATTGCTGGATATCAGGGCCGTATTCTAGGGTGACACTGTAGGGTTCGTAGCACCTTTTACGCAGCGATTTGTTCTGCACCTCACACCTGAATATCCTCTCGTATGTCAGTGGTGCAAAGTAAGAGATATGAAACGATGTAGGCAGAGATAGAGACTTCAGCTGTAATGTGAAAAATAAATCGCTTAAGGAGAGACGTTACGAACCCTCCTGTGCGAATTGGAATAAGATACGTTTAGATAAGACGATTTACCCTCCAATATAATGGTGTTTTATTTATTTATTTATTCAGGCTGTAGCAGTTCAAACCCAACTGTTACAGGTTTTTAATAAATGGAGGACATCTGTAATTCTGTATATGGAACTATTTTTTTTATTTTGTTTTTCCTTCTTCTTTTCTTGTTAAAAAAAATAATAACATTTTTGCATTTCATTATTTCAATATTATGTGGAGGGGATGGAGAGACTAACTAGGAGTGTATGTGAGTGAAGTGAAGGGGGTGGCCAAGGATGAGATGGAGGGATGGAGGAGAGAGGTATACGAGAGAAGGGGGGTGTAAGTTGGGGGGAGGGCAGCGAAATGACAGGGGTCCGGGAGACATGGAGGCGATTTTTTGTGGCCACCCCTTACGGGATTAAGGAGCCTGACAATAGATAGATTATTACTACGGTACCTCCAGATTTTCAACTATCGACATGTAGTGAAGAGGTTAACGAAGGCTACCGGTAAATCTGGACCAAATTTACATCTTCAGGAAAAAAAAATCCTAAAAATCGTCTGGAGGTGATGAGGGGTTTCTCTAGACTTTATTCCCAGTTTGCAGCATCCTAAAAATCGTCTTAAAGTAGCGAGGATACGAGGAAATAGTTAAGTCGCAGGATGGAAGGAGCTGAGGAAGGGCCACATCAAATCCCTCTCGTTCGAAACAGTCTCCCCCTAAGCTGAGTAAAATCGTCTGGAGGGAGAAAGAATAAAATACCGTAGCGGGGGGTAAATCCGACCGCTGGCGCAACTCCCACCTGTAAAAATAAGTAGATAAATAAATAAATAAATACGGAATAAAAGAGAGGGCTGGAATTTTCTTATAATTATTATTATTATTATTATTATTTTAACAGGTCGGATTTAGCTCCCCCCTCCCCCAAGCGGTTTGATATGCCCTATTCTACGGTACAAATAAGATGTGATCGAGTTGAAAACAGCACCAGGTAATCTGTTTAATACTTACAGTAGTAGCCTATTGCCACACAGTATTTAACCCCTTCACTCCTATGACGTATATTTAGGCTAGAGATCCTGGAGAGCGTGGCCCTCACGTGGTGGCACCGCTATGACCGCGCGGTGGAGTTGCCCGGTTATACATACATCCTTCAGTCCCTTCCCCGTCACCACGAAAGGAGGATGGTGGTCTGTGGAAGAGGGTTAACTTCCGCCTGCGGTCCACCGGGTTCACATTCAGATGAGTTGGGGTTGTTACTACTCTTACTACTACTACTACTACTGTGACTACGATTACGACTACTATCGGTACTCTTACTACTGCTACGACTACTACTATTACTACTACTACTACTGCTACTACTACCACCACCATCACCACCACTACTACTACTACTACTAAATCTCTTCAGGCCGGTGATGTATTTTTCATTTCAGTCCTGCTATTTCCAGACCATTTCATTGATTGGCTTTGTTTACTGGAGGGATCAGATACAGACCCGCATTCTCGTCGGTTAAAGAAGTACCCCAACATCTCTTCCTAAGCGATTTATTTTGATTATTACTCCTCAATCTTATCTTCTTTGTCATTTACATCATTCAAATAACACCACACTAAGCATAAATAACATACAAACTGATATTCACTAGCCGTATCCAACAATAAATTGCTAAGGAAAAGGTGCTAGGGAGATTCCTTAACTGGCGAGAATACGGGACATTGCCTTCATTAACCCCTTCACTACAAGATCAGCTGAATGAAATCGTCTATGATCTTTTTACCTTAACCTGGCCAGGATTTTCTTATTGTTTTACGTAACTCATGGGCGGAAAAAGACTATCACAGTCCTGCATCCTTTCCACGGCACTTCTTCGTGACTAGTATAATTTTTCGTGTTAATATTTTTCAATCTATTCCTACAACGTAGCATTCAAGATGGAGAGATGCCAATTTTAGGCCAGATCAGTGTAAAAATGAGGATGGTAAACTCACTGTACTCTAACTTGGCCTAAAACTGCCATCTCTCCATCTTGAATGCTGAGTTGTAAAAACAGATTAAGAAATGTGGAACTAGTCACGAAGAAGTGCTATGGAAAGGATGTAGAGCAGTAGAAGTGTCTTTTTCTGTCAAAGAGCGTCGTGAAAGAATCCGAGTTGTACAAACAGATTAATACTAAAGTGGAATTAGTCACGAAGAAGTGCTATGGCATGGATGTAGAGCGACGTGAAATAAGCTGCAAATGGACGAAGCTCCAGGCGCAATTAAACATAGTAAGAATAAGATAAATACAGCCTAGCCTTGAAGGGGGTAAAAGCGAGATGTCTTTTAGTATAAGGGTAAATAAAGGGGGTATCTATTGAACTCCTTCAGACGGAACTGTCTGAGGGGAATAAAGTCGTCTGGAAATTATAAGACAATAAGTGTCACCGGATGGATGGGTTAATAATTGTACAACGTTATCTATCTATTCATTTACCTATCTAGTGTCTGCCATTGTCTGTCTATCTACCTATTTGTCTATTTATCTATTTACCAACCTACCTGAGTATGTACTGGTATGTTAATCTGTATGGATGGATCTATCTGTCTGTCTATCCATTCATCCATCTGTCAGTCTACCAAATTATCTGTCTGTCTACCTGCCTATCTACTCCAAGACTCCTAATCCCAGAGTTCATCCCGGCTAACCACAACAACAGCGCCTCCAAATCCATCACAGCCCATTACAGAATCACAAACTATTCGCTTCCACCGCGTCTTTAGTTCCTCATATTCAACAATTATAGCCGACTATTGCAACCGTGTTTATTGTGAGGAGGGTCCAAGTCAGGCTAAAACCGCTGCATCTTCTACGTGGCTCAGCATATCCCGTAACACCTTTTCCTTGGCGATTTATTCTGCATGCTGCACCTTAATCTCCACGTGTGTGTTATTAATGCAAACTATATCAAAACCAAAACCACATAAACAGCATATAAAAGGGTGTTCCAATGTAATATGCAAAATAAATCGCTAAGTAACACGTGCAACGAAGCCTGTATCAAACAAAATACGTCCCTTTAAGCCGAATTAAATACCTAGCACACGGCCTAAATTAAATACCAAAGCCCATTCATACCTAATTCCCTCAAAGGAGTTAAATCGCCTCTTGTCTCTCGCCTCTTACACATCTCCTTCCTCCTGTTTTATCGGTCTTCCTCTCCTTCCACCTTTCACTGTTAGCCTCTTGCACAATCAGATTACACACTAGGTTGGGCTTTGGCGTGGAGGATGTGTGCCCAGGCAGAACGTTTCACCAAATTCACCAGCTCACTACACTACAATTACTTCCACCATAAAACTACCATCACCCCCACAAACTTCAAGAAAATAGAGGAAAAAAATGGCCTCAGAATCAAGGTAAAAAGAAGCACAGTGAAAATCTACCTTGAAGTGGGCGGTGGAGGCGAGATCTTCCTCACCAAGTTCCTCAGAGCACTCCCAGGATGGTTGAAGTTATCCCAGCTTAAAAGTTTGATAGAACTTAAACTACGCACCCTGATCACTCACATACACTGGCACGGGTACACTGGTGACTACTAAACCGATTAATGCCGCAGTGCAGATGCTTCACAATCACGTGCTTTACGGGCTAACTACACAAACATGGAAACAACACTGAGAAGAGGACGCAACGTACTCCTTCTCCCACTGCTCACACAACACTGCAAAGCCAGGCCGCCAAACGGGAGGTCTTATCTCTCTCCGTTTTCTATGAAGTTCAAAGATATATGACTCTCCTATAATACGTCAGATTTCAGGTTAATTTCTCCAATTTATGTCTTTCATTGACTGTTTTTCTGCCGTGGTAATGAACATATATTGGTAGATAATGTAAAATAATGAGGGGGAATTTGGTCCGAGTGCGGGTAATGTGCATGGATGGGAAGTGCAGTGTGGGTGAGGCAGGTGGGTGAGTGCGGGCAGACAGACGCTGACTCTGTTTATGTTTTGGTTGGTGTGACGCCACGCATGCGTCGTCATGCAACACTCGCACCACTACGCTCCTTAATCTCCCTCGACAAAGACACTTGTTAGACACTGACTCCATTCTAGACTACGCTGGGTGACACATGTAGAATCAAATTAAAAGGATTATCACTTCCCAGTGGCAACAGACACTTGACAGACACTGACTTGATTATAAACTACGCTGGGCGACACATATAGCATCGAAGTAGAAGGATTATGACTGTTCTTCAACAGTAGCAGCGGACACCTGTTGGACACTGCCTCAGTTCTTGAAGAGACTGGGTAATATCATCAACTTGAAGGATTACGACTGCCACTCCGTCAAAGCCCTATAACCAACATCAAGGATTACGACTGCATTCTTAAACAGTGACTGAAGAAAATGCGAGTCCCACACTTTTACCTGGATCGCGTGACCAGGTAAATAAGACCAACACGAACTTATCTTGTTGTTGGAGAAAGCTTGGGAATAAACCATCAGTGCACTCAAACCATTCATCCTGCAGCACCCACTTGCGCAAGGTATATTCGCATCCCCCACAACAATCCCATCTCATCCCTCCCATTTCTTTGTTCCACACGCTCATTTCTTCACCCCTCTCACTTTCATTCTTGGCAAGGCTCCATCATACCTGCATTCATCGGCATTGGTCACCTAATGGCGGCTCTCCACGCTGATCAATCTCTAGCAGCCTCTCTGTTCAGTCTCTTATCCCTGAGGTCACACTCAAAGATCTCCTTCCACGTCATTTTCGGTCTGCCCTTCGCAACTCAACATTCTCACAACCCTCATCATTTGCTGCCCTTACCCACCGCACCAAATTGTCATCCTCCAACCTCTCCACACTCCCAAACCCTCTTAAGCTACACCTTCTTATCACAACACTAGTAGATTCAAATCCGAGTCGTCCTCTCATCTCTCGTTTCGCAATCCTGAACCCCACTCCCCAGGCCTGTCATTCAAGGACGCAATACACATCCATCTAGTTATACTCGTAATTATCTCGTGCGTTTAAGCCTAAGAATATCCTTTACTGCCCAAGTCTCACTACTCGTACCATTCAGCATTACACTCCTAACACATGATGCATACAAGGTCCCCTTGGCACGGAGGGAAAGCCTTCTCACTGTCAGGAGGGGCAACAACTCCCTCAGCTTCCTCTGACCACTCATTACCCTTGCCACCGAGCTACCTCCAGCTCAACCTGCGGCACATATCATGGGAGATATTGTGAAAAATAAACAAATATATAAATAAATAAATAAATAAATAAATAATGCACTTAAAACTATGATCCTACAACACCCATTCTGATAGGGTAAGCTTTTCTGCCCTACCCCCACCGTCCACCGAATTTCCAGTCCATCCCACCCATTCCCTTGCTCACCACCATCGTTTCTTATACGGTTGCGCGACGCAGATCACGTGATTCACGACTGTCAATTATTAATTTTTTATTTCACAAGAAGTCTTCCTTAACCTCAAAATTTTCAGCCAAAATGGTATAATCAAGAAGACCATATAAAAAGTTCTTTATCGTGGCAAAGCGATCAGTGACTCCGACGCATGGTATAAAAGTTATCAAAACACAAACTAACGTCCTCCTTGGTTAGGTCTTCATCTTCCAAGAATGCCACGTTAATTATACTTTACTCTGTGCTGAACGTATCGTAAAACAAATGAAGGCCCAGTTAATACGTAAAGAGACCGACAGCACCGCCATCAAGTCTGTAAGTTCCATACATAATCTTCACTAACTCGGTTATGGGACCTCGTTCTTGGTGTGCTCATAAAGGTTATAGTTCAATCCCTTTAACTTGGGCGAGGTCTTCATCCTCTTGCAGGGTACTTCACGTAGGTCAGTGGCAGAAAGAGACAATGTCATGGCTCTAAATCCTTTCTGCAGCACCTCTTCGTGACTATCATCATATTCTAGTGTTAATCTCTTGGTATATCTCAGCATTTAAAATGGAGATGCCGATTTTACGCTCAAAGTGAACCGAATATATATTAACGTAGCATCGACGCTATAGGCAACAAGACTTCGTTTGCTGACAGTAAAATCAACTGTTCAATCACCTTAACTTGGCACAGATTTCTCCTTTTGTAGCTTATTTCACATGGCTCAGTGGGTAAAAGATGCTACGGCTCTACATCCTTTCCATAACACTTTCCGTGACTATACTCCATTAACTCTAACTTGGCCTATAATTGCCATCTCTCCATCTTGAAAGCTGATTTGTAACACTAGATTACCAGTAGAATATACTGATAGTCACGAAGAACGGCTATGTAAAGAATGATAAACTGTAGTACTGACGTTTTCTGCCACTGAGCTGCGTGAAATCGAGTACAAAAGGATAAACTGGGCCAAGTAAAGGTGATAGGAGTATAGGACCACAACTACTGTTAAACCTCAGTATTCAAGACAGGGAAATGGCAATTGACCAAGACCCGTATTGTCATCGGTTAAGGAGGTTCCCTAACACCTGTTCCTCAGTGATTTAATTTTGGGTATGGATGATTTAATACAACTTTGTACGTTGTTTATGCGGATTACGACGATATTAGAAGGATTTACTAACACAGAAGAGGACAGTAAAGGCCTGTATTCTCGTCTGGTAAGGAGGGTCCCAAACACTTCTTCCTTTATTTTTGGATATATTTGGTTAATGTCCTTTTATACGGTGTTTACACAGAGTATAGCCCCTTTGTAGGATTTATGTAAAACAGAAGAGGACAGTAAGGCGTAATTACCAAAATAAATCGATTAGGAGGAGGTGTTAGGGAACTTCCTTAACCGACGAGAAACGGACCAAGGTGTAATTAGCAAAATAAATCACTTAGGAAAAAGTCATAGGGAGCTTCCTTAACCGACGAGAATACGGACCGAAGTTGAAGAAAAAAGAATATAGTTACGCATTTAACCAAAATAATATACTCGCTTTACATTAAAAAAAAAAAAAAAAAAAGCTGAGCCACCTGGTTGGGGGGGGGGTGTTGCTACGGGCGTGTATTCATTGTTCATAACAGATTTTATGGCCGGGAAATTATCGTCCAGGTACAATCCCCCAATAATCATATCTCCGCCATACTCGCCGCAAAATAGTCATAATGATCCAAGGCTCCTGTGACTCACTCAGATGAAGTAAATTGTTTGGGGTTAACCTGAGTGGAATAGTGGTTTGCCTGACTATGAAAGGGTTAAGGGTGACGGTATTTACACTCTCAGGTTCCTATGACTCACTCCCAGCTAAATAAATTCGTCTGACTTTAGCTGGAGTAGGAGGGTAGATTTGTAAAAGAGAGGGTTATTGAAGGCAGTATTTTCTCTCTCGGGCTCCTATGACTCTCTCCCAGCTTAATAAATTCGTCTGGCTTTAGTTTCAGATGGAGAGTCGAGTTTTGAAGTGAGAGTTAATGAAGACAGTATTTTTTCTCTCTGGCTCCTATGACTCACTCTCATCTACACAAAATCGTCTTGGCTGGAGGGTTAATGAAGACTATTTTCTCTCAGGCTCCTATGATTCACTCTTAGCTACACAAAATCGTCTTAGCTGGAGGGTTAAAGAAGACGGTATTTTCCCTCTCTGGCTCCTATGATTCACTCTTAACTACACAAAATCGTCTTAGCTGGAGGGTTAAAGAAGACAGAACTTTCTCTCTCTGGCTCGTCTGACACTCTGAACTGACTAAAATCGCCACTCAATATGGTTGCAAAATAAATACATACGGTAATAAAAAAAAAAAAATACGTACTCGCTGCTAAATACCAAAATAAATCAATAAATTACAAAAATAGACATACTCGCCACTAAATAGCAAAATAAATAAAAAAATACATAAAAAATCATACTCGCCACAAAATTCCAAAATAAATAAATAATGATAAAAAAAAAACGTATTCGCCACTGCACACTCTTAATGCATTACCAAATCTCCCCCGGCCAGGTTGGATCCAGGGCTAATAGCACATTACTAGTTAGTGTAAATATTTTCGTTATTAGTTGGTCTCTCTCTCTCTCTCTCTCTCTCTCTCTCTCTCTCTCTCTCTCTCTCGTGTGTGTGTGTGTGAGAGAGAGAGAGAGAGAGAGAGAGAGAGGATGATGGGGTTTGAGGGTGATGCTTCTTTGTGTGTGTGTGTGTGTGTGTGTGTGTGTGTGTGTGTGTGTGTGTGTGTGTGTGTGTGTGTGTGTGTGTGTGTGTGTGTGTGTGTGTGTGTAACAACAAAACACATTCTAAACACGACCAAACTGACATCCACATAGCATCCTAAGTACGCTGCCTTCTTTAAACTCTCTCTCTCTCTCTCTCTCTCTCTCTCTCTCTCTCTCTCTCTCAGGCTAAGGATTTGAATATCGATCTGACTATGGATTTTCGCTATTTACAGTCGCACTTTGACGAGACTTGCTGAAGCTGACTGGATTGTGAGGCTCGTAAGATGGGTACGTTAGGAGAAGGTGGTGGACTGAGTAGGGGGGATGAGAGATAGATAGATAGATAGATAGATAGATAGAGAGAGAGAGAGAGAGAGAGAGAGGGTAGGGTAAAGGGTTCCCATGTTCCTCTTTCTTTTACAATTCTACTTTTCTCTTTTTTTCTTCTCTTTTTTTTAGGACTACCGTGTAAATATTCTCTCTCTCTCTCTCTCTCTCTCTCTCTCTCTCTCTCTCTCTCGCTCGCTCGCTCGCTCTCAAATCTTCGTATATAAATACATTTCCGGTAGTTTAAATCAAAGAAATATGTTGCGGAAAGTCGGCATCCACGGGGCATCTTAAGAAACCAACACGCGTCTTCCAGTGTCAGCTCTTGAATTTAGCCCTGCCAAGTAAGCGCAGACGTCTTATCGTGTTATCCTTGTCATATACAGGCAGTTTTATTCACACTGGCTTAAACTATATTTCCTACTGCCTATAATTTCTAGTCTTTTAAAAACGCAGTGTGTCCAGGCATCTCAAAATGAACGGGTCTTGAATTTGGCTCCCTGTTATTTATTTTTTTTTTTCCTTAAAGGGAACGATCTTGCTGGCTCTGGCCTTGGGTTCCTTCATCCTTGCATTTAAAAAAAAAAAATCGAGCTGAAGGGTTAGATAGCATTCACTAGATTCGATTACTTGCTGACTTTTAAACTGAAAAAATTATCTGCTGGCATCAATGATAAAAACATAATGAACTACTCTTCCTCAAGATGTTAAAATAATACCACTAATTTGTATATGAGAGATCAGTGTGAAAACAGAGTAGAGTACCTTAAGAATATACTTCGCTTGAGTCCAAACAACATTTTCTTTAATCACTTGAGTTCTCTTCTATCCGTACACTAAGGTAATCGCTAGAAACTCTCTCTCTCTCTCTCTCTCTCTCTCTCTCTCTCTCTCGTAGGGGCGATCGTTTTCAGTTAACCCCTAGTCACGAAGCAGTGCTACGTAAAGGATGCTGAGTCGTAGTATTGGCTTCTTCCGACACTACGAGAAACAGACTGCAAAAAGACGAAAATCTACCCCAAGTTAAAATGAATGAACTACAGCAAATCATCCCCATCAGTCTGACAACACTTGACTAGCTAATGAGCTGAAAGCAGTCACGATCTTTGCCTGGTGAGAGCAAACAGACTCCTCCTCGTCCTAGTCCACCATCTCTACTTCATCATCATCATCATCATCATCATCAACAACATCATCATTATTATGCCTCATTCCTAAGTTAAGACAAGATAAAATAGTAGTATCGTGATTTCAAAAAATGGAGTCACGATTTTAGTTACTTCCATTAACCCCTTCACAGCGATACAATATCTGTTTATTACTACCCTTCCTGACAAGGCTATGATTCTACATCTTTTACGTAACCCTTCTTCGTGACTAGCATCACATTCTGGTGTTACTGTGCTGCTACAATTAAGCGTGAAAAATAGAAAGGTGGTATTTTAGGCCAGGTTAGAGTAAAAAAAAAAAAATGAATAAAGAAAAAAAAGAGGGGGGAAGGGGACAGCTGGCTTACCACGTTCACGCTAACCTGACAAAGATCCCTAACCCATTTTAGCTCAGTTGATGGCCAAGCGCAGTCAGCTTGAAGGAATTATATGACTATACCCTTTATACTTTAGCTTGGCCTAAAACTACCATCACTTCACCTTGAATTCAGAGTCATAACAATAGATTAACACTACAATATGATGCTAGTCATGAAGAAGTGCTATGGAATGGATGTAGAGTCGTACTGTTAACCGATTCTACACTGAACACTGAAATAAACTGCAAAAGGACGAAAATCTGGGCCAAGTTAAGGTGAACGACCTATAGTAACCAAGATGTCTTCCTACCTTGTAAAAAAAATATTCGTCGAATTTAAAGTAACCAGGACACAGTATTTATATGGCGAGGGTGTTCCTGTTCCGTCAGATGAAAGCAAACCAACCACAGCAAAGAGATCAGATCCCACTCTCTCACATAATCAATTCGCCCTTTGAAAACAACATGGCATTTGATAGGCCTGATAACACCTTTTGTGGTAGGAACATCGCCCGTGTTTTTTTAATACATATTTTTTGTAGCCTGCGGTATTCTGGGAGTGTTTGCGTGTGTTTCCGTGTTTTTTGTGTGTGTGTGTGTGTGTGTGTGTGTGTGTTATTTCTGTCTGTTTAGCTTTCCCAGTGATGTTATTTTTCGTAGTCTGGTGTGTGTGTGTGTGTGTGTGTGTGTGTGTGTGTGTGTGTGTGTGTGTGTTATATGTATTTTCTGTGTTTTTGTAGTTTTCGATGCTTTTTTCTCGTAGTGCTTAAGCATTTTTGCAATACAGTGTTCAGTATTTGGTCCTTTTATTTATTTTCGATTGCCTTCATATCGTACTTCGCTTTAATCTTCTAACCTCTCTCTCTCTCTCTCTCTCTCTCTCTCTCTCTCTCTCTCTCTCTCTCTCTCTCTCTCTCTTCGCTTTTCTTTTCTTTCTTTTCTTTGCATATTCCTGTGATTTTTTTTTTAAGACGATCATTTCATTGTTTTTCGGGGAGGAGAAAGACTGTGGAGAGAAAAACACTGGATGTAGGTAGAGAGACTGAAGGAAGAGAGGGAGCGAACTGGTGAAGGAAGAGAAGAAACGAAGCAGTGGAGAGAAAGAAGGAAGGGCAGAGAGGGGGAGAGAAAAGTTACGAGATGGAAAAGGGAGAATGAGAGAAAAAGAGAGGGAGAGAAGTTCAGGAAAGTTTTATCGAACTGGGAGGGTTAAATTAAGCACTGGTCAATCTTCCCACTGCAATATCTGAATAAAAATCTTTAAATAATATTGCTTGATGGCAGATAAAAACGTCGCTATCGTAGAAAATGTATTAATAGCTAACTCTTACTTCTTTACTTCCCTAATCAAAGGTAACTAACTCCTCCTGTATTTCTCTAAGTAAAGGTATTAATAACCAACTCTTTCGCCTTTATTTCTCAAAGCAAAGGTAGCTAACTAACTCTTCCTCCTTTATTTCTCTAAGCAAAGGTAGGTAACTAACTCTTCCTCCTTTATTTCTCTAAGCAAAGGCAGCTAACTAACTCTTCCTCCTTTATTTCTCTAAGCAAAGGTAGGTAACTAACATTTCCTCCTTTATTTCTCACAACACAGGCATTAATAACTAACTCTTTCTCCTTTATTTCTCTCTTCATCGCATCTGAAGCCAAATATGCTTCTTTATTTCTCTCTTCACCGCATCTCGTTCCAAATACGTGTCTTTATTTCTCTCGTCATCACATATACTTCCAAACATACGCATCCAATTCCCTCAAGAATACCGCCCATCACCCACCCCTCAGACTCCGCTGGCTTCAATTCCCTCTCACCCGCAGCTCCCTAGTGTTATTAAAGAGACATTGCCGCTATTTAATTTACCAGACTCGTCGCCAAAATCCTTCCACGGCCTTCAGAAAATTTACCCCCGGTGCTCCAAGATGCCGTCCTCCTTACTTCACGGGCCAGTAATCCGCCATGACAGTTCCACCTCGTTTTTCATCTTCTTTCGTGTTCTGCCTTTTTCTCGTGACTCTCTCTCTCTCCCTCTCCCTCTCCCTCTCTCTCTCTCTCTCTCTCTCTCTCTCTCTCTCTCTCTCTCGTATTTCAAGATTTTTTTTTTTTTTAAATATCTGCTTTTACGGCTGCCTCCCTTTTCCTGTCTACGCATTTTTCCCTTTTCTTTCATTTTCTTTCCTGTCCTTCTTTCTCTTGCATCTTTTTGCTTCTAACATTATTTGCCGATCTTCCTCCTCATCCTATCAATTTTACTCTCCTCCTCTTCCTCCTTTTCCTTCTCTTCCTCCTCCTCCTTCCTATTTCCTTAGTTTCTTCCTCTTCAACCTCCTCCTCCCCCTCCTCCTCCTCCTGTGTCTTCTTTATTCCTCCCCTCTCCTTCTCTCCCTCCACTATATTGCTATGAGTGCACACAAAACCTCTTTCACACGATATATAAACATTTCTCTTACCCCTTCTCCTCCCCTACCCCTCCTCCCCACCTCTCCCCTTCCTCCTCCTCCTCCTCCTCCTCCCCACCTTCACACCAACCTTCCTCTCCTCCCATTCATCCCTACCCCTCCCCCTCACAATTTTATTTCCCCCCCCCTACACTCTCACTCACTCATCTCCTCACCCACCTCCCTCACCTCTCATTATCCCTAACTTACCTCTCCTTCATTCTTCCCCTTCTCTTCCTCTCGCTTCTCTCATCCCTCTCTTCCATCAGCACCAGTTTTACCCCTTCCTTCCCCATCCCTCTACTCCCTCAAGCCCTCCCCTACCCCTCCCCCTCCCCTCACTTCCTCTTCTTCATCCACCCTCTTCCCCTTCCCTCTTCCTCCATTCCCTGCTTTTTCCTTCTCTCCTTTCCCTCTCCATTCCTCCCTTGCCCCTCCCCTCCCCTCCCTGCTCCTGTCTCTCCCACTCCCATCTCTCTTCTCATTTCCTTCCTTCCCCTTCCCCTCCCCTACCCCTCTTCCCCCCTCCCTCGCCCAAAAGCCCCTCAGAATGTATATATATAAGATCCGATTTTCACCCCGGTTTCAACTCCGCCTCTCTCGCTCTCGATTTAGATTTTCTGGTGAGGACTGGAATGAAGGAGGGGAGATTAGGATAGACTTAAACACCCCTTCTTTCTCCCCCCTCTTTTCTTCTTCCTCCTCCTCCCCCCTCCATTACCCTTACCCTTTCTTTCCTTTTCTCCTCTTCCTTTTCTTAACCCCCTCCCTCTTCTCTCATTCCCCCCTCTCTTCCTCCTCCTCTTCTTTCCTCCTTGTCTTACTCCTCTCCCTTTCCCCTCTCTTACCTTTCCTTCCTCCCCCCTCTCCTCTCTTGCCCTTTCCCTTCTCCCACTTCTCCCTCTTCCCCTCCCCAACATCCCTCGTACCTTTCCCCCTTCCTCTTTTCATTCCCCCTTCCCCCTTCCCTTTCTCCCTCTCTCCCCTCCTCACTCCTTTCTCCAATTCTGTCCTTCTTCTCCCTCCTTCTTTTCCCCCTCCTCCTTTCCTTCTAACCCCTCCCTCCTCATCTATCTCTCCCTCCCCACCCGCAGAGAAGGATTATGGTATTCTAAGACGGTGGTGTGTGTTTTATATTTGCATTTTTATTTAGATTTAACCACTCGCTTGACGTATAGGGAAACTCGGTAATGATGATGATGATGATGATGATGGAAGTGGTAGTGATGATGATGATGAAGGTGGTAGTGGTGGTGATGATAGTGATGATGAAGATGGTAGTGGTGGTGATGATAGTGATGACGATGATGGTAGTGGTTGTGATGATGACGATGATGATGATTATGATGATATGGAAGAGGTGAAGGAGAAGTGCTGACAACTAGCAAAGCTGTTTAGGGTTAATTATATTCATGCAGTTACTAAATTTCAAATGATGATGATGATGATGATGATGATGATGATGATGATGATGATGATGATGACCACCACCACCACACCACCACCATCACCAATCAACACTACACACTTACCACTATTATACCGTACCATACCACATCATACCAGCACCACATTACCACCAAACGACATCAGCACTATACACTACGACCTACCACACCACAGCATCACACTCCCACCATCATACTCCCACCATCATACCACACCACACCACACTAAAACCACTAAAGCCATTAAGCCATCTCACCACCGATACAGTACCGTACCATACCACGCCACACTTCGGCACACCACACCACACACCACCACCATCATCCCACATCATACCACACCACACCGCACCACACCGCGCCACACCCCACCACACCACACATCCTCGCTATCATGCCACACCATACCACCACACTATATCACACCACACCACAACACACATTACCCCCATCATCCCACACCACCATACCACACCACACCACACCACACCACACCACGCCACACCTCCATTATATCATGCACTCTTCGATATTTCCGATAACGCCTTTAAGGTCCTCGAAGATGAGAGAGAGAGAGAGAGAGAGAGAGAGAGAGAGAGAGAGAGAGAGAGAGAGAGAGAGAGAGAGAGAGAGAGAGAGAGAGAGAGAGAGAGGCAAAGAAAGAAAAATAAAGTGAACTGTGTAAGAATATAAAGAACAAATGGAAAAGAAAAAACACAAAATGATGAAAGAAAGAATGTACACGAAAGAAACGAAAGAGGCAAGAAAGAGACAGATAAAAAGGGAGAGAGAGACTGACTGACATAGATAGGCGACAGACAGACAGAAAGACAGACAAATAGGTAGACTGACTGTTAAGAGATAGGTAGATAGATAGATATAGATAAGTAGTTTAAAAAGGAGGAAAAATTGATAGTGAAAGAGCAGAGATTAAAAAACAAGAGAAACTGACCTCTTCAGTACGGTGACTTAAAAAGCTTATCCGTGATGCGACCCATAGGCTACTCTAGGCAGCATAAGACGGTTCGTAGTCCCTCGTCCTTAGCGATTTATTTCGCATATTATGCCTTAAAGGGCTCTTGTGTGCTGTTTATACCGTATTAATAGCCACAGTTTGCAACAAAAGTGATTTATTTTGTACAGTATGCCTTAAAGCGTCCTTGTGTGCTGTTTATACCGTATTAATAGCGACAGTTTGCAACAATAGCATGGAGGCGTAAAGTGCAAAATAAATCGCCAAAGAAGAGGTGCTATGAATCCTCCTTTGGCACTTACAAGACAAACCCTATAATCCCACAATAAACACCATGGATTTTATTTTTAAAGGATCGAACACTATTTACGGGATAAGCAAGTCTATAACAGTTAACTATATTCACAGATTGTTTTGCTTATCGCATTTTCAGTATAATATTCGCTTTTATTTTTAAAGATGAAGAGAGAATGGAAAAGCGAATTAAATGAAAAATTAAACTGAAAAATAATTCCATACTCTTATTAGATTGTAAAGCGTTAGGTGGTTGCATGAAGAACAGTTATAGACGTAGTTAGAGCCATACGTTCAAATGACTGTGAACCCGGTGGACTGCAGGCTGAAGTTGCCCTCTTCTTGCAGCCTCTCATTTGCATTTTGAGGGAAAGGAAGGGAAGCGATGTAGGTCTGTGTAACCGAACCAGTACCGGGTCATGTCGGTGCCACCACGTGAAGGCGTCTCTCTCCAGTACCCGTCACCGTAGCAGCAGCAGTAGTAGTAGTCGTAGTAGTAGTAGTAGTCGTAGTAGTAGTAACAAACCCCAGGCTGAAGTGAACTCAGTGCAGTTACCTCCTTCAGTCAACCATCCTCCTTCTAATGGAGAGGGTGGGAACTGAGGGACGTTTGTATAATCAGGCAATGGAGCCGGACAGTTATATCGGTGCCACCACGTGAAGGCGTCCCTCACCAGCAGTAAAAGGGCGAACCATCATCATTCTTCCCCAGCCACTCAAGGATTATGTGAACCCAGACTAAATCGGCTCAAGACCAGATCAACGGAGGGCCAGCTGAGTGAAAAGCAGTGTTTGGTAGACGATGAGAATGATTAGGTTTTAGAAGGATTAATAGAAAGGGGAAAAAAAAAGGTGTTTCCATATATATTTTTTTCCTTTAGTCTAATGCGTCTGGGAAAACTGCCAACGGTTCAGGTCTTCTACTTTCTAATGAGGGGTTTTAATTCTCTATCTATCTATCTATCTATCTGTCTGCCTGTCTACGCCCCCCCCCTCTCTCTCTCTGATAACCTTTACCCTTCTTACCTTTTTGCTTTTCCCACTCTCACTCAGTTTCAGATGTAAACATTTTCTCTCTCTCTCTCTCTCTCTCTCTCTCTCTCTCTCTCTCTCTCTCTCTCCCACCAGACGATTTTATTCGGCTTAGGAGGGACTATTCGACGTAGAGGGGTTAGACATTAAGCATTTCAGCAAAGAGTTCTCACTTTAAACTGCATAAAATCGTGTGTCAGTGAAAGAAAAAATGACAGACCAGCTACCACTACCATCACTACCACCACCATCACTACCACCACCACCACCACCACCACCACTACCACTACCACCACCACCACCACCACCACCACTACCACCACCACCACCACCACCACCACCACCACTACCACCACCACCACCACTACCACCACCACCACTACCACCACCACCACTACCACCACCACCACTACCACCACCACCACTACCCTCACTTCCATCAACATCGCTTCCACCAACATCACTACTACCACCCACCAACACCATCGTCACTACCATCACCCCCCCCCTTCATCATCACTACCACATCCACTACCTCCAGTCACCATTACCGGTAGTACTATTATTACTCACCACCACCACCATCATAACTACCACCATAAACACCACCAGCTCCATCACTACGACCATCACCAACACATTTACCAATATTACCGCCACAAGCGCAACCACCACCACTTCCACCACTACCACAACCACCACCACCACCACCACCATCACCAGCACTACCACCAGCACTACCACAACCACCACTACTACCACCATCCCCGACATCAGATACAGAGCACCTCATCACTCATACCATTACGCATTCACGAAAAAGACCAGGCCAGTTGAAGACTCTCTCTCTCTCTCTCTCTCTCTCTCTCTCTCTCTCTCTCTCTCTCTCTCTCTCTCTCTCTCTCTCCATTATCTCATCTACTGCTCCTTCTTTTTCTCTCTCTCTTTCTCTCCCCTTCTCTCCTCTATTTCTCCATCTCCTTCCTTTATCTGTTAATCTCTTTATCATCCTCATGGCCTAACTTCCCGCTTCCTTCTCCTCCTCCTCCTCCTCCTCCTCCTCCTCCTCCTCTTCCTCCTCCTTCCTCTCCTTTCTTCCCGTCCTTCTATCTCGCATTCTAATTTATCTCCTACTATCCTTCCTTCTTTCCTTCTTCGCCTCCTCTTACTCTCCCCCATTTTTCATCCATCTCTCCTCTTCGCCTGCCCTTCTCTTTCATATCTTTACGGCAACGTACGGTATATATTATTTAATTCTTGCTACCTTCCGGGAATTTTTCAAAACTTACGGAAGACCTCTCGCAGTGAAGGGGTTAATGAAGGTTATAATATCTAACCTCTCAGTTCGAAAACTCTCCAAAGCTTAGTAAAATCTCGTACTCAAAGGTGCGGTACCGTATTGGAGGCGTTAATTCCTATGATATCATGACTTTTTTCTATTCATTTTTGTTGCCTTTAGAGAATATAACTTAACTCTATGGAAACCTCTCTCAATGACGGGTTAGGAACAAACTCCACCATACCCGTCTACTACAAAAGGCCTCCCCAAAGCTACACAAAATCGTCTGGAGATAATAAGATACAAAATACATAACTGTAGTGGAGTAGTCAGGTCAACTTTACCGAAGCTCGATAGACAGCAACGTAAGGCTGGCTTCAGGTCGTGCCGCACAAAAAAACAAGAACGACCATTTGGCTTAAAGCAGAATAAGCCCCGGCCTTGAGAAAAAAAAAAAAAAAAAACGCGTCATTACCCTAACCTAACGAAACATCAACTTACTTACCTCACATTTAACCAAACAAACTCAAATCTAACCCTACCTAACCTAAGCTAACCTAACCTAACCTAACTTACCCAAAAATTCCTGTCGCTTCAATAACCCAACCTAACCTACCTTAACCATTCAGCACGAAAGGTCTCTCCTAGGCTATGATGATTTTAATCGTCTGGTGTTAGCCAAATTAAAATTGTTTGATGTCAGCCACAATCAAACCATCTGGCATTAATTACACTATAATCGTCCGAGGTTACTCATAATAAAAAAAAAAAAGTACGTCCTCGGTCCGAAGACGTTAATGATAATGGATTCAGGCCCTTTCACTAAGAAGGACTCTCGCTCCCTCACACTCCAAGCCTCCCCCAGACCAATCCATCCCAAATCCAACCTCTCAGTTTGGTCCCCTCCCAGTCCAATCCCCCACCACAGTTCAGCGCCTCAAGCCAGCTTCAACAATCTAATCTCCACCCAGTCCAATGCCCTTCCCCGGTTCAACCCTCTAGTCAAACCCGCCAGAAGTCAAACCCCCCTACGTTCACTCCTGTAAATCCACCCCCCTTTTTCAACCCCTAATTCAAACCCTTCAGTTTCATCCCCAAACAATCCACCCCCTCAGCAGTCCAACCCCCCACAGTCTATCTCTACAGTCCAACCTCCCCAATCAAACCCCCAAACAGCGCAGTCCAGTCCCTCAACGGCCCAAACCTCCAGTCCAACCCTCCCCCCCCCTCACAGTCAAGACCCTCAAAGTGCAACAACCTCAGTCTACCCCCCAAAGTCCAACCCCACAAACAAACTCCCCAGTCCAAACCTCCTAGTTCAACTCTCAAGTAAAAATCCCTCTCACAGTGCAACCCCCCAGGTTCAACCCCCTCTACCAATCTCCCCAATCCACCTCTCCCATCAACCCCTCCATGAGTCCACCCCCTTAACCAAATCTCCTTCAATCATCCTTACCCATCAACCCCTCTAACAGTCCAATAGACCCCTAGCCCAACCCCTAAACCAAACCTCTCCTATCAACCCTTCCAATCCCATCAGCCCCTCCCATCAACGTCCCCCATCAACCCCTCCAACGGTCCAACAAACTCCTTTAATCAAACCTCCCCAGCCCACCTCTCCCATACCACCCCTCCAAACAGTCCAACCTTCCCCAACTAACCACACTACGACCCCACATCGGACACTACTAAAAAATTTACAATGTATTCATGAATAATTTGCACGCGGGGAACAACGTGCACGATTAATAATTAAAGCATAATTCATGTTTTATAGGACAACTTTATCACCATGGGACGCGGTGATGAGTTGCTGGCTCGGTGCTCAGGCCTTGCAATGGTGTAATATTTTGTGCTACGCCTGTCTGTTGTGCTATCCCTCTATCTCTTTTACTCTCACTCTCGCTTACTCTCTCTCGTTTACTCTCTCCCTTTCCCTAAGTCTTTCTGTTGTGCTATCTACTGAACTACCCCTCTATCTCTCACTCTCACTTACTCTCTCTCTCTTTCTCTATGTCTGTCTCTTGTGCTGTCTAATGTGCTACCCCTCTATCTCTTTACTCTCACCCTCGCTTACTCTCTCTCTTTCTCTATGCCTGTCTCTTGTGCTGTCTACTGTGCTACCCCTCTATCTCCTTTACTCTCAATCTTGTTTACTGTTTCTCTCCATCTCCATGCCTGTCAATTGTGCTATTTACTGTGCTACCCTCTACCTTCCACTTACCCTCACTCTCGCTTACTCTCTCTCTTTATGCCTGTCTATTGTGCTATTTACTGTGCTACCCTCTACCTTCCACTTACCCTCACTCTCGCTTACTCTCTCTCTTTATGCTTGTCTATTGTGCTATTTACTGTGCTACCCCTTTACCGTATCTCTTTTACTCTCACTCTTGCTTACTCTCCCACTTTATATATGTCTATTGTGTTATCAACTGTGCTGCTCTTCTCTCTCACCCTCTCGCTTTCTCTGTCTATCCATCTGTCTATCCAGCTATCTATAGTATAATATTTTTTGCTATGCCTGTCTACTGTGCCATCTGCTGTGCCGCCTTGCTCTCACTTACTCGCTTACTCTCTCACCTTCTCCTTCTATCCTCTATCTATCTCTGTCTTTCTATCTCTCTACAGTGCAATATTACGTGCTTTGCCTGTCTATTGTGCTGTCTACTCTCCTATCCCTCTCCACTTACTCTCTCTCTATAGATCGACAGAGAGAGAGAGAGAGAGAGAGAGAGAGAGAGAGAGAGAGAGAGAGCACGACAGACAATATAATACAGGACAAAGCACACATAACGCCTAAAATATCCTCATCTGAACCTAAAAGGGGAGGAGAGAGGGGAGGGACAATGACGCTTTCCTACACCATTCTGACTACCGGCATTTATTTTCCAGAGAGCTGAGGCACAGATAAAAGAGTGCGAAATTTTTAACCCCATTCCGATAACATCTATTTTAGTTTACCCGCTCTGATATATAAAGAAAACGAAGAATGCGTGATTGCCTATACTCCTTTTACTCTAACTTGGCCTCATACTGAATGGTAAATAAAGTCATCATCATCATCATCATCATCATCCGGACCTCCTTTCCCACCCAAGGGCAGGGTGAGGAGTAGCAATGTCCAGACAGCACAAACTTGCCCAAATCAAATAGGCCACACTTCCATTCACTCATCATTCAAGCCCCCGGAATCCTGGCTCTACCGGATACGCCATAAACATTCACCTTATTATGCAGCTAAAGAACCTAAATAAAAAAAATAAAAAAAATAGCCTCAAATTACCCTGCCCCTATCATCAATGCTGAGTTGTAACAATAGATTAACACCAAAACATGATGCTAGTCACGAAGAAGTGCCACCGTATGGAAAGGATGTAGAGACGTAACTTCGTCTTTCTCTGTCACTGGGCTACGTGAAATAACCCCCCAAAGAACGGAAATCTGGGCCAAGTAGGGTGAGAGAACTATAGGAGGGTTTAAGTTAGGTGGAAAGGAAGAGGGGGAGAGGGTGGTTGAAGATGAGATGGAGGGATGGGGTGTAGAGGTATACTAGAGAGGGGGCTGTGAGTTGGAGAATGGGTTGCCTGATTGCGGAGGACAAATTGACATCGAGGCAATTCGTTTGTGGCCAACCCTTCAGGGATTGAGGCGTCTGGTTACAAACAAACACATAAATAGATAGATAGATGTGTGTGTGTGTGAGAGAGAGAGAGAGAGAGAGAGAGAGAGAGAGAGAGAGAGAGAGAGAGAGAGAGAGATTCTTTATAAAGACTCGACCCCTTTTATCTGTTCTCTCAAAAATAAGTCAGAATTCCTTGTAGATACGGAAGAAAATGGCGCCCTTGTTGTTGAGAAGCCTTGAGTTCCGCCATCAAAAACTTTCCTGATTGGCATTAATTTCTCAGGGGAGCGATAATGTAAAAAAAAAAACCGTGATATTACAGTTTGATGATATTGTCTCGCGATAACTTAGTGCCTCGTGATAACAGCTGGGCGAAATTACTGTGTCTCGTGTTATCTCTGTATCTCGTGCTAAATCTAGTTAAATTTTGTCTGGTGATAAGAGCTGTGCGGATGAAGTGTGTTTCGTGTTATCTCTCTCTCGTGGTAATACATGGATGAAATTTTGTCTCGTGCTAAGAGATGGATGAGGTGATTGTGTTGCGTGTTATCTCTGTGTCTCGTGATAACAGATAGATGAAATTTTGCCTCGTGATAAGTTTATGTCTCGTGGTAAGAGATGGATGAGGTGATTGTGTTGCGTGTTATCTCTGTGTCTCGTAATAACATATGGATGAAATTTTGTCTCGTAATAACTTTGTCTTGTGGTAAGAGTCTGAGTTTTGTGACAGAATGTAATTGTCTCTCTTGGAAAATTCGTCTCGTGATAATAGTTTGATGAAATTGTGTCTCGTGCAGTTTCGTGAAATTGTCTCGTGATAAGCTAACGTCTCTTGATAATAGTCTGAGTGTCGTGATCAAAACTGACTGAAATAACTGTCTTGTGATAAGGCTGTGTGTCTTGATAACACCTGGGTGATTTGTCTCGTGATAAGTCTGTGTCTCGTGAAACGCTAGTATCCCGTGATAAAAACTGATGGATATAACTGTCTCTCGTGATAAATTCTGACTAAAAATAATCGCCTCGTGATAAGTTTGTGTGTCAAGATAACAGCTGGATAACACTACGTCTCGTGATAGCAGCTTGATGAAAGTGTGGCTCGTGTTTAGTGTATGTTTCAAGATAAGTTCGTGTTTCGCGATACCGGTAACAGTTTCTCTTAATAAAAGTCTGATACAATTGTCACGTGACAAGTTCATTTCATGGTAACGTCGTACCTCATAATAAGCTCGTGTCCCTTGATAGTTTCGTATCTACTTATGTGTTTTGAAGATAAAATTGCGAAATTTGAATGATCAAAGACAATGGTCAAAGTAATTAACCGGTATCAATGAAACAACGTTTGTGGGCTAAGGAACGAAAGCCCAGCCCAGCAAATACATAAATAAATAAATTAATTAATACAAAAATGAATAAAATGAAAGCAAATCAAAATAATACTAGAATACACCTTAAAAAAAAATAGATATATAAATAAATAACCCATTTTTCATAGTAAGGGAATGAAATTTTGCATGGGTGTACTTACAGGCTAAATTTGTTGTAGGGGCCATAGGAACCGCACTTAAGGCTTCGATTCTACTCCCAAAGAAAATATCCCAAACACGGCTGATTCAGCTTAAATATACTACAGTAGTAATGACTGACCTTGTTTCTTCCTGATCCACTGTGGGAGGCCCGTGTCTCACCCACCAACAACTGTCGTGTTATACTAGCAGTCCTTCCTCTTATTTTATTAACTCAGTAGCCTTGCTGATAGACCACTCACCCTGTAATCAAAAGGTCCAGCGGTCAAGCCCTGTGTTTCGTGCGTCGCTACAATCTTGCTAGTACATTTACAATAATCTACAAGTTTAAACTAAATTATGAAATTGTTATTGTAATTAAGGCCATTTTGCGAGTTCTACAGATATTTGAGAAGCATCCAGCCCTTCCCATTGTCCTACTGAAGCCTGTCATAGCGAGCAGTAGAGAAGGCTAAGAAGCATATACACCTTCACATTTTCCTACTGAATCCTGCCATAGGAAGTTCTACAGACACTGGAGAAACACCCAGTCTTTCACACTGTCCTATTGAACCCCGTCACAGTGAGTTGCAGAGAAGGTATAGAATCATATAACCCTTCACACTGTCCAACTGAACCCTGTCATAGCGCGTTGTAGAGAAGGTAATGAAGCATCCAGCCCTTCACACTGTCCTACTGAACCCTGGCATAGCGAGTTGTAGAGATGGTACAGAAACATAAAACCCTTCACATCGTCCAACTGAACCCCACCATAGCAAGGTGTAGTGAAGGGGTTATTGAAGGCCATTGCTAACTCCTCCAGTTACAAAAGTCTCTCCTAAAAGAAATCGTCTGCATATTAGCCAGATTTATTAATATACGAAGAATAAGTGTCAATTTGTACTTTTATCTCTAGACAAATTTATGCAGCTTAAATCTCCTCTATACTCCGTTCACTTTATCTTGGCCCAAAACAGTCATCTCTCCATCTTAAATGCTGAACTGTAATAATAAACTAAAACTAGAATATGGTGCTAGTCACAAAGAAGTGTTATGGAAAGGATGCTGAGCCACTGCACTGTTTTTTTCCGCCACTGAGGTATGTGTACGAAAATCTGGGCCAAGTTAAAGTGAGTAATCCACAGTTAGGGGGTTAATGAATGCCATATTCAAATCCCCCGGTTAGAAATGTCTCCCCTGAGGTACAAAAAAGCGTCTGGAGATCGCCTGTATAAATTTTGAAGGGAAAAAATCGGTGAAGGAGTTAAGGATAAGGTGCTGGATCCTGTCTTGTAGTTTGCAGTGACCCACATCGGCTAAAACCATTAACAAGGAGTGGATAAGAAAAGAGAGAAAATAAAAGGATAATCTAAAGAAAAATAATGATCACGGAAGCCTGGAATCAAGGAAGGGTGAAGAAAAGAGGGGAAATGAGAATAGGAGAAAAATAATATCAATACAGTAACAGAAGAAGGGCAAAGAAAAAATAGGAAATTGAGAAGAGAAAATAATATAGCAAATGAGGAATAGTGAAGAAAGGAGAGGAAAATTAGCAAAAATAAATAAATAAATAAAAAAATATACTAGGCTAAATGAGGAATGACGAAGAGAAGAGACTGAAAATGAGAAAAATGAATATAATAAAAAAAAATACAGCAAAATAATAGAGATGACAAAAAATAAAGCACAAAAAATAATAGGGGAAGCCAGTGACTCTAGGAATGTTGGAGAAATGAGAGGGAGAAAATGAGAAAAATGAAAACAATAAAATGATACAGGAAAATGATAAGAGCAGCTGAGAATCTACCAATGGCGAAATTCCAGTGCCGTCACGTCACACTCTGTCTTAAATTTATTTCATAATATTCAGAGAGAGAGAGAGACAGAGACAGAGACAGAGACAGAGACAGACAGATGGGTAGAAATACAGACCGACGGACACAGATAGACAGATTGATAGATAGGCAGACAGATAAACAGACTGATAGACTGACAGACAGATTATACAGCATAGGCAATATAAAAAGAGATGGGAAGATAGACAGATACAGATGAGAGAGAGAGAGAGAGAGAGAGAGAGAGAGAGAGAGAGAGAGAGAGAGAGAGAGAGAGAGAGAGAGAGAGAGAGAGAGAGAGAGAGAGAGAATGAATCTAGGAATGGCGAGTTCCCAATGCCTTCGCGTCCCAGCCTCAATCTTAAATTTACTTCATAATATTCATTGAAATTCTCGGGCAGGAATGAGGAGCGATTTGCCTGATGGTTTCTGAATAGGGGGAAGATGAGGGCAGGGGAGGGGGAGAGAAGGGGAGAGGGAAGGAGGGGAGATGGGAGGGGAGAGGGAGGATGGAGTGGGGGAGGGGGAGAGGATGTGGAATTTTGGAGGAGGAAGGAGAGAGCAGGGGGAGGGAAGAAATGAGAGAGAAAGAGAGAGAGAGAGAGAGAGAGAGAGAGAGAGAGAGAGAGAGAGAGAGAGAGAGAGAGGGACAAAGGATGAGATATTTGGATGAGATGGAGGGGAAAAGGCTTGGGAGAAAGGGAGACGTAGGTCGTAAAGAGGGGTGAGGGAGAGGGCAGGAAAGGGAACGAGGGTAGGGGAAGAGAGAGGGGGGGATAAAGCGAGGGAAGAGAGAAAGAGGGGAGGGCTATGGAAAGCAATGAGGCGGAGGAGAAAAGAGGAGGAGAGTGGGGGGAGGGGGAAAATGGGGGAGAGAGGAGAGAGAAACTGAGAAGAGAGAGGGAGAGGAAAGTGGGGAAGAGGAGAGAATGAGGGAAGGAATGTGGAGAGAAAAGAGAGGGAGGAGGAGTGGAGACAAAGAGAGAGAAATGCGTGTGAGGTGAAGGATAGGGAAAACAGAAGTGGCGAAAACACTAGAGGCGGAGAAATGAGAGGGGAAAGGAGGTGAATGATGGGGAAAGAGAGCAAAGGAGAAAGAGGGAGTAACAGGAAAGAGCGGAAGTTGGAGGGAACGAGAGAAATGAGGAGAGAGGAAAAGGGTTGGAGGAAGAGAGGAAAGGGGGAGCAAGAGAGGAGAGTAGTAAGGGAAGGGAGGGGAGAGAGAGAGGGGGGGGAGGAGAGGGAAGACGTGACGGAAATGGGACAGAGAAGAAGGAAGAATGAGGAAGACATAGAAGAGAAGGGGAGAGGGAAGAGTGGGGGAGAGGGAGAGAAAGAAACAAGAAATGGCTCACAGGGAGAATATGACTGAAGGTAAAGAGGGGAATGAGAATGAGGGGAGAGAGGAAATTGGGACGTGGTGATGGGTGGTTGAGTTGGAGGGGGCTGTGGGAGGCGGGTGAGGGATAAAGTGAATGTGGAAGGCAGAAAGGGGAGAGGGGTAAGGCAAGGAAGGTGGGGAAAGTTGGGGAAGGTGACAATGTGAGCAGCGTAAGAACGAGGGAATAATGAGAGAGGGAGGAGGAGAGGGAGAAAGAAGAGGACAGGAAAGGAGGATGAGGGACAAGAGGAGGTGATGATGATGATGGTTCTGTATTCCTTTTAACAATTTTACTGTCCTTCCTTTTACTAAGCTTCTCCAGGCTATCATCAAAAATGCAGTCGATATATCTGTCTCCCGCGAGATGAGATTTCCCCATCAGGTTCGCCTCTCCCACTCAGCCCCCTGTTATTTCCTTCTCAATGGACCTCCTCACTCCCGTCCCAGTTCCTTAACCCACTGAGATCGAAGTGTTTCCTTTTATTCTTACTATGCCTTGACGATTTTGTTCAGCTATCGAGACTTTTTTTTTTTTTTAAGTGGAGAAACCATAGCCTTTATAAACCCCGTCAGTACAAGTGGCCTTTCCCAAGTTGATTAGAATCGTCTGGGAGTGGTAGGAATAAACAAAAACCTACGCCACTTGGATTCAAAGTCTCCCCTCAAAATCACTCCACGTCTGGGTCTGTATTTATCAAGGATCCTAACCAACTTCCGGGGTGAACAAGTCTCCAAACAGTTTTTTTACAGCATGAACAACTCCCTATAGCAGCTTACTTTTACCAGAAATCGTTGTTTTTCTTAGTTTAATATTCACTCCAGCTTGACTGTAGAATGTATGGTAGCCTTACGGGTGAAATATATAGGCATCTAAAAGCATTCTTATACACAACTTAAGTTCAAGAATGTTTATAAATGGGGCACTTGGATCCTTGTTTTCTTTCGGCAGTTTTCTCCATTGGTCGCTTTACTTTAACCTTCCCTCCCACTCTTTACTGCCGTACCCAGTCCCCCCTCCTCCTTTCAGCACCTTTTACTCCCCCTTACTCCTTCATTACTTGACTCCTCCCCTCTCTCCCCCCTCCCAACCCCCCGCACCACCACCACCATTGCTACTCCCTCCAGTTTATCTTTCCTTTCCCTAACCTCCCTTCCTCGCCTCTCGTCTTTTCCCTATCCTTGCACCATCCCTACAATCCAGCACTCTACTTCTCTGTCCCCTCCCCCCCCCCTCGGTCCCTCCATTTCTCGCTTACAATCTCCTCATAACTCCTCACTTCTACACACTGCCAAGCCTCTACCATGCCTAACCCTCTAATACTGACCCCCCATCGTCCTTGCGTCAAAAACCCTAATCCCCCCCCCCCTCACTATACCTTCTCCACTCAACCATCTGTACCCCACAATGCCATGTTATTAACCCCATGCCACACCATAACCCCCTCATAAAAACAGTGTAATCCCCACTTCCCCACCATTACCTCAATACCCCTGCCACTCATAATCCCCATCTTCCCTCACCAAAATTAAAACTCCATCGCCCTTAACACTCCCCACTATCGCCACCTTATTATCCCCAGCCTCCCACTAAAACACCACGACCTCTACCACACTCCTCCCCCCACCCTCACACCCCCAAGCCTTAACATCATCGCCCGCCCATGAGGTAATAGTGAGGTAATAGCCAGTCTTCATCGCCTCTTTACGTGGGCCCGCTATCCTTCCTAACTCGGTGCTCACTTAACTCCCAATCCACTTACACTTTTTTCACCCTTCCTTTATATACAGGTGGTCCGTAGACAGCACCTCATTAGGAACTCACGTGGCAGTATCTTACGTGCTGTAGGGACGTCTCAGGCGCGGTTGTGGCATTTGGAGTAGGATATGAATAAATGATGCAGAGGTGATACTGATAACACATGAGAAATCGACCGTTGTAGAGGAAGTGGAGCGTCATATACGGGACACCTTGTATTTCCTTAACTTGGTATTCTCGTCGACTTATGAATATTTCTATAACCTCTTCCTTACCTGTGTATATCTGCAGGTAGTACGTTCATATTCAGTTGTATGGCATTATGGAAACTAAGTCTACATCAAAAATACATAACGACACGAGAGAATAAGATATAAAAGGTAAAATAAATGGCAGAGGAATTGGTACTA
This sequence comes from Coenobita brevimanus, assembly GCF_032717465.1. Lineage (NCBI taxonomy): Eukaryota > Metazoa > Arthropoda > Malacostraca > Decapoda > Coenobitidae > Coenobita > Coenobita brevimanus. The sequence goes on along the minus strand of NC_136973.1, from coordinate 4,030,624 downwards.
CGAAGCTCCTAGAATTGGTACTACGAAGCTCCTATGCTGACGCAAATACGGGTTCTGAATGGACAGTGTAGCTAATTCGTACTCGTGTTCTATAAACTTCAGTATTGATAATATGTTCATAAAAGTACCAGTCTACATAATTTCACATAATTCGTGACAAGAATATTTTTAAAAATTTCGTCAGCCGCTTCATGATGGAAAATGGAAATGCATAGACATTTTCTGATCATGCAGACATCTCCTAGCTCGAACTGAGTGTATCGCCTGGTGGTGACATAAAAACATAAATGACAATTCACAGTTCAAACGGACCACTGGAAAGCTAAATGAAAAAAATCCTACATAAATAAGTAACGTAAACGCAGAGTCGCTAACACGGGGCACTATTTGTACTCCTCACGCTGAAATGACAGTTCACTAGAAAAATGGTGTTTCTTTACTATGAAGCCTCTAGTACCGTGTTCTGTCTGGTGGAGTGCTCTGGACTTAATGACTTTAGTGAGGCAAAAGAATTCACCCTCCCCCCACCCGACTCCCTTTCCTCACCTCCTACTCCTTTTCCCTTCCCCCCCTCTCCCCTCCCTCTAGTCTCCCCTGTCTACCATCCGTTCTCCCCCATCCCCTTCCTTGTTCTTTTTTTCCCTCTCCCATATGCCATCCCTTCTCCCCTCTCTCCTATCCTTTTCCACTACCTATCCTTTGTATTCCCTTGTTTTCCTCTTCCCTTCCTTCTCCCCATCCTCTTCCCTCACTCTCATTTATTCCCCTCTCTCTTCATGCCTCCCTTTTTCTCTATCTCTCTTTTCTCTCTTCCGTACTCTCTCCCTCTCCCCCCCCCCCTTCCACGCCCTTCCTCTGAACTATTTTTCAACCCTGCACCGCCCGACTCAGACCTTCCTTTTTCTTCTCTCCCATCTACCCCGCTTTCTTTCCTCTCTTCCCTCTCTCTTTTCCACTCCCCCCTAATCTCTCTCTTGCCTTCTTCCCCATCTCTTACCCTCTTCATCCTCCCATGTCCTCTTCCTTCCTTTCCCCTCTCACGTTCCCTCCATTTCCCCTCTCTTCACTCCCTTAACCTTGTCCCTCTTACCTAACCCCTCTTCTCTCCTGCTTTCCACTTCCCTTTCCTTCTTCACCTCTGTTCCTTGTCACTCCCTCTTCTCTATCTCTCTGTCTCCTCTCCCCCCCTCCACCCCTGTACTATTTTTTACCCCTTGCATCACTCCACTCAGAATCTGCTTTTTTCCTCTACCGTCCAGCCCATTTCCCACCCTCCTCTTCCCATCATCCCCTTTTTCCTCTCTCCCTTCCCTTCTTGTCTATTCCCTCTTTTCTCTCCTCCCTTTTCCCTCTGTCCCCTCTCCCTTCCTCCCTATTCCTACCGTTCTCCTCTACTGCTACCCCTCCCATTTCTTTTCATTCCTCCCTAACATCTTTTTCAACCCTCTCCTTTTGCACATGCCTCTTTTCTCTTCTACTATCCCATCCTTCACTCCCATCCCCTTCATCCCCTCCTCCCTTCCCTTCCCCTCCCCTTAATCCCCCTTTCTCCACTTCTTTATGCCCTCACGCCCTTACTCTACTATCCCGTCCCCCTCTATCTCCCTCCCTTCCCTCCATCTCTTCACCCCTCCCTTCCCCTCCATACCCCTTCCTCCACTCCTTTATACCCTCACGCTTATTCTCTACTACTATCCCGTCCCCTCTCTATCTCCCTCCATCCCTCCATGCCCCTCTCCTCTTCCCTCCACCTCCTCCCTGCATCATTTTTCACCCCCTGCATCGCTCCACTCAGAACTTCCTGGGCCACACGCAAAAGTCGCTCGCGTTTTCTTCCAAGTCTAAATGAACGGGAACTGCACCGCCCCAAAACTTTTTCCAGCGCAGACTTTAGAATTAAGTTTGTTTCCTCATTCTCTCCCGGTGTATTATTTTATCGGATTATGGAAAAACAACTCGACTGACTCGTTAGGTTTATCCTGTCTTCCCCGAGGCACTGAATTCCATTATTTTTTGTTTCGGTGTCTGGATTTTTTTTTCTAAAACGTTTCTGTTGTTGTTGTTGCTGTTGTTGTTGTTGGTGGTGGTGGTGGCGGTGGTGGTGGTGGTGGTGTCCTGGGTTCATATAAATGTGAACCCAGTGGACAGCAGGCTGAAGCTGTCCCTCTCCTGCAACCCTACCGTCCTCCTTTCGGGGGACCGGGGGAAGCAGGTGGACGTTTGAGTAACTGGGCATCTCTACCTCGTCTCTCTCCAGCATCGTTCAAATTCGTAAAAACATACCTACCTACCTACCTTCCTACATACACACATAAGACAGTGATTCATGATTGTGTATAGCTGCCCTTTTCACCTGATGGTTGTTTTCCAATGTGTAAGGTATTTGCATCATTCTAGTCATGTCTGTTAGTCATGAGGTCCCTTCCCAAGACTTCACATCTTCCTTGGTCTGCCTTCAGAGGCCGTTCTTTCCACGTTGAGTCTGTATTGCGCTTGACCCAGTTACCCCTACTCTCACCCTCTCCGCACATCCAAACCACCTCAGCCTACCTTTGTACCGTACATCGCTGCATCTGCACTTACAGCAGTGTTAGAGAGGGACGCCTTCACGCGATGGTACTGATATGACTGGGTGACGGAGCTACCTGGTTGTACAGACGTTCCTTAGTTGCTTCCCTGTCCCCCCTCCCCCTCCAATGGAAAATGGTGAACTGCAAAAGGGCAACTTCAGCCTGCATGCAGCAGGATTCATGTTTCAGATAAGCCTGGGGTTGCAACTGTTATTGATACTACTACGAGTACTCGCACCTTCTCTCAGCATGTCTGAACAACCTCCGCTTATCCATGCACATCACCCAAACAACAGTTAAATTCCGAGCGTTCTCCTAAATCTGTACAAGTTGTTCTCTCTCTCTCTCATTAGGGTACTGCACATCCATCTCAACGATTCGAATCCTGAAGGTGGCCAGGTTTTTCTGCCATGTAAAATTGTGTCAAAGACGCAGGTCGGTCTTTGGACCACAGCAGCTTTGCACATTTATTTTAAACTGACAGTGATCCCCAGCCTATTCCAGCTCTGTTTATGGTAAAGGGCGGTAATGACTACTAACCAAGGAGACTCACTCCTACCTCATAGCTAAGGCTCACTGAATTTCGTGCAACCACGACTTAGTATCCAAGGTATTGTAATGATCAGTTCCGTTAGATGAAAACAACCGGACTGTAGGTACGGGCACCTATTCTCCTATGAGGGTAAGATGAGAGTGTTTGCATCCCTCCTGATAACAACATAAAAAACAAATGGGTAGGACCGCCACAATTTTTGCACGATTTTTGTAAACCATAATTAGAGTTTTAAAATACTGTAAGTCCTTCGTGTGTGGGCGGGGGAGAGAGAAAACGAGGAGAGGGGTGTTGGAAGGAAGGTGTGGGCAGGAAAGAGCTGGAGAGAAAGGGTGGCATTGGACAGGGAGGGATAGGAAAGGAGAGTAAGGGTGGTGATGGACAGGGAAGGATGGGGAGGGAGAGAAAGGGTAGTGATGGACAGGAGGGGGATAGTGAGGGAGGAGAGGTGTATGTGTATGGGACGAGGGGGGAGGGGGAAGAGGAGAGAAGGAAATATATAGGCTATACGAGTGATGCAAGACATATGGGTAGGCAGTGCTGTCGAACGGGGAATGAATTGGTCGGGTGAGAACGTAAGGTACCGTATGGGATGAGGCGAGTGAAGAGGGAGTAGTGTATGGAATGAACACGAGGGAGATGAGAGATGTGAGTGGGCATGAGAGTGGGAGACAGGGATGGTCATGAAAGTGGGGATGTGGCTGGGCATGAGAAAAGATGTGGCTGGGCATGGGAGGGGATGTGGGTGGGAATGAGAGGGTAAGAAGTGGGTTGGCAGGGAAGGGAGTGTGTAAGGGTAGCCTAGAGTTTTCTTAGTGTGGCTAGGAAAATGCTCTCTCTCTCTCTCTCTCTCTCTCTCTCTCTCTCTCTCTCCCCTCAAGCCTCACACAACAGCCACATCTTTACGCAGTAGTTCCCCGCCTCTCCACCAGGGGCGAGGGTAAACAGGCAATCTCCCCACGCAAAATTAAGCATTAGCGTCCGATGATGGCCGCAAAGCAGAGATAATTACAGACTAACAGCTAACTACCAGGGCGCCGATGGTCGGGGGTAAACAGAGGGAAAAATAACGAGAGGGAGACGGGACTCAAATACTTTTTCTGGTTTTTCCTCAGACGTAACAGTAAAACACACACAGACACACACACACACACACACACACACACACACACACACACACACACACACACACACACACACACACACACACACACACACACACATACACACACACACACACACACACACATACACACACATAGGCCTACATACATACATACAATCACATAGGCCTACATACAACATATAATCATACATACATAAAATACATCAATACTGTACATGCATACATTCACACATACATACATACACATGCATACACAAACAAGCACTCTCTCTCTCTCTCTCTCTCTCTCTCTCTCATACCTGGAGGGAAAGTAGGGAGATAAGGTGGAAATACAGAAATAACGATGATTAGTGCTTGAAGTACATGAGAAGAGGGTCACTGCTATCTGATATTCACGAAAAGAGGGGACTATAGCAAGAGGGGGAGATGGGCCTTAATTTTTTTTATATTTTTAGGCTTCCCCTCAAGCGCGAGAATGAAGTAAGGATCTTTTGTTTTTGTTTTTCCTTCCTCTGTTCATGTGATAAAACAAAAAAAATAATAATAATAATTATGGTGGATATCCTGCACACGATTACTACTGACTAAGGCTTAATATACACGGAACACAGGTCGCTACTTTTTCTTACTTAGGAAATGGGGAAAAATAGAAAACTAACACTGTTTCCCTGCTAACAGGGGTTAAACCCAAGGACTCCACTGCCTCTTACGCCCGTGTTCTCGTCGGTTGATAAAGCTCCCAAACACCATTTCCTAGGCGATTTATTTTCATTATTCCACCGTACTGTCCTCTTCCGTGTTACATAAATCCTTCCAATATCGCCATACTCCGAATGAACTGTATTACAAAAGGATACTACCCAGCAATATCCAAAACTAAGTCGCTATGGAAGAGGTGTTAAGGGAGCTTCCCGCCGTGAATACAAGCCTTAAAACATGGCCTTTGGTTCGTGAAGCGGAGATATTTTTACTGCCCTATAAAGACAGTAAACAGTCATGCCTTCCCTCGTACTACACGGGCATCTGGTAGCGCTCATGACTAGAATGGCACACAGCCATACTGCAGAACTTCTATCAGAATCCTTTTATTCCCCGAACTGCATCTCTCTGGAACTCGCGTCCCCGGAGATGTTTCCCCCCCAAACGTCAACCTACAGCTGTTCAAGTCCAACTGTTACAGATATGTTAGGAATGGAGGACGCCAGTAATCTGATGTATGGGTATTTTTTTTATTCATGTTTTTCCTAATTCCTCTGTTCTGTTATTTAAAAAAAAAAAATGTAATCAATGTAGGTACAAAACCAGAGGGAAGGCATGATAATGGGTGTGGGAAGTACAAAATGATGCGTGGATAGTTATAATGCTGATCCTCCCCTCAACACCAACAGAATTCGCCAGCTGAGTTGCAAAGAAGTGCAGTATATGGACCGCCCTGTATTGTGTATATTATATGGGTTACGAGGTGGAGTGTCAGTGGTTTCCTCAGTGTCACAAATATGCCTAATGCAATCTGCATATCTTATAATCACACACACACACACACACACACACACACACACACACACACTTAATCAATCAATCAATCACCTCTTCAGCCAGAGTAGATCGTCACAAAAAAGAAAAAAAAAATCCTGCAATCTTGGCTCTGATACCATTCACAACGATCACCGCATCAGAGGCCATGATTATTTTGATGAGATAGGTACTGCTGAGTGTGTGATGTAGTCTGAATCTAGTACACTGTTCTCTGTTCCACATGGATTATCTAACGGGCAATAAACAGAAATACGTAAACTGGAAACTTGCGGAAAGAATCCCTGTAAACAGCATAACATCATCGAATACAGTTTTCTTACCCATATGTATGTTTAGCAACCAGAAAAATGAGATGCCGTACTAGAATATTTCTTACACTTACACACCCAAATTCAACGAAACCTTTTAAATTCTCATTATTAGAAGCTCTTGAGGGCAAATACGTTTGTAAAAGTGAAATAATACAGGGCCATGTCCACAAATATCACAGTACAAATTCCTATAAATATAGTAATGAAATATTAAGCATATGTAACCTAATTTCAGTATTAACCCCTTCAGTCAGCTGACGTATTTACCAATGTTATGCTTGCTGAGACCTTGCTACTTGAAGATGATTTTATGCAGCTTAGGAGAGCTTTTTCCAACAGGAGAAAGTAGATATAGCAGTCATTAATCTCTTCACTATTAAAGGATTTTCCTTTGTTGAATATAATCGATTGGAATAATCAAGAGAAAACTGAGAAATGTCAGCGGATTCAAGGCAAAAAAGCTAGGTAATATAAGAGCATATTAAGGTTTATTAATGCAAGATGAACCACAGGGAAGGGATGTTGCAATGCTTTAATGCTAATAAGAATTAGACTTATCCAAAAGTATTCTAATAACAAGGATAATTACCGGTATGTCACTTTCATTACGCTGCTGAGCTAAAACCAAACAAATAAAATAAATAAATAAATAAATAAACATCTGTCGGGTGTGTGTTCTTCAGTATTTCATTCATTAACACCAGTAGGAAATGAAAAAATCGCACCCAGCCACGACTGAAGCGTCATTTGTTTAGCAAAATGCTAGAAGGGGCGTCTTTATGACTGAAGTTGTAGTTTCAAAACGGACAAGTAGATAATGTACTATGTTGATGCTTTTACCAGCAGTTTTGCCATCCCATGTCATGAACTGAGGAATTAGCCTACCAGCTTTCCAGAAACACGCCTATAAATGCATTGCCTGCAAAATTAACATTAGCCTATATTTCACTGGATAACAAATGTCTGCATGTAATGACTGAAATATTTAGAACGTTGGTGTGTGTGTGTGTGTGTGTGTGTGTTATTTATATCAAAAATGATATTCCCTTGAAAATGTTTCATAATCCATTACAATGGATAATTATGAATTTTTATAGTACCGGTACATTCTAAAATATATCCTTAGAACTTGGTATACCTTCATTACCTACCACCATGCTGCTGGTCCCAACACTCGAGGAAACACAGTCATTATAGGCCACCAAGGATTAGTGAAGTGTTCGGGAGTAACAGGTGGGATACGGAAATCGGTATTACAAGAATGTTTACGTTTACGCTCAAACTCATGCCCATTTTCTGTGTTACGGTGTCCTTCTCCAATTTTTACTTATAGTTTGAATTTTCTCATATCTCTAGCTTAAGAAGCTAGAGATATGAGGGTGCTGATGATGTCTCCATTAACCTCAATTGGTCTAGACAGCTCAAATGTTCTGTTCCACCTGGCACCAGAAAGTTCAGCAGAGTTCCAAGGGCTAGTGGCAATGTAAATAAAAATACATTGCGACTTCTGATAACTCTGACGTATGGCACATGCGACAAACATGCCGAATATCTCTAGAAGAAAAAATATTGTGCTCTTATTTCAACCAACTGTAAAGCTAATACACAAAACTCACAAATCATGTCAATTCAGCGAACAATTAACATGAAAATTACCAACATCAATTAACAGTATATACGCGTTATACCTGAATATTGCATTGCGAATCAACTCGACTGAAAAGCTGTGAAGTCCGACCATTGCCTTCTTCGGAATTAGACTGTCCAACAGCATCAACAGCTCACATTGTATTAGCTTCCCTGCAGTGCCATACTCAGTCTCATTTTTATGCCCTTCATGTCCACAGATATTAACTAAGTTCACGTGAATCGAAATTAACATTGAAAAAGCTGAATGGCAACACAACTGACGTATCTATGGCGGTCGGTCTCATTGCAAACATACGCTTAGCCTACACGCTTTTAACTCATTTTCTCTCATTTGTTGTCCTTCGTTGCTTCCAGGCGTATAATAACGTGTGGGGGATATCTGGAGACGCTTCTGATGTGTTCGAAGCGACTCTGTCTTGTGGAAGAGCTATAATAACGGTGATTTCCACTCAGTTTCTCAAACTTCAGCCCATATAGTGTGTACTCACGGCGTTCTAGTCCCTTTAACCCATTCATTCCCGGGATTTAACTTAGTATTTCGACATTTAACCCCATTCAGACGAGGACTTTAATTCCATTCTAGCACCGAGCGCTCTGTTTGTAAACATTACATTCAGTGACGTTTTACAGGCATTTAAATATATACGGAGAGACGCCTTCACATTGTGTCACAGATGCTGTGTGTGTGTGTGTGTGTGTGTGTGCGTGCATATATGTATATATGTATGTTGCTAGTATCTTTGAGGAAAAATCAGATAAATAACGTTTGTCTCACCTCAGACTTGTAATTTTTCCCTGTTTACCCGGGTTTTGCTGCCCGGTTATACGAGTGTCCCTCGGCTTCCTATTCCTCGAAAGGAGAATGGCAGACTACAGAAAAGAGAGCAACTTCAACTTGCAGTCCACTGGGTGCCTCATTAACAACCTCGCCTATTTGTGTGTGTAATTCACCGGGTCGGTCAGGATCACTTGATGGTCGTGATCGTCAGCTTTTACCCTCCCGGAAGGGAGCTGGGAGCTCATATAGTCCGATCTAAGGGCAAGGCTGTGACCTTCACACACACACACACACACCCGTCCCCTTGCTCAAGGGGGACAGTAACCACCCACTTCATCAGTGAAACTTTTCGCAACCCGAGCGAGGCGCGAACTCCCGTCCACCAGTTGGCAAGCGAGAACGTTACCACTGCACCAGCGAGCGGTGTGTGTGTGTGACATCATTGCTGTGCTTTAAAACTCAGCAGGGGTGGACACTTAGCTCCAACTGACCACAGATGTCTCCCGTAAGCTGAATAAATGACTAGTAACCAAGGAGACTCATTCTTGCCTTACAGCTAGTGTTTGTCAAATTTCACACAACCACGACTTAGAATTCAAGTTTAAATTTCGGGACTAAGCAGATTAGCCCTGGGCCCCTACCCTCCTTATGCGGCAATATTGAGAGAGAGAGAGAGAGAGAGAGAGAGAGAGAGAGAGAGAATCTGAGGAATTTACGATATGCAGTCGAGATAAGGGAATTCTGTAATCTAAAAAAAAGAAATGATGGCTAAAATCGTTCAAAGCACATCAAAAATCATTAGAAAAATTCCCTTGGCACCAGCAATTACATGGTTGTACGAAAGTTACTGCAAAAATAAATAATAAAAATAATATGCACTCACTTTTTCTTTCCCTGAGATGTAGGCTGGAGGTATGTTCTGCTTCGTTGCTTCACTGAGTTCTCGTTAGCGGCAAGAACTTCAGGAGCAACGTCCATCCACTCGAATATCACAACACTTCACTACATCCTAACGCGACAGTGGCGGAGGACACTGAGCTTTTGTTCATTTTTTCCTTCATAATTTCTAGTTTAAGATACTCGCGGCAAGAGCTTCAATAACACCATCCATCCAGTCGAATATCACAAAAACACTTCACTACATCCTTACGCGGCACTTCCTTGGCGAAGGACACTATCGATCACTAGGTATCTCCACTGTGCTTCTGTTCATTGTTTCCTTCATTAATTATAGTTTACGAAAACCACGGGAAGAGCTTCAAGAACAACGTCCATCCAGTCGAACATCACAACAACGTCACTACATCCTTACGCGAAAGTTTCTTGGCGAAGGACACTCTCGATTACTTCGTATCTCCACTGTGCTTCTGTTCATTCTTTCCTTCATTAATTTCTAGTTTACGATAATCACAGTAAGAGCTTCAAGAACAACGTCCATCCAGTTGAACATCACAACGTCACTACATCCTTACGCGAAAGTTTCTTGGCGAAGGACACTATATCGATCACTTGGTATCTCCACTGTGCTTCTGTTCATTTTTTCCTTAATTGCAGTTTACGATACTCACAAGCGCTTCAATAACAACATCCATCGTCGAACATCACAACCACTTCACTACATTCTTACGCGGCAGTTTCTTGACGAAGGACACTATCAATCACTTGGTATCTCCACTGTGCTTCTGTTCAGTCTTTCCTTCGTTAATTTCTAGGTTACTATAATCACCAGTCAGCTATAAGGTTCATCACTTGATCTATTGTACTTCTGTTCATTCTTTGCGTTCATTAATTTCTAGTTTACGACAGTCACCAGTCAGCCATAACGTTCATCACTTGGTCTATTGTACTTCTGTTCATTCTTTACTTTCATTAATTTCTAGTTTACGATACGCACGAATCAGCCAAAAAGTTCATCACTCGTTCTCTCTATTGTACTTTTGTTCATTCTTTGCATTCATTAATTTCTAGTTTACGACAGTCACCAGTCTCACATAACGTTCCGCCAGTCAAGCATCACTCGGCCAAAATATTTCAGGTAGATCTCGTTTCATATTTTCTTGGCGGGACTTACTGATGCATCGATCACTGTCTTACTCGTGCTTCTGATCTTCGTTCTTTCCCTCATTAATTTCTACTTTGCGAGTCACATCAATAATAACGTCATTCCAGTAGTAACTTAAAAAATCACTCGTCAACATCTTCATTAATTTCTACTTTGCGAGTCACTTCAATAATAACGTCATTCCAGTAATAATAACTTAGAAAATCACTCGTTAACAAGCACATAAACCTGGCCGTGATGCTTTTTTTGGGGGGAGGGGAGGGGAGGGGGGTGGAAACGACACTGCTCGAGTCACTTTTGTATTCTCAGATATTCCGTTGCACTGATGAGCCTGTCTCTATTGCTCCAGTTTTTCATTTCTGGACTCACTGATTTCTAGTATTCGACGGTCACCAGTTAATAATACTGTTAATTGACAAAAAAATACACTGAATCAGTTCCAGGTCTCGCTCAACAATTATCAGTCAATTGTGCCATAATTCAAACACTATTAGGGTCATTTTCGAGTATTTGGGAATATTAATATACTGCGAGCAAAGCAAAAGTCTGTTCTTGCACTTAGCCTCCATAGTTACATCGCTCCTTCAGAGCGATTTTGTCGCGCGACACTAACGTCACGTAGTTTGGAGCGACATTTCTAAGTCTTTTTTCGCTGTTATTTCCACTCCGCGTATATGAAAACAGCTATGCACACATTCGCACAAAAGTACTGAACACACAGAAACAGAAAAAAGTGTAGTGGAACAGTTATTAAGTGTTCTAAATCCAAAAATAGAGAGAGAGCAACTTAAACAGTCCGGCTCAAACCCCGCCACTGTCGAGACTCCCGCCAATCCGCCAAGCCGGCCGACTCACACACCTACCCCAAAAAACTAGTTCTCCGCCGAGAAGATAAATTAATTAATTTTGCACTTCTCTGACTGTCTGTAAGGACATAATTAGTTTTAACGCTATATATCATATTGAACCTATCAAATCAAATCTACACAAACCTTATTAAGGGAAAATGTATATGATCAGTTAAGTGCGTAGTTTTCTAGAATGTTCTGAGGCTTAGCAAGAAAAGAACTTTTCTATAACCGTTATTCATATGCTTTTCAAACTGATGTCTACTTTGAGAATACAGTATAAGATCCTCCTTTCAGTCTGCCTATCACTAGTCTTCATTGACTTTAAATTGCGGTTTTCGTCCTCCCGCAGCTCATTTCCCATAGCACAATGGCATGAAACAATACTACTGACTCCACCCTTACCACAGCACTTCTTCGTGACTAACACCTTTTTCTAGTGTTATATCGTGTTGTAGACCAGCATTCAAGTCGGTGGCAATTTTACACCTAGTTAAAGTGGAGATGGCAGTCATTCTTTGGTGCGTAAATGTTGCACTTTCCATTCAGAAGAAATCCCTCAAAAGTCTAACTTAGGGTGAATAAAATCTAGCGATGACAATAATGGAGAATAAAAAATATAAGTTTAAGAGGTTTAATTGATGTTAATGCCTACTACAACCCTGACCACTCCAATGACGGACCTTTCATATTATTTTTTGGTTCTTCACTATTTTATTCTGTAATGGACTGACCTTTTAAGCTGCAGAAGTTAGAGCATTGATAAACCCGTTCCATACAAAAGTTGAATAAGACTGGTGATACGAAGAATGTAATGAAAATGCAAAATGCCACGGCCATCCCATTACCTCACCCCAACTGTGACAAATTTCGGTTGCATTTTATGTTCTGGTATATTTCTATCAGTCTATCTATGGCCAGACACTTTCATCCCGGAAGAGGTGGGCACTAACAAATCCCCTCCAGTAGAAGTCCTCCACAATCTGGCTACCCTTTATGCAACTCACATCCCCTCTCTCATCCCTCTATCTTTCCCTCCCTCTCCCTCTTCCTTTTCCCTCACTCAAGTACACTCTCTTAGTCAACCTTTTTCTCAAGTCTCTCCACAAGGTCAAACTTACCATTTTTCTTCTCAATGTTTATTTATCCATATGACCAAACTCATCTTTTTCCTTTGACATTCCTTCATTAAAAAAAATAATAAAATAAAACTTTCACTGCTGTTGGTGCACTTCTGTACCATATTCAAGCTAACACCAATAAAAGGAGGATGGTGGACTGTAGGACACGAGCAGCTTCAGCCTGTAGTTCACTGGGTTCACGTACAGATGAGCCTGGGTCCACAAAACAGCAACGTTTATCTTGTAAAGTAAAAATATATTGTTTCTTGTAACCCTTGAAACCATTTACTACACAGGGTCGTAACCAAAAAATCAAATGGATGCCTGGTAATCTAGTGGGTTAAAAAATTAAGACTTTTCAAGGACGGCCATCAAGAAAAACTGAGGGCCACTGGAAATGCTATGTTAGGTTAGGTTGGGTGGCTCTTGGTGGCTGTCAGTGAAAAGACCAACCCAGTTACATGACCCTTGGTAAGAAGACATTACCTTCCTTACCATTTTTTTTTTTATCGCATACAAACACTGATACTCTTTTAATGTGATTTATATACTGTACACCGATGCCAAAAAGACGAAACAAATATTCAAGAGAAAAATAATGTGGCTCTTGGTGCCCCTCGGTCGAAAGACCGATCCAGTTATAGTACCCTAATAATGAGGCCCATAAGGGTTCACATCCGAGATCTGGTTGGGGTTCATTGCTCACACATGCAACTCAAGGAAGGGTGGCTGGTCATTTGTCTTGCATGTCCAGATTGAGCAGCCTATCTCCTGGCCGCCACACTCTTAATGGCGCAATAAAGGAGTGCGTGATAGACAGATGGGCTTTACACAGACCAGTAATTTCCCCGTGAAAATGGGCAAAATTCTTATTACAACTTATTTATTACTGTACAGTACTTGTTTTTTCAGAGGGATACAGGTTCTTTGAGATGGACGCTTTCCTGCGGTGGCATTGATATAACCAAGTAACTCAACTTGCACAGATATACAAATATCCCTCAACTCGCTCCCTATCCCCTGAAATGATGATGGTGGACTGCAGGCAAGGAGGAACTTCAGCTTTCAGTCCAACAGGTTCACATTTCAGGTGACCACAACGAAAATGAAAAGTGGTCTCATCTCTAGGTGGCAGAATAAAATCATAGACAAGATTCACAAACAAATTCACAATCAAGCTTCAGATGTAACTATGATATGTTTCTGCAGGAAGGAAAAGGAAAGAAAATTGGAAATCAGAATGATATATCATCACTGGAACACTGAAATTAGAATTCTTTATACTCTAATACCACACATAAAAAATCTTTAAAAATACATCTTATAAGAAACAGTCACGTCAACCAGAAAAGGTATTATAACTGGTTCCCTTGTCAGAAAAATATTTTACGGTGCAATATTATACATTCCTGATGCTCAACAAGTTACATTATTTAACGCCACTTTTAACCATACCGAGTCTGAAAAAAAAAAAATTTATATATATATATATTGCTTTATTATGACTGGCTTCAAACATCCAGCAAAAATCAACAACATACCAGGAGCTATATTTATGAATTTTCTTGAGCTTACTGTAAATTTTGTTTAAGACCGTCTGCATATACTTTCCTCACACCTATCAATACTTCGTAAGAAAACTAGAGAGAACATTAAATTGTACCACTGGCATGTCACAAACTTTCCAGTACTTTTGTATGAGATTGCTTGTCTATACAGTACTTATATCTGCACTTGTATAGCTACCAAATACAGTACTCCATATCTAAACTAGAGTGAATATTGATGTGAAAACATGACCAAATGATTTTTTTTTATAAAAGTTAACGCATACAGAGCCTAGTTTGTTGCAGAAATTGGCTGCAATCCATCATAACTATGGCCCTTGGTATCTATATAAAAAATAAATAAGTAATCTGACTCATACAAATATAAAATGTCCATGTAAACAAGCAGTATGCATCCATTACAAGCAAGCCACCATGACCTGGAATCAGAAAAACTTATGATCAACCTCCCATCGTAACTACGGTATATACAGCATTCTCCTTTCTTTGTCCTCTCTGTAAACCAATGAAATGTATGAAACTTTTCCTCTCATAACTAAGATCCCTTTTTAGCAGAAAGAAGAGAACACCAGGGAACACTCTGTTCTCTAGTCCTTCCTGCGAATATCATATCACAGTTATGATATGGAACTGGTCATAAGTTTGTTCTCTCCTTACTATCTTTCTCTTAAACTCACAGACGTACATATTAGTAGTCACAGTCTTCTGTAATAAGCAGCCTCACAAGGACCATCATATCTCTTGCTGTTTGTTTTTATCTGTGCTCATTTGTACTCCTTTGTGAATCTGGGCTCAAAATTTGCACCTTCTCAAACAACTGTTTATGTTTTAAGCTTCTTGACCTGAGGCTCATCTGTCTCTTGGTTAACAGAGGCGACTGAAAAGCCAGGAATGACAGGATGAATGAGCTTTGCAACAACTTTCTGGTGCTGGACGTCCGAAGTATCGACGGTGACCTGGATGCGCATTTGGTCAAACGGTCGGAACACAACAGCACCACACTGCACATACAATTCCTGTAAACAGATGTAGTTAAAAGAAAAATTATTGCAAAGACAGATAATGCTGAACATCATCACTCTACACACACCAACAATTCCTTTCATAAAATGAGTTCAATAAAATTTTTCCGAAAGGAGATTATGAGATTTTCAAGAATTTCAACTGCTATTTTCTCATAACAGATATGCCTTCCCAAGGATTACTGCTATAAAACTGGCAATGAGGAGAAGAATATTACCATCATCATCATACCCAATGCCTTGCTCCCTCCAGACAACCCTCCAACAGGGGAAGGACATGACAGGACCACCTCCAGGCTACACAGTCCACATATACTTCTCTTATACACTTCTCTTCCTCCTCCTCCTCTCTCGTTAATATACTTCTCTACTTTCTTTTTCTTAGTCTCAGCCTCTTACAGCACCCCTAGCCAAAACCAACCCACACACTCATCCATCCATCCAATCCTTATATGTCCTATCAGGGGCATAGAAATTTTTAAGGCAAGTAATTAATTACTGATCCGTAAGAGGCAATATGTGAGCAATTAAGCCCAACCACCCCTCAGACTAAGATCCTTATGGGCCATACCCACAGGAGCACCTTAACTCATTAGTATCCATTTGGTAGTCATGTGGTTACCACCAAAGATAGCAAACAACTTCCTTGAGTAATGAAAACCTTGTGAGTTGTTCTTGGTGGACAGCCACATATAGCCAGGAGCTGCTTAGTTATATCAGTGGTAACATGTGGATGTGTCCCTCTCCTGAACCATCCAGCTTAGTAGAGCCATTTGGTTGTGAATGGGTATATGAATACTGTGTCTAACCCTACCAGTTCTAAAAACTGACCCTGAATTGAATCTAATCAGAACATAGCAAGAGTAAAATAGAGAACACAACACTGGACTGAAGGTGTCCAACAGAGTGAAGATCTCCAACACAATATGTGATGTAAACTACAATAAAAAAAAATTCCAACCTTTTCATTAAACTCAAATTCTGGCCCTGGTTCCTCCTCCACTTCCATTGCTGCTGCTTTTCCTTTCCTAGCTTTATTTTTTGCATCCTTCTTCTTTTCTCTGTTGTCCAGGAACAGAGTCAGCTGTTGTCCAATCATCGGAACCAGCACCTGAATTGCATTTTTATGCAGGAACAGCACATAGGAATCAAACTCTGACACCTTCCCTCTCAATGATGCCTGGAAAAAAAAAAAAAAAAAAAATCAGTAAGTTCCTATACGGTACCTAGAGGTACAGCTGAATTAAGCTGCCTGAAAACAGGAAGAATAAAATGAAAATTACATGATGTGAACAGTGTTTAGCTCTTCTGCTATAATGAATGCACTTGGGCATCAAATTCAAAATAAATTCAGACCATTATATTTAGCTGAGGGAGTCTCTATATTTGTGAATGTGCATATGCATACTTGTGTGTATGTATATATGTATGTAGGAATGTATGTATTTACATGAATGTGTGTTCAAGTGCCAGTATGCAATAATGTGAGTGTCCATGCATGTGTGTGTGTGAGTATACAGTACTAACAATAGCAGTTATCTCTGATGATCCTCGGCCAGCATACTGTGCCATCTTGTGCCTGTAGTTGATGTGTTGGCTAAGGTCAGCCAGCTTCTTGGGATCCAGCAACTCCGGGTAGGTGCGATCGGCCTCAATGATAACAGCCAGCAGCCGGTGTACTATGATGTCTGCATACCTGGACAGATGTGCATGAATAATTAGCCTCTTCAATCTGATTACTTTTTTTTTTTATTCTTGCTATCTCCAGATCATTCTATACACCATGGGAGATTTTTCAAACTAGAGGGATTTCATGTACCATATACATCAATGAAGCAATGAAATGCTGAATACAGTAGGCTAATTATATTTTGCAAGAATGACACAAAAGTAATAAGATGTGAGGGCATTACAGTATATAGTTCTTTATATTTAAAGGGAAAAGGGGATGTGTTAACAGCCTAATAACCGTTTGTTCGTTTTTGAAGACTCCAACATGCTTACATGCATCAACCCTGGGGACCTAATGGTAGCTCTCCACGCTGCTCGATATCTGTCAATCCTTTATCCCTGAGGTCACAGTCAATGACCTCGTCCCATGTCTTTTTTCATCTACCTCTCACAACCCTACCCCTAACATTAACACTTCTCACTTTCTGCATGCAATTATTACAGCATACCCCATCATCTCCACATGCCCAAACCATCTCAAACTACCTCTCCTCATCACATAATAATGATAATAATAATAAAATAAAAAAATAATAAACAGAAACTATGGCTTTCATGCGAGCTTACCTCCTAATGGGTGACGTAAAGTGAGTGTAGGTGGGTGTGGCCAACCCGTAGTGATAATATTCTGGAGGTTCAAGAGTTCCAGAGCAGAAATACAGCGCCTGCATCATACATCGTGTGGTCATAATACGCAGCATGCTGTTGAAGTACGGGTTGTCCTCTCGGGTTGCACTGTTCAGGCTGTCGGCGAGTGTCTTGTTGCTGCTCACATCAAGTTCAATGTTCTGTAAATAAATTATGGAGTTTAGTTTTACCATGTTGCTTGTGAGGTAGATTTCTTCAAAACTCTGGGACCAAGCCTTTACTCCGAGTCATATTACACTTGAACTGTAGGCCATACTACCACCTCATAGCGACTGGGAGCAAGGACGAGCCACCACAAACCTTTTAAATCAGCAACAGGGCCCCACCAGGATTCAAACCTGCAACTGATGGCTGTAGAAAGCAGAATGAGGCAAGGGAATGAATATAATGCCAGTATGGATTCTAAGACTTGAATGATGTGTGAATGATTGTGGTCCATTTCAACTGGCAGGCTACAGGTAGCTCTCCCATCACTGTATTTCCTCTTCCCCATTTCAGATCCTACTTCATCCCATCATCATCGTCCAAGCCTTGGTATTCCTGGCTCCACCTCACAAGCAAACAAAAACTCACTAAATTTTCACCCACAAAATCTCCATGCTTACCTGACTCTTTGCAGCTAAGATGAGTGGCTCGAAGTTGGAGTGAGGTGGAGCTGGATGTCGACGCAAGAGAGCACAGTCAGGGAAGTGCTGAAACAGAATACATTACTATAGCCAGTTTGTTTCCACCTCACAGAACTGAACCATTCCCACAACTTGAATGCTAAGGTGTGCTTTCATAAAATTCAATGAGCCTTTGTTATACGCTAGGGATGAGTCCTTGGCCACTAGTCAAGTGAACCCTTAAATCTGACTACACCTGGCCATCAACTGAACTGAAAGATGCTTAGGATCTTTATCAAATAAAACATACTATAAACACAGTCCTTTTTTTAACATCTAGGGTATGTCTTTCATCTTCATCATCTAAGACTTCACTCACTGTGACCAAACACCTGCCCCAGTGTGAGAATGGTGGACTGCAGGAGAAGCCAGCAGTCCACTGGGTTCACTTTGAGATGAGCCTGGGACAACAACAATAATAATATTAACAACAGCAACAACTACTACTGCTACAATTACTACCTTGAGTGTGGTTTCAGCTGAAGTCACATTGGCCAGCAACATAAACTCCTCAACCATGCTCATCGTCTCCAGGTGCTCCTTGGCCACGATGTCAACAACAGTGTCAGTGTCCGGGTCAATGTGGAACTTTACTTCCATGCTTGCTAGTACCAAAGCTCTGAAGTGGTAAGTTAAGTAAGGGGTTTTGTATGATTTTGATAACTCTTAAGCTAATACTCAGTAAAATACAAGATAAGTTTCATATCATTACCATCCAAAGATATTTACTGCCTTTGTATTCTATCAAGCTGTAACATAATCATCTGGTTTCAGTCATTTTTTTCAGGGACCTTTTACTCATTACTGCAACGAAAAACTAAGTACAGTAAATTGTTATGAAGCTAAGATAATTAAACTCTCAATTACCTGGCATAATTCAGTCAAGCCCTATGCTGGTTAAAGCAAAATGCCAGATACTGCATAGTACCCCCCATTGGCTCAATATTCAGCATTGAGCCAGATATTGCATTACTATCCGTCCCGAACCTGTATCCTAAAAACTTTCCCATGAGTGAAAGATGAAAATCACGCATAAAATACAATACAATAATGATACAGTACAGTAATACAGATCCGGTTGGCTACCGTTTATGAGCTGATTAATACACCTCAATGTAGGCCAATGCATGGAACCACAGGTTAGGTATATCCCGTTTTTGTACCACATATTGCGTAATTTCGCCAGACATTGCTTTAACAGAGCCGAGCCAGCAGCAATGGATAATTAAGAGTTTACTGTAATTTCTTCACCTTAAACTTACAAACAAATACCACAGAAATACAGGACTGGTTCATTAAACAAGCTGCTCTATGATAATAAACATAACACTAAAATCAGTTATAGTGATTCCCAGTGTAAATATGTTACTCCTAAATCTTTACCTTATCTGGCTTCAATTCTTTTAGCATTGACCTAAATAGTCAAAATACTAGAATTCCCAAATACATCATCCACATCTAAAGAGTTAAAATAAAAAAATAAAACTAAAAAAATCATTATCAGACTTACTGTACCCTCAAATCTCAAACTTACCCTGCTTCAACTCTCTTCGCCTTGAGCTGCTTGGCCAGCATGTTAAGATTCCTAAGTGAGATGGTCAGATCATCCTGCATTTTGGGGTCATCAATACGTTGCTGAGCCTGCTGGTAACTCAGCTCACCACGAGACTTTATAATGGTCTTGCAGAACCTGGAATCACAGAAGTAATCATCATCATCATCGTCATCACTGTCACCATCACTGTCATCATCGTCACCATCCCACCTCTTTTCCACCCAACGATGTGGTAAGGTAGGGTCCAGAAAGCAATAAAGGGAAAAAATACCGGAAGGAGATCTAAACAAGGGCATGTTCAATGAAATGCGCCACACATTCACTAACACACTATTTGAGGAATGGAAAAATGCACAAGACTTACCTTGATGATAACACCTCCGCTTTGGGCGTCAATTCCCACAACACGGAGAAGGCAAATCTGTCAACGTTGCCTCTCAATGAACACAGGTTGCTACTCAGAAGCTCTGTAATGGCAATAATAACTGCATTATTAATTTTCCAAGACAGAGCACTAAGTCTGTTCAACCTGGCCTAAAACTAACACATCTTGAAAAATAAACTAGGCTATAGAAAAACTGTCCATTAAAGTTTCATTCCTGTCTACAGAGCTGAACTGCCAAAACTGCTCTTCTCCTGCACCTCACCATCCTTCTTTTAGGGGATTGGGAAATGCAGTACAGTAGTTGAGGGATGTTTGTGAAGTCAAGCAGCTGAGGTGCCCTGGTTATATCAATGCCACCACATGAAAGCATCCCTCTCCAGCATTTGGGGACAAAGAAGGCTGTGTAGTATCTAATGCCTCAAATTTTAAAAAGTTTCTTTCCAACTACGTAAAATAATTTAAAAGCAAGTACAAATTTTAAAAATATGTCTGAGTGAAATGTTGAATCAGTCAGACAACCCACCTGGAACCATGTCAATACGTCGGTTGGTGAGGTAAACGGTTGTGCTGCGGTTCTGAGCTTCCTTATCCAGTGCTGTGTGGGGTCGAATGAAGTGAGACACATCTGCTATGTGCACCCCAACCTGAACAGAAGGGAACACAGATAAAGTTAACTCCTTCACTCAGATGATTTACTACATAATTTATTCTTGCAACTACAGATGGCAGACACGATTTGAATCATATACAGCATGCCCTTCTTTTACAACTGGGATGCAATTTTGAAAACCGAACATGTACAAATTTACTGTTGTAGCGGCTAAATAAATGAGAAAAATGATCACATAAAGAGAAATCGGGCATCACAGCAATCATCTAGGTGAAAAAACAACAATAGAAAAAAAAATCTTATTGACTGGATAAAAAGAAGATCGTATACTGAGCGACTGCATAATGACGTGCTGTACCTAACATTAATAAATGACTACTGATGTTATAATCAATTATATTTTTCCTCACCCTGCCCTTGGGTGGGAAAGGAGGTCTGGATGATGATGATGAATTATATTTTTAAAAATAAGATTCATATAGCTACAGCATATCAGAGATTCTTTCTTGATATGGGTGATTATCAATGCACAGTGCTTTCATAAGCCAAACTGATCAATATTTTATTATATAAGAAAACAATAACATATTCAGTAAAGCTGCTAGCCCCAGTCCAGAATGTGCAAACCAGTCACTACAACATATACCGGTATGTACAATACATTAAATCAATCCCAGTGCTACATACACTCTGCAAGTGTAAACCCATTCAGCCTCAATACACAAATAATTATACTTAATATACAAAATTACAAATTGCCAAACAGCAAGATGTGCTTACCTCAAAGTTTCCATTTGGAAGCTGGCGACAATGAAGGGCATCATCGATATCAGTGCAGCCAATGGGATCAACTGAGCACACATCTAAATGACGTAAATTCTCCCTCTCAGACTCATCCTGTGAAAAAATGGAAAAGATAACTCATTCACTAACCCTGACATGGATGTTGTGGGAGAATGCAAATCTTAAGAGAGTAACCATTAGCCTATGAGAACAATAACAGAAGCATGGAACACTGCCTTCCAACCATATGGTGATATAAAGCATTTGTCCCTCTTAGAAGGAAGTGTATGGCATAAAACTGCTCCAAAAATGTAGAGTCACATAATGAGACAAGGAATTAGATACAGTACTACAGATGTGAGACTATGGTGTGGCATGAAAATGAAAAGTCAGGAGTGAGAGCAGTGGATATGGAACTGCTGAGGAATGTATGTGGAGCACAAAGAGTGGGTACGATATGGAATAATGTGATTCGTGAAAGATGCGGAGTGAGGAAATCTGTGAACACCAGAATCAAAGACAGTGTACTGAAATGGTATGGTCACGTGGAGAAAATGGATGACAATTGGGTGGTGAAAAGGGTATATCTGAGCGAGTTTGAAGGAGAAAGGAAGCAAGGTAAGGAAAAAAGAAGGTGGAAGGATATGGTGGATGATTGTGTGAGGAGGTGAGGTATGGAACTTGGTGAGGTTAAGGGACTGACAAGAGATCCAGCTGGCTGGCTGAATTTTGTGCGAAGAAGCACATGACCAGGGATCTGGCATCCCATTTTAACGTGACAGCATTCAGATTGGCTCTATCGAATAAGTATATGTGAAGCTACAGAATGTGATGAAATTTTCTGGCCTATCAGATGGAGCCAGGATTCCATGGGCTTAAATGATGAGTGAATGGAAGTATAGGCTATTGAAATGCGCAAACTTTGGCTGTCTGGACTCTACTACTCCTCACCCTGCCCTAGGTTGGGAAAGGAGGCATGGATGATGACGATGATGATTATTTCACCAGAATTAATGAGAGGAAATTCTATACTAAACTATGATTAATGTCAAATAACCAAATAAACAAAACATTTTCTAACCTTCTCTGTGATTATCCATGGCATTTTTGGTAGGCAATTCAGAACAGCCTCTGAGAACTTGGTGTGTGGACAGTCATGCTCCAGAAGGATCACCTCGTTCTCTGCATCTTTGTCTCCAATGTTGCCAATTACTCGAACAAAGTGACCCTAAACATGAAGTACACATCAATCAGTATGGCAGTAACATAATATTGTAGCAGCATATCCTGTATTTCCATGGGTGAAGTTGTTAAAAGAAAAGGTCTATCATAAATACAAAAACTAGGTGCAAATATACTGATGAACTTGGTATACTATAAGCAGCCACATAGGGAACAAGAGTGCCAAATTGAACAAATTCCCATATCTGGTAACCTAATTTCAAGCTCTGGTTGCTTGTACTGCAAAATTGCCACCTACTTTTGGATTCTTTGAGTCCCGTGGCCAAGAATCAATGGCGACGATTATTCGCTTGTCATACAGCAAGTCTGGCTGGCGAGTCTCAATGCGGATGAAGGGTATTTTCTTGTCGGCGGGGATGAACAAATGTCGAATTGACTGAAAAAAAAATGCAATATGGAAAAGAATAAATTAAAAGAAGTCCATTGCTGGGGAACAATCTCTGAATTTTGATAATGAAGGGGGAAATAAAAGCTGTATCTCTCTGGTTTGAAAAGTCTCTCCAAAACTAAATAAAATCAATCACTATCAGTACCAGCCTAAAATAAACATGTGCATTCAGTATTGCCATGCAATACAAAGTCATCTACCAGATGATAACCATACATATGTAATTGACCTTAGCAGTAGATGGCCTGTTGTTCTGCGTGACACACCGTCATGGTATGGAGAACAAATGTGTGAAGTTATATCAAAATCTGTCCAAGCAAATGGAAGTTACAGAGCGGACACAAATGTAGGTATGGCCGTTAAGTATGACAGCACCCAACCTTGTTTGAGCCCCAAGTTACCTTGACCTTGGGAGCAAATGGCTGGTTGTTGCACATGACACACCTTCATGGTATGAGAAGCAATTGTGTGAAGTTATATAAAAATCTGTCTATGCATGTGGAAGTTACAGAGTGGACACAAAATTGCAGATGGACTGATGTACTGTACTGATGTACTGGCATATCCTGATATCCAGTGGTGCTGTATACCAGTGGAAGTGTTCGGACAATAAGTTGCCAGATATCAGAGCAATTTTCCCCGTAAGATACTTAAGAAAAGCCAGAGATGCGTTCCAGGCCAAAATCCAAACTCTTATATCCTTTAATCAATAGAGACTGACACAAAAACATAAGAGGTAATGTCATTATCCTCATAATCAATACTATTTCAAAAAATGAGACATCAAACATCACATGCAGGAAGGTAAAGTGGTGGGGGGGTGCGTGCTGAGATGCATTCACAGCAACACACACAGTGAAATTGAGAAGGTGGACAAGTGCAGGCCTGGCAGGCAGCATGCTAAGCTGGGGTGGGGGAGGGTTGGGGCTGGGTAGAGAGATAAGAAACGGTGGGGGAGGGCAAGGGGGGCAGGGAGGGAGACATGCAGGAGTGGGGAGGGCAGGGGAATGAGGAGGGAGACAAGTGGGGGTAGGAGAGGGTGGGGGGATGGGGAGGAAGACAAGTGGGGGTGGGAGAGGACAAGGGGATGGGGAGGGGGGGTATGGGAGGACAGGTGGTTGGGAAGGGAGACAAGCAGGAGTGGGGGAGGGAGACAAGCAGGGGTAGGGGAGGGAGACAAGCAGGGGTAGGGGAGGGAGACAAGCAGGGGTGGGGGAGGGTGGGGAGACGGGGAGGAAGACATGCCTGGCAGTGCTGAGTACGGCTGGGGATGGAGGAGAGACAAGGGGAGGGGGAGAAGCGAGGGGATGGTGGAAGGATGAAGAGACCACATCCGTGTTCGGATGCATTCTTTTCAAACACAGGGAGCAGTGTTGTGTTCAGACTAGTGAATCGACGGCCATTTGGATTGTGGGAATGTTCCCCATTTTCTTGTGTTTGGTTACTGGGGTGCTGGACGTCAGCGTATGCCTGTACTGATGTATCAACGGAACGACGCATACCTATAGTCCCAACTAGTTTCACCAGTAGGGACTAATAAATAAATGCTAAATAAAACAATAAATAATGGTAAATAAAAATGAAGTCCTTATACAAAAGGGGTTAACATTCCCAAAGCCATTCCACTAGCTATGTATCACCCCAAAAAAGTTATCTAATAAACCTTGTCGTCCGTCAATTCCTTCAATCCAGTAAATTACCAGTGCTTTCCTATTTTATTTTTGCTACTCTCAGATGATTCTATTCAGCATGGAAGAAATTTTTTTAACTGGAGATTAGAGACAGACTTCATTATCTCCATGAATATGAGTTTCCTTTATTAAGCTGAATGAAAGTCTCCGAAAACTAACTGAAAAAGACTTGGAACGAGGTCATAGAGCGTGACCTCAGGGACAAGGGAATGAACAGACAGGTTTTTAGAGATCGAGCAGCGTGGGGAGCCACCTTAGGTGACCAAGGGCTTACAACAACTGTACCTCTGTGATTTCATTCTTCCTGATGATTCCACAGTACTGTCGCCACTTCCGTCTGACTACGCCCACTACTCGACCTGTAGGCTGGACTTCCCCTTTTCCACGCCCTGCTGCAAGTAGCTTCTTCTCCTCAGACAGAGTGTGTTCATCATCATCTTCATCTTCACTATCACCTGTAATACAATAGCCTGGTAACCTACTGTACATTACTGAAAAATTTTAACTGTACCTGTCCAATTCAATGGCATATTTTTATATTTTACGTTTGCTGCCACCAAATGATCTCACTGTATGGAAATACACGCACACACACACACATGCATGCACGCATGCAAAATGTTCTCTAATAATCCTACCTTCTTTCTCCTCCTCCTGCTTTTCTTTATCAATGACGACTGTGGATGGTGAACACCATTCGCTTCGTGGCAACAGTTCAACAGCCACTGTGTCATCGTGAAGAGCTCGGTTCAGGTTCTGTCGTCCCTGGATCAACACTGGCTTCTCGTATCCCTCCACCAGCACATTGGCTTCTAAAAAGTTGTTGCGAGATGTCTTCAGAACTCCTTGATGAAGCTTGCCACTCTGAAATGATAAACAAATGACAACAGATTTTAATTTTGTTCTAACTCCCTCCATGTGCTTTAACTTAGTTTAGGAAAGGACACTGAAACTGGAGGAGCTAGAAATAGTACTGGTATTCAACAGCTTCTTCACTACTATACTGATTTTACGCTAACTTTGCTAAAACTGATATCTCTCCAACCTGAAATCTGAACTGTAGCTGTCTTAAACATCCAGGCTGTATCAGTATAATTTAAAGAGATCAGGCTTTATCTGGGAAACTTTTGTAAAATAAATGACATTTTCTATCTATCTATTGTCAGACACCTTAATCCCATAAGAGGTGGCCACAAACAAATCTCCTCCATGTCACCCTGTCCCCTGCCATTTCATTGCCCTGCTCCCAGCTCACAACCCCCTCTCTCGTACCTCCATCTCATCCTTGGCCTCTCCCTCCCTCTCCCCACTTCCACCTCACTCACATACACTCTCCTCAGCAGTCTCTCACTCTCCATCCTCTCCACATGGCCAAACCACCTCAATGTATTTCTCCTAACACTTTCTATCACATCCACATCCACACCACAATGCTCTTTCACTTCCTTATTTGTCAGTCCATCACTCCATGTGACTCCACATGCTCCTCTCAAATATCTCATTTCCACTCTTGAGTGGAAATAACATTCAAACAAACATAAAACTGATGTGAATCAATAATATCTGTAGGGTTTTCGAATGTGAACAAAATACAGTGGGAGGAGTTAATATCAATAACTGGCGGCAAGCAAATCAATCCAAAAAATTTTTAAAATAAATAACAACAAATACAAGTGGGGGATGGGAGAAATGTAAGAAGAACAAACTGTTAGTAAATGACACTGCCTTGCTTTATATGATTTGAAACTTGGGCAGGTAGTGTGGAAAATTATACTCTCATCATTTTAATGTGGTAAAATAATGCCATATCTCCATTTTCAATGCTCAGTTGTAACATTAGACTGAGAACTGAATGCAATGCTGGTCAAGAAATGCTACAGAAAAAATGTAGAGCCATTGCATCATCTTATTCTACCAGTAAACTACACAGAAAATAAGCTTAAGAAAAAAAAAATGTAAATCTGGGCCAAGGTAAGGCAAAAGAACTATAGTGGTCATTACCTTTATGCCTTGGCGCATCTTGGCAATTCCCCAGTGCGGGGCATAGATGCATGACTGCTCAATCACCTCTTCATCATCTCCATCCAAGCAAGCCACAAGATCTAACAGTCCCGGCCTATTTGTCAAGCCTGAGACATACTCTTGCACTGCAGAAGGGAGAAGCTTATCATATAATTCTGCACTGACAAAATTTTTCTCCTGTTATACTATTATTGCACTTGTACAAGTAATGACAGACCTGTACTATTATACATTACTGTTGTTTTCTTTTTAGCTTGTAAAAAAATTTGATCAAAATGGTGATGAAAACCCTTCTCACTGCAAAACTTTAATCTTTTCAACTTTTCCCATCATCAAAATCAGTAATGGCCTAACACCACTTCCCACATTCAACTTTTTTCACTAACTGAAGTGTGCATCATGAGTGCTTACTGTTTAATAAATCCTACCAAACTTCAGAAAATGAACCAAAATCAATAAGAAGTTCCATATCATACTTGTGTAAGCTCCAAGTTCCAGTTCTCTAGCTTTGTCCCGGTTGGCAAAGTCATTTGTGATAAGGATGACATTCTGATTCTGATGCTTGAAGTGTTGGCAGTACCACCAACAAGCCACTCGGATGGCTCGGTCATTTCGGTCATTCAAGGATTCTTTCTCTTCTCGTTCCACGTAGCATTCACTAAAAAATTAGAAACGTATGAGAATATTGGAATATTAGAACACTTGAAACCTATTAGAAAACTCTGAGTCTTAAAACACCAATATGGGATTGCTATGTATTGGCATTTCACCTTACAGACTCTTCAGAATAAAATGGCATCTGTATTCTGAAGCAGCTGTGAGGCGAAATGTCAATATACATGGCAGCAGTCCTCTATCTGAGTTTCATTTTTCAATTTGTCTATAAACAATATATGCATCAGCACAAAAACTATATATACAATATTGCAGAAACCAGTGCTGTGGTGTTTTGGGATTTGATTGCAAAAGTTGGAAAAGTAATGAGCTGACTGGTAAATTAGGGGTAAGAAGAGCTGGGCAAAACTTCACCTAATATTTCACCCTTTCTGCTTTCCATTTTCTGCTGCAAGTTAATATTCCTAAGCAAAAGAAGTTTTGTATTTTTCTCAGCCCACAGATGATCCTCTGAAATAATATAGGCTATCAGGAACGCAACTGATGCAGGAAAGTGACTGACAAAAACTAAATGTATAGCAGGAAAAGCGAGGCACGGTAAACTTTTGTCCTTGAAGGTACTTATGATATGTGAACTAGAGCTCATTTTTTTTTTTTTTTTTTTAATGAAACAGGGTTGTGTACTGTGAGTCAGTGAACAATGTACTTTTTTCTCAAACATGTGAAACCGGAGGTATCAGTAAACCTAACCTAACAAAAATCCATGAAATATAAGTAGCTACCGATTACTATATATAAACCTCAAACATGAACTTTTTTGACAATAAGGCAACATAAACTGATATGACACTACAAACCTGTGATGCTCATTTGTGAAGACATAAAACTTCTTTGACGATGTTTCAATGAGATCACGAAGTCGCTTGTAAATTGGCAGTGATCGATGTTTTACCTCTTGGATAACCGTTTGGGGGATAATAATGTTGGTAATACTGTCATCACACAAAACATCAATCTGAAAAAAAGAAAACTTGTAAAAAGTAAGAGGATATTGAAGTGTAATCCTCACTAGCATAACTCTGCAACATCACTTCCTTTGCATTTCATCTCCATATTAAACCTAAATCCATACTATCATGTTTTGGTTGGGAGAGACTTTTGAAATGGAGGTTAGATACTTCATTTACTCCAGATGTGTTGGAAAGTCTTTGGTGTACCTTGAAACAGTTTGGCCATGTGGAGGAAATGAAAAATAAGAGGTTCACTTTGAGGCTGTATCCTTTAGGTACATGGAACAGCAAAGAGCGAGATTGCAGATGAGGCGGACAGATGAGGTGAAGAAGTGTATCAGTGAGACAGGAGTGGGATGGAGAAAGGGCCACCTGATGGAAAGACAATATGACTTGGAGGTGATTTGTCCAGAATTACTGCATTTGGCTATTCAGTGACAGGCATTCCTTGGACTCAACTGATGGAGAGCAACACTGGTGTCAATAATAATGTGGTGAGGCTGTGGTACCAAAGTGCTAAGAATCTCCACTGCAGTCAGTCCTTACTCACCTATTATTGTTATTATTATTCTTATTTAGCTATTATGCCTTCAACATGTGACACTGAAAGAGTCAATTAATATTTCACTGCTACCTACAGTATATAGCTAATTTGCCAGTTACCCCAATTCACAGCACCAGTCGCATGGAAATAGTTTATTTATTTTAACACATCCTTGACATAATGAAAACCACCTCTACTTCATGTCATTAACTATAAACAAACAAACTCTGTTCTATCATAAAAACATTCATGATAATACACACAAGTTCAAAGTGAGAAAGCCATTGCACATATTCAATATGGGCAGTGGGTATTAGCATCTTAGTGGTGGCATGTACAAGACCTGCTGGGTCTAAGGGAACAGTTTGTTGATGGATACACCTAGTGTCAGACAAAATAAAATCAATAAATGAATAAGTACCGGTAAACATATAAAAGCACCTGCACTAAACTACTCAACCATTACTACTCCACAGACTCACCTGATGTAGAGCCACATTGGTGTCAATCATGATGTGATGTGGGTCGGGTACCAAGGTGCTGTCTGAGGTACTAAGAACCTCCAGTCCTGGCTTTTCACACTCACAGACCCCACATCCATCCAGCCCACACCAAACATCATCTCGCAGGTAGTGTTCTCTCACAATCTAGGAGATATGCAAAAGTTTATCATCTTGAACTCTTCAATTGTACAGTACCAGTATTCTGACAGCCGAGTACAGTACATAAGTATACAAAACTCTCATAATACTTACACCCAGCCTACTCTCATCACGTCACTTCGTAGATAGCGTTATCTCAAAATCTAGAAAGAGGTACTGTACTGGTATTTTTGTTGCTACTCAACATGGTACAGTACCACCATATTTCTGTATTTTATGACATTTCTCATCAGCTTGGGGGGAGGGGTCTTTTTTCTGGCATTTCCTTAGTAAATGCATCTTTCTGCAATATCATGTTTGTCCTAAACTTATGTCGGGTCCTAGATGGTGAGTGCATGGAAAGTTTGTACGACTTGAGTTAGATTTAGTGGCAGTCAAGATAATATCACGTGGAAGGCATAGCCCCACCCACTTAAGTACACAGCATTTTCTTCTGATGGCTTTCTCTGTGCTCTGACTAATTTTTTATGCCCATTTTTTGTCAGAAATGCCTTGCTTTGCCATGGTGATGGTGGGAGGGATGGAGGGAAAGGCAAAGTGGGTCATGTCTGATGAAAATGAGCATTAAAAACATTTGAAACATAAATACCCATCAGAAGAAGAAGTAACTGTTTACCAAACAGGCATGGCAATTCCACATATAACAAACTCACAGTCTCCAGGTAAGTAATTTTGGTACATAAGCAACACAGATATGGTAGTTACCGTAACTGCTCCATTGTGACTGCAAGAAGTGATTGGAAAAAGACGAAATATACCTACCTTTGGGTATTTAAGGATGCGGTAAAGTGACCCACAGCAATGTTTACCGATAATCTCCAACTGGCCGCATTGTTTATCAACCATCGCTTCAACAAGACGTGTCAGTGCATCCCATGTCGAAGCATTGGGAACCTTAATGACTTAACCAAACCTAACCTAACCAAACCAAACCTAATCCAACCTAACTACACTTGTGTTTGACAGTCAACTCTCAAATTAAAAAATGCACATTAGGAGCATTAAAAATGGCTGGCTACGGGAAGACAGTGGTGGAATTTTTACACACTCTAAATCCTCATTTATAGCTTCCAGAAGTAGGTTTATAAAAATCCTCAGTAGCTCTGGTAATCCAGGAATAAAAACAAGGAACCTGTGAAAGACTTACGGTATTTCAAGAGAAAGCATAGAAAGGCTGCACATGTTTGGTAAAGAATTAATTTAAAAAAAAAAATCAAGAAACACTGAGGCTGTGTTAAACTTAAAAAAAAAAAAAAAAAAAAAATCTACCCCAACTTTACGTGGTACCACCTAAACTTACGGTACCCTAACCACATTTAGCAACTTACCGCAGGCTATGGCAGTGAGCTGCAGGGTGAGCTCAGCAAAAAGAGTATCTGTTAGTCTGAAAAAGTCTACATGGAACAAAAGTTAATAAGTGCTGTAGGCCGGATGTCACATGCCATCTTAGACAGCTCCTAGAGTGTGACGACATACTGTTATCCTAGAATAAGCATATAACCAAAAGCCTAGGTCTCATATTCCATAAACAAAACTCGCCAGTGACATACTTTTATTATATTGCCTCTCCTTGTTTTCCTGTAGAATACCTTCTGTTTTCTCTCTAATAACCCCATCTTCACGTGTTTACCCAGGCCAAGGTAGCCTCGTCTGCTTGGCCAGGTCGATCCGGCCAAAAACCCATCCGTTCCCAAGTCGTTAGGGTTAGGTTTGAATGAGTTATGATAGATTATGTTAGTAAGATTGGCTAATACGAGGTTAGTTCTTATTAAGTTAATTTAGTTTATATTAGAATATATTTAATTAGGTTAGGCTAATGGAGAAAAACCGACTAGGGGCGGATTGATCTTAAAGCCGGATCGACCGGAGAGCTGTTTGTTTACATCTAAGTGTAAAAACACGTGGATGTAAGAAGAGCTGAGCTCCAAATCAAACCAAAATAACAAAAAAAGGAGGAAAGTAAACAAAACAAAAATGGCAAATAATGATAAGGGAAGACGGGTGGATAACGACGAGTGCAGGGGATGCAAGAAAAGGGTAAAGGAGAACGAAAGAGGACTACAATGTGATATGTGTGAGTGGTGGTACCACATCATCTGTGAACAGGTCAGTCCTACCCTGTATAGAGAACTAAGAGATGAAGAACAAATATGGGTATGCAAGACCTGCAGACCACAAGCAAAAAGAAGAATGGCAGCTAGTCCCAGAAAGAATGAGAATATAGGATTGAAAATAGACGAGCTAAGAGAAGAAATACATATAATCTTCAGAGAAAAGACCACAGAATGGGATAGGAAGCTAGAGGATTTAAAGGAGGATTTAAAGAGGGAATGGGACAGCAAGCTAGATAACATGAAAGAGGAATTAAAGAAAGAAGCAAAGGAAGAGGTCATGAAAGAAATTAAAGGAGAGGACAGAGTAGAAGAACAGCTGAAAGAGGACACAAAAGAGAAAATTCTAGAGGATATGAAAGAAAAAGAAAGAAGGAAGAGAAATATAATAATATATAACTTAGTAGAATCAGAGAATAGTAACCCTAGGGAAAGGATAGATGATGATGTAAGATTATGTACAGAAATAATCAAGGAGGAAATAAAAGTAAGAGATATTGAAATAGAAGATGCAATAAGGCTAGGCAGTAAAGGAGATGAAGGTACAAGAAGACGAATTCCTACTACTCAAACTTAAAGAAACAAAAATGAAATGGGATGTATTAAAAAAGGCTAGGAATCTGAAAAATACACAAAAGGTAGAAGCCAAAAGAATCTCAATAGTAATAGATATGACTAGGAAGGAAAGAGAGGAAAATAAATTGCTGTGGGAGCAGCTAAAAGAAAAAAGAGAAAAAGGAGAGACAGGCTGGTACATAAACAAAGGCCAACTAAAAAGGAAAGATGAGAGAAGAGATTGAAACAAGAAGGAAAATACAAATAAAATAAAATTACTAAATATACAAGGATTAACAAATGTAAAAATAACGGAAATAGAAACAATTATATCAGAAGGAGAGTTAATGTGCCTAACTGAAACTCAACAAAAAATTGATAAAGTAAAAATAAGTAATGGCCTTAAATACGTAAGCAGCATGAGAAATATAAATGACAAAAAGGGAGGAGGTTTGTTAATACTATTCAAAAGGAAAACAGGTATTGAAGTAGAGAAAATAACAACTATAAATAATGACCTACTCTTTAGCAGTTGCAATATGATAAATTTCAAATATAAACTACTCTTAGTATATTTACCTGCAGGGGAGAAGGAAGAAGATAAACAGAGATATGACAGATTAAAAGAAGAAATAGAGAATATACTAGAAAATATGAAAGAGGAGCCATTTATAATGCTAGGGGACTTCAATGCGCATTTAGGCTTCATAGGATCACAGAAATTAGACAAAAAAGGGAAGGATGTAGTAAAATGGATGGAGGAATACAACCTCATACTACTAAACAATGACCAAAACTGTGAGGGAGAATATACATGGGAGAGAGGAAACAGCAAAAGTGCCATTGATCTTGTACTAGTTAACCAAAGGTTCTATGACAAATATAAATACATGAAAATAGATGAGGTGCAAAATCAATCAGACCTATCTGACCACAACCTAATTGAAGTTGGATATGAAGGAGGAGGAACAAAAAGAAATTTTCATGATAACTGGCAGAGAAAAGAGTACTATACAACAGATGAAGAGTCCCTAGGCAGATTTGTAGGAGAAATGGAGAAAATATGTAAGGAAGGATTGGCAAACAGAATGGAAATGATGGAAAAGGAAGTGAAGAAAACAGCAGACAAAGTACTACTGAAAAGTTATAAAAGAAGAAAAGAAAAAAACAAATAAAAATATAGAACCTCACTGGATGAATAACATTATCATAAGAGAAATAAACAAAAGATAAGAAATAAACAGAAATAGGATAATTGAGAAGGACGGAGAAAAGAAAAAGACTTATTGAACAGATATGAGGCACAAAAACGAAAGTACAAGAATACATCAAACAAGAAATAACTATATATGAAAAGAAAAAAAAACAAAGGAGGTGAAGGAGAGCACTGATAAGAGCAGAAAGATATGGGAATTAATCAATAAATTAAGGGGAACTGAGCCAAAAGAGAATAAAGTGATAGAATTGTACAACACAGAAGGAGATAAACTAGAACCAGAAACAGCAACAGAGGAACTCATAGGTTACTGGAAGGGAATATATCAAAAACACCAAAACCAGATAAATAAAGTGTGGAATGAAGAAGAAAGGGAAACATATAAAAGAGAGAAAGAAACTGTAAACAGCCATAATTCAGACACCAGCGGCCAATATAAGATAGCAGACCTAATAATGGAACACATGGACATGGCAATTAGCACAAACACTGGAATTAGCCCAATGCTGCCACCAGTAATAACAGAAGAAGAAACAAAAAACACATACTAAATATACAAAATAAAAAAGCTCCAGGACCAGACGAGGTAAAGCCAGAGTGCTACAGAGCAATGGCAAAGAGCAGCATATGTATAAAAACCATAACAAACTGCTTTAACCAAATAATAGCAAGCGGAAGGATGCCAGAGAACTGGAAAATCTCAAAAACAAAAATGATACCAAAGAAAAAGAAACCAACAGCCAAAGATCTAAGACCTATTGCTCTACTAAACATAGCATACAAACTATTCATGTCTATATTAAAAGAAAAATTGGAGAAACAAATAAACCAAAACAAACTAAACAATGACGTGCAAGCAGGTTTCACGGCAGGAAGAAGAATAGAGGACAATTTAATAATTCTTGAATACTGTGTAGAGCAAAGTTATAGGAATAAATTACCACTGATAGTAGCAGCAATAGATTTTTCAAAAGCGTATGACTCAATAAAACGGGAAGAAATTATAACAGCCCTAAAAATTTGAAAACCCACGAAAACCTAATCGACATCATAAGCGAGATATACTGCGGGGACAAAACCATGATAAAATTAAACCAAAATGTAGAACCGGTAATAGAAATCTCCAGTGGCATAAGGCAGGGCTGCACAGGATCGACCACCCTTTTTAAACTTGTAACATTTAAAATAATCCAAGAACTAGAAAGTACAGGCCTAGGCTACATAGATGACAATATAAAAATAAATACTTTATTTTACGCAGATGATGGCCTACAATTTTCGCAATCAATGACAGAAGCCAAGGCAAACATACGAAGATTAATAAATGTAGGCAAGGAATGTGGGCTTGAAATAAATAAAGCAAAAAGCAAATTTATTATATTCAATATGGATCGGCAACCAGAAAAAATTGAAGATATAGAAGTAGTTACATCTATTACATACCTGGGAGTAGAAATAACAAACTCAAAAGACTGTTTCAAAAAACACAGGCAAAACATGATAAACAAAGCCCATAAACTAGCCAATACAAGCTACTCAGTGACAGCAAAAAGTTGCAACAAGCTACTCATAGGTAAGACATTCTGGAAGAGCCTTGCATTACCTAGCATCCTGTATGGAGCGAGTGTAATAGCATATAGGCAAGAAGAAATAAACAAGCTACAAAGAATTGAAAACTCGGTATACAGATCTATTCTAGGGGCAGCAAAATATACAGCAGAAACAGGGTTAAGAGGAGAGATGGGAGCATCCCTAATGAAAACTAAAATGATGAAAATGAAACTAAATTACATGCAGAGCATCATGAAAAGAGAAAACAGTCTGGTTTACGAAATAACAGAAATAATAAAAGGAGGCAAAGAGAATAGGTGGATGAAAGAATGTAAGAAAGACCTAAAAGAACTGAACATAAATTTTGATAAGTTAAAAAACATCAGCAAAGATGAAATAACAACAAGACTACATGAATGGGACACAAAAGTGTGGAAAACAGAAATGGGAACAAAAAGTACACTAAGAATATACAGAAAATGGAAGACAGAAATGGGTGGGGAAGATATGAAATATGACAACACACCAGCCTCTATCACTTTCTTCAAGTGCCGCACCAATACATTGAAATTAAATGACAGAAAAAGGCACTCACAAGAAGAAACAAAATGCATAATGTGTGGCAACGAGAATGAAGATTTAGAACACTTCATATTAGATTGCCAGGCATACAGGGAAGAAAGAGAAAAACAACCAGAACTACAACAACCGTACGTAGAAAACAAAGACGATATATTAGGACAACTATTATTTAAAACGGAAGATTTTGAAAGAATAAAACAATTCACACATATGTGCTGGAAAAAGAGAGAGAGAAAAATCAAAGAGCTCAGCAACGAATAAACTGTAAAAACTATAAGAGGGGCCGTTGAAAAGGCTATCCCTCCACCAATCATCGCATCGCATCGTGTGCGTGATGGAAAATGTTGGTATCTGAATCAGTGTGAAATAAAACAATAATTACACTGTATTGCCTCACGAATACGATCAGCTGAATAAAACTGTCTGGAGATAGCAAGAGGAAATTATACTGTGCGTCATTGCAGTGACACTGTATAAGTAATAGGATAAAAATATTATATATAACCATTAACACGTTTTCTGTTACTGAATTACAGTCCAATTTCAATTTTTTTCTCATCAAGTTCAGAGACGATGTAGCGAAATGTAAAAGCAAGCCGTGGCATCGAAGGGATATATTGGCTTTCTCATACCTACAGTATATTTTAAGTAGTTGTCATTGTTAAGCAAGTTTAGCCAGATCTGTTTAGCAAAGGTTTTGGTGACCTTTCCTTTATAATGACATCGGAGAGTTGAAAATTCGCAAGATCACGTCATAATCCCCTCAGTGCTGTAGTTGTGATCTCTCACTCGGCCACTTTTATTTTTCATAACTTCTGTCTTTCTTCACTATGGCACTTGTCTATCGTGGTATTATCTTTATATTACCATTTTGCTTTACTCATTTTGTATACTTCCATAAATTACCTGGGTAAGACTTTACCAAAGGCGCGGCCAGAAGTTCTACCTGTCCTCTTACATTCTCACACTCTCAAGGAAAGTAATTTTAGTATATGCAACACAGATCACAGCTTGTTGATTTTATACTACTAAATGTATATGGAACATTTTTTAAAACCTGTTTTGGGGTATTAAATGAAGCTGTGTGGATGCTCGCAGCACCCTGCACAACCATCTCGTCAACCTAAGTGGGGGGTTCACCTCCAGACCCCCGATGATTTTAACCACTTAGGATTGCCACTAAACCTAGCGTTGAAGATCCCCAATTCCTATCAGACCCAAATTTATTACCTAATCTATCCTAGCCCCGTGAAATCCACCTGAAAAGGAAATTTGGAAGGCCTAGGCCCGTGTGGTTAAGTATTTGATACAGCCTACTACCTTCTACAACCTCAGTACGGTGTATGTGCAAATAATTAACAAGAACATCTTTATCGTAATATCTGACCCAATTAATTTCTTGTATTTAGAGTTTAACTATGGTCAATTTATCTGAATCTCGCAACTGAAGCCTACCTTAGTTTCCATTCTGGCAGCTGACTGGTTGTCATTACGAGGAGAGCTCGGGTAATAGAAAGCTCGTCATGTTTCCATTTCCATCTTTATACTCTGTAGCTGTAATTAATATTAACAGGTGACTGTTAATCACAAATGATGACCCAATCTGGGGAAGTAATAAGTAGCTTGTGAAACACAGCAGATATAGGAATGAGACACAGGAAATTTCAAATTCAACACTGACGATCCCGCTCATCTATATTCAAGTTTCCCGGGTTCATGACGTCATCATGATGGAGATGCCAGTTTCGACACATTGTCAACCATGATACTGTATATGCCTGGTGATGTAACTTGTGCGTAACATATTGCCGTGTGTGTGTTTACTGAGTGTGATGGAATGTGTGGGGGTTAATAATAAAGTTCTCATAAATCACTGCAGCCCAATGATGTCTTACGTTACTGCTATGCTCACCTAGCTAATGACACTTTTTCTACTTGCTTAACGTCCTCCACTCACCCAACTAAAAAGCCTACATCAGTACCACTGCTAATTATATTCTGCTTAGGAGAGACCCCTTGTAGTGTGGGAGTTTACAAAAAGCGGCCATCACCCAGCTTTTTTTCAGTCACTCCTTCATGTGAAGTATGTTCACACACACACACACACACACACACAAATACTAATTAAACTTTGCCAAACTGAATGTGCCCACTCCCATTCACTCACTATTCAAGCCCTTGGAATCATGGCGACACATGATACATTACCATATCTACAACTTATTCCAGACATAGCCTCACATTCACCTACCCAGTAGTCAATCAAGCATAGCATATTTATCCACATCAGCCCAAGATTTTTTTTGTTTTTTGTTTTTTTTGTTTACTCATACAACACCAGATAACTTAATTTAGTCAACTTTGGACTTCAGTGAATAGGCATATGTTGGTATACAGAAGGTCTCAGGAGGAAAGGGCATAATTTAGAGAAATGATACATATTCTATAACTAAAACATTCTCTGAACACGCACTTGATTTGCAGTAGTTAAAGAGTACAGGTATTTTCAAGTTTACAGGACAGAATGAAGTGGGCCCTTCCTCATTACCCAGCAACTGGGCATCGGAGTACTATGCATAAGGTGACTGACTTATTTGTGTAGCCATTACCAATACCGACTTCAGTGATACAATGGTCTTTTCAAGCTGAATGAAAGCATTTACTACCAGCCTTGTCCTACATACTGATGCTTGATAATATATTTTGTCTTTCAATACCTCCAGCTCTCATTTCCCAAAGTTCTGGCCTTCCCTCCTGGCACACTGTATATACCTCTGAAGTTCCAAGCTTCCACTGTGCTGAATGTCACCTGGAGGTCATCATCATCATTTAATCCTAGTTTGCCCTGTATAAAACGGAGCATAGAGGCCTAGAACCAAGCTACTAAGTAAAACAGAAGACCAGTGAGTAAGTTGTCAGTCATGTGAACAGTGCTGGATTGTCAAAAGAACTATCATGCTGACCTTGACATAAGGCTTGGTGCTTTCATATACAACTCCTGGCTACCTGAGTAGTACAAGTGTCTGAATTCTGCAATGAAAAGTAATTACAGATGTTCCCCGCAATATTGAAGTCATAACTATTACTATAAATATTAAAATATACCTCAGCACTAGCATAGCCACATTCTTCAAATAAGGTGACTGGCATGACAATAAACGAATCTCCAAATGTGAATTCTGACACACCAAATCAAATAAAAAGATACCACACTTCCTCTTACAGAATCCGCACACTGAAGTTGGCGATGGTAGTGCTGATGTTTCTATTTACTGGAAGGTAAATGAGATGCCAAAACCTGATAATTCAAAATACAAAACTCAGTGACACGTACACTAGCTCCAAAACGTAAACTGCAAGAGGAGGGCAATGATGTCCCAAGATGATTAACCTAATATCATCTAAATATTTAGAAAATGTCAGAAGCAAGTGATATAATGCATCCTCATGGAAGCAGATTTACCGGCACTGGGTGGAACAACTGGGCGTTATGCAAAAGCCATCAACTATAATGTCACACTGTCCTGGATGTAATGTGTACTGATTCTTTTTTGGAGCAAATGTACACTACAAACATATGAGGTTAAGCAACAAAAACTCTATTAACAGTGTTGTTATTTTACTATTCTCAATAGAAAATCACCATTTTCCCCAGCCACTCTATCTTCACCAAAATCTTCCACAGAAATGCTTGTATAGTACATACTGTGGGTCGAATTTATCAATTCAATGATCAATTCTGAGCTGTGACTGGACTGCTAAGGATGAAAGTTAACCTATTCAATCTGATGATATACCTTTTACTCCATTCTTGTTACCTTCAAACGATACTACAGTACTCTGTATTCAGCTTGTGAGATACTTTTCTGATTGGAGGAGTTTGACACAGCCTCCACAGACCTCTTCACTGTAAAGTCTCCCCTAATATAATCAGAATTGCCTGAAAGTAGCAAGAACAAACTAACAGATTATGTCTTCAGATTCAAGGGGTTGAGTTTATTTCTATGGTAATTTATAATGAATAAATGCTGTTCTTTCTCCAACATTGACAATAGTGGAAAGCCTCAAGCAGTGCCTTTGCAGGAGTATAGGATACTTTACCAAACAAAAATAAAATCCTTGAACTTTAAATGATCTGGGCCTGGATTCTCAAATGACCTTAGATTCAACTTCTTATTGTGACTCAGATTTTGATCTCCTGGAAGAACAAGACATCAAAAGTTCTTGCTCCCTCCTTTCCTTGCCCTTACCACAACAAGATGTCTAGCTCATGTTTACATTCTTCTCATAATTACGACACCAAGAGGCAGATTCTACACTCTGTTTGTCCTTTTTGCAAAGCATAAAAATATCTTGTGATAATTTTTCTCTTGTAGTGAATACTGGTTTCTGCAGAAAGAACATGAGGCATGGTGCAAATCCTACTCCCAGTCATCACCATTATTCTAATTTCAATTCCCACCCCACCTCTGGAAGGGATGGAGTGAGGTAGACTCAAGAATGCAAGGAAAGAAAAAACATGATAGAAGGGGTGCTATCAATGGCATGCCTAGTAGAGGTAGAGACCAAAATGCTAAGGAAAGATGAACCATGACAAGGGAGAGCCATCAACAGTGTGCCTAGTGAATGGGCCAAAGACTCAGTGATTCCTCCTGTCCTTCCATCAAACACAAATCTGAATTACCAGAGGAAATTGATTGTAAGTTCATAAGTAAATCTAGCCCCAGAGCAGAGTGTAAAAGAGCTTTGGCAACCTTTCCTACAGGGTGCATGACGAGGGCCCAAATACTTGTCAGTTTAGGAAGCTTTCTAACATCTCTTCCTTAGTTATTTATATATATTACTCCTTACTATGCTCATATTATTTATTCCTTTTAATATCGATATAGTTTAAAATGATACAGGATATTTAGATACTCAAGGCTGAAATATGCCTGTAAGAAAGAGGTGCTAGAAAGCCTTCATAACTGACGAGAATAAGACCCGATTAATCTGGAAGTTGTTGGTAATACACGTGATCCTCGTTACAAGTTAGAGATGAGTTCTAAAATACAGTAAATCCTCGTTATATGCCCATGATGTGATTCAATCTGTCTGTCCAACATCCAATCCAGAACTACCCTGGCATTTAATGCAGCAGTGAAGCCACATATATGGGTATTTTACTGTAACTCAATCCATCCATCATTCAGTCCAGTGCAATCCCAAAAGGCACACAGGGGCCCAGGGCTAGTCTATGCAGACCAAAATATAACAAAAAAATTTCATACACTTGGTGCTGTAAAGCTAGTGAACTGGCAATCAGCTCTAAAAGTATGAATGAAACTCCTGCAACAAACCATGACATTACCAGCAAAAATGAAAATAAAGAGGAACAGTATAACAAGGATTTACAGCATCAAGTTTTTCTAAACATGTGGAACTGCAAAGAGGGAAAAACTGTCAACTCTTTTAACCCTTTGGGTGTGACTGGTGCTGATGTGTATTTTGGCTACTGAAGGAATTAGCTGAATATAAAAGAAATCCTAGCAGTCAATGGCTTCAAAGGTTGTATCGTATCATTTATAAAAGCTCCAACACTCTTGCATGCACCAGCCTTGGGTTACCTTGAGAAATATTTGTCTGCTATTAGTCCATTCAACCAATCCAGAGTTCCCCCCACAGGATCACTGGGGCCTAGGGTCAAGTCACACAGTCTATCACTTATGGCAAGAGACCAGATGCTAGCCCCTTAGCGGCATTACATGAGCAATAAAACCCCAACCACTCCTTGGAATCAGATCCTTACGAGTAACATCTGGGTGAACTTTACTTAGGATAACGCTAGATGATTCTGTTCAGTTGAGAGAAAGCTGCCATTGTCAAAGGGTTAAAGGCTATAGTGGAACTCTGACATTCCCCCTCCCCCCACTTTTTTTTTTACCTGCAAAGATAACACTACAAAAATGCTATTTATAACAAGGACTCGCTGTGCATGTGGTCCTTGTTACATGAAATGGAAGTGCTAAAAAATATTACAATTCAAGGTCATATTTAATGAGGCTTT
Organism: Coenobita brevimanus; assembly: GCF_032717465.1. Lineage (NCBI taxonomy): Eukaryota > Metazoa > Arthropoda > Malacostraca > Decapoda > Coenobitidae > Coenobita > Coenobita brevimanus. Next base: position 3,988,867 of record NC_136973.1, on the reverse strand, counting down.
GGAGAATTTGCATCACATTTTTCCTAAGTGATTTATTCAGTGCATGACTTCTCTGTATCTTTTGTATGTTACTGGTGCAAACTGGGAAAATATTAAAGCTGCAAACTAGGTCAATGTTGAACCATATTTATAACACATGGCAATGTGAAGATATAATAGGTATTCTAAATCTCTTGAGAAGTGTTACAAAGCCTTCTTTGCCATTCAGAATAAGACCCTCAATTCCATGAAGTAATAGAGAACTGGAATTGGAATACAGTATAAGCTTTACAGGCACCAATAAAACCTTAACCCTCTGAGTGTGAACTGCCAACTTACACTGCATTTCATTCAGGCTGGTGTCACAGAATTCATGATGCACAAGATAAACTTGGGGGCACCAGGAATGTTAAAAACTACCATGATAATTGTTTTGGCAAAGAGTAAAGTAGCTGCAGTGTTTTGCATTTTATTCCGGCTTACAACTTATTGATCTGTATGTAGTCATCTCCTCTGGGATCAAGGCATCTGGCTATAAAAAGACAGAAAGACAGACCAAGAATGAAACTCAACACAGCCAAAGGGTTAAGTGACAGCATGCAATACCAGTACTGTATCAGTTGTTGTTGCTGCTGCTGTTATTGTTACTGAGTAACTGTATCTGCAATTTACCAAGGTACTAATGATAAAAAAGAACATAACAAAAGCTGACACATAACGAGGATCTGCTGTACACTAAAAGAGGCATCAAATCTCATACTCTATGTATATCAAAACCTTAAAGCATTGCACTCAGTTGATGACATACTACAATGGCAACTGGAACATTTTTGATGCAGAAAATCTTGGAAATATTTAAAACTTTTTCCCATCAACTTTATATATGTACACACCATGATGTAAGTATGCTGTATTATCAGTGTAATGTGACAACCCTGTACATCCTGCAAATCTCCAGTCAATTGAACAAAGAACACATTTGACTAAAATATGTAAAAACAGACTAGTGGCATGGTTTGTGGATGAAAGGCAAAAATAGAAAGAAAACAGAAAAATAATTGTCTCAAACAATAAATAGGCAACAGGTTATAGGGGCTGTAAACATAATCTACAAGTGAACTCAGGAATAGTAATGAAATATTTTTAAACAGCAGCACTTGTGACCTGAACATCGGATATCATCATCATCATCATCATCAAGCTGGTGATTTTTAAAAGCCGATAACTGCCAATCCCATTTTACCCCCCTTTAAGGTGTAGGGATGTGAGGCTAGACTACCATAGTCCAGTACATTTAAGGATAGATGACAAACATACTTCCCTCGGTGGCAATGCATGATCAAAAAGCCTCCAATCACCTCTTGGCAATGGAATCCATGGAAGGCCATTACTCAAACTGGCAATTTCTGCTGTCACCAATAAACCTACGGCAAAAAGAACCACGCGTGCCACTGGAAGCTCATCAAGTGTAAACTTTAAAAAGTCAGGTTTCTGAAGTGCATCGATACATTGAATCAAATGGTGATGAGTCACAGTAGCTGCAAATATTTCTTTTTAACATGTTACAATTTTGGTAATCACTGCCATGGATGCACTGTAGTTTATGTGAGCATTTGGAGTTTTCCTTAGTGAGTTGTTGCTATACAATATAGTATAATAAACACCTAGGAAACAGATATACATAGTTCACAGGCCTCCTGAGGTTCATTTGCTGGTGTCCACACAAGACTACCAACAAGAAGGTAAGCTATGCACACTTTGATGTTATTTATATTATGATTCTATTCATGGCAAGAGTGTCATAGAACCCCTGCATAGTTCTCTCAAGTGAAAGCTCTCACAAACACGTATGATCTGCCACATAACACAAGACGTGACTGATATACAGCATAGCACTGTGTATTTTTAAACTCAAATGACTCCTTGAGTAATATCACTCGTGGCACACACTTTACATGGACCAAGAGAGCTGAAACTAAGGGCTGTATGCTTAAACCTTAAATCACGGACAGGAAGGTAAACCCCTAATTTTTTAAAAGGCATTTTTGGGGAATGCCTATGCCTGCTTGTTATTATTAGTCCACATCCCACATTACCGAGTGCAGTTAGCAACATTTTACGATAGGCCATTAGGTTTTATCTTTGAAGTTTTTCAAAAGTTTTCATTACAAATTTGGGGTATGCCTTCCTCCTCATGATTTAAAGCTTGAGCACATGGCCACAAGCACAGGTTTGGTCTCCACAAGCCACTGATCGCTCAACAGCTTAGTTCCTCGGGGTGGCAGCTGAACTGTTAGTGGCTGCCATAGTGACGTCTCCGCCACCCTGCCCTCCACTGCCCCCACCTTCCCTAGGAGGACTCTTGACATGGATCTGGTTCTTAATGAGTGCTGAGCGGAGGATGAGCCCCTTTACCCTCATGATGTGCTCTCGGCCCATTTCCAAGGACCGTTCAAATGTCATACTCCTTTCCTCTACTGCTTTGGCATACAGAATCTGAAAATGATGGATTAAATATTCATAATGAGAAGGTACACATCACAATCACGTATTCCTTTCCTCTACATCTTTGGCACACAGAATATGAGAAAGATATAAGTTTTAAGAAGGTACTGTATACAACACAACTCCTTCTCTCAGATCAGGCACACAGAATCTGAGACTGATAGAGTTTGAAAAATAAAGAAAAGGTATATACCACAAACAACAAATACACTGAAATTATGCAGTACATGGACACCTTTTCTGACATCAGTTCACACCAAATTATTTTAGCCTATATGGCTTTGATGACATCTCTCAGACTGAATGAAGTCAACACAATCTCCATGAGAAAATGTAAAATAATTAAGAGAGTGGAGTTAAATGTGCAAAAATTATGCAACAAGGCAAACAGCTCTGACATAATACCAAGTACTTGCTAAACAAAGCAGAGCTTAGATTTAGCCGTAAATAAGGAAAATATTACGTAAATTCTCACACACTGAAAAGATGGATGGTCTTCGATATTGTGCTTTCCCTCTTTATGGCAAAACTGAAGTATAACACTGTTCTGCAAGTACTTGTAATGTCAAAGCCATTTTTACCCGATGTTTTTCTATTTCATAGGATATTTATGCTAAAGCTGTGAATATTGCCCATGTCAACATTTTCAACTTCCTTTTAGTCCAAAACTCTTATGTGGCCACTTGTGATGGTATTATTAACAATACCAACATTCATCCAATTAAAATATGACAAATGGAACTCTGCTGCTTGTCCTTTTTTTTTTTTTTTCTTAAATTCTCAAAATGGCATGTACTAAGGGTTGCATTTTAGGCTGTGAAGGAGGCAGTGTGGCACCTCCTCCTCAGCAATTTTATTTTTTATGACACCTCTACGTTTTCCTGTATACTCTACTATTCATAATTCTATCTATCTATCTATCTATCTATAGCCTGACGCCCTAATCCCGCAAAGGGTGGCCGCAGACAAAACGCCTCCAAGTCACTCTGTCACCCACCATTTGACTCCCCTCACCCCAACTCACCCCCCCCTCCCTCATCTACCTCTCAACTCCATCCCTCCACCTCATCCTCGGTCTACCCCTCCCTCTCCCTCCCTCCACCTCACCTACATACACCCTCTTAGTCAGTCTTTCATCCTCCATTCTCTCCACATGTCCAAACCACCTCAGTGTATTTCTCCTAATCTTCTCAACAAATATTACATCAGATTTAACAGCACTAAGGAATATGTGTTATATCTCCAGTGCCACTTAGAATATAACTCTCAGTCACACCACAAGCAATTTCAAGCCAGTTCAACTTCTCCTCTTTCCATGGCAACTAATCCTTCATCATTAATCATCTAATCCAATGTCCCCCCATTAGGAACGTAGGAGCCCGGGGCTAGGCAAGTTGGTCCTGACATTTAAGATGAGAGTGACCAGCCTCACTCATCCCTGAGTGGCATTACGTGAGCAAAAACCCCAACCATCCCTTGGATATAAACCTACACATGCTCAATCCGTTTGGAGTGCCTTAATTACCCACTAAACCAAGAGGTGCCATTTTCTGGTTATATAGTTACCACCCACCATAGTAAATGGTTTTGTGGTGTACAGGATACCACGTGAATTGTCACTCAGTGTCAAGTCACCAGTACACAGAAGAAAGAGGAAAGAATGATGGAAAGAAAGACATAAGTGGAAGGAAAGAAGGAGGGAAGAGAGGAGAGGGCAATCACCTGAGAGCAGCACTACATCGAGTGAATTGATGGTGAGCGCCCCCACTTACCACTATCACCACAGCTCACCTTGTTATGAGAGTCTATCCGAGCCTGGATCTGTCCATCTAGAATCAAGGCCATTAGTTCATCCTCTAATGCTGATATGGTTGTGTTGAAGGCTGCGGCCATCTTCTCAAGGTCTGCACTCATGTAAGGGCTGCAGATATATATTTAAAAAATCATTATTACATAAGCGATAGCAAACTCCATTCTGATGACTTATTTTGCATCTTATATTTGCTACCTTCAGATGGTTTTATTCAGTTTAGGACTCTTCTGATTGGGGACATCCTTCACTGGCCCGTTTTGTATGAAATTTTCTTAAAGTGAGCATAACTGTCAGGAGATTGCAAGCAAAATTAAATAACAATGGCATCCACATACTTTTTGTTTTTAATGCACAGGAATAGGATCTGGTGTACCTTACAGTCCATTCCCTGATGCCCAACAGTCCTCTTAAGCACAACACACAGTGCTACACACTTCAAATGTCTCCTGGGTGCTAATACCCACCAATCATACTGGATACATGCCACAGCCATGTCATTCAGCCACCAGAACACAGTATTCAAGTAGCAGGAGTAGACCCAGTTCCAGTAGGTGAAAACAAACCAACTATACTTGACCATCATCTCCTCCCTGAGGAGGATAAGAACAAACCAAACTATGCTCTTGCCAGTAACCAACCTGAAGTACTGGATGAGCGCTCGGTTCCTAATGCGAGTGTACAGCGTGTTGAGGTGGGGAGCGAGGTACATGTCTAACATCAGAATATCCTGGAAGACAAAATAAAACCATGCATAACCAGCAACAAAATTCCCGCCGTCATCCCTACTTTCCTCTCCACTGACTTCTCACAATCAGCCTCGTAAGTATACAGCATTCAACTCTGGTGACTTTATAAGGCTATAGATTATTGTCATCAGTGTTGTTTGGTTCAGACTCTACAGGCAAAGTTTTAAAATCAATACAGTCACTGCTTGCATAACACAGGAATTTGATACCCTAATGCTCCCACATTATGAGATTTCCACATTATATGGTCATATGTTTACGTGTTAAAGGGTTTCATGGTACCTAAGTCAGCCCCAAGATCACCTTTTGAGGCAATTTCCAGTTTTCTTTTCCCAGGACATTTACCTACTGAATAAAGGCTTCATTACATACAAACACTGGAGTATTATTCACCTTGAATGGAAGAGGTTGTGGGCTTCCTGGGGGGAGGTAGGGGGGATAATGTGGATGAGGAGAGAAGGGGGGGTGGGGGAGATGTATGTATGGATGATTGCATGCGTGTGTGTGCGTGCATGTTATACTTGTTTTTTTTCACAGTGACATTTTTTGGACATAAATGGCACCTTCTGTGCTATGACTTATTTCACGTTGTGTAATCGTGCGTTATGAGAGCTGTGACTGTAGCGTGAAATCCAAGAGGCACATTATGACTTTCGTTGTAGACTGTACACATCTTATACTGGCACAAAGATTCAACATTAGCAATATTATTTCATAAGACAACACCGTACAGTGCAGAGCAAATCATCATTTACAGTTGCTTCACTATTAAACTGCTAATGAATTAACATACATTCTTCACTTAAAGCTGCACCTTAACTAAAAAGTCAGATATATTTGTTTAGCCCCTGAGTGCTTTTAGTTTGATGAGCAAGGATGGGGGTTTAGATGATAAAGTGCAAGAAAAGGTACAGCAGGAATGAAGGGTTGCAAGCATACTGAGCAAAGAAACATGGCACTGGTAGGCAATCACAGAAGTGAAGTAGTGGATGCATGAGAGTTGTGATCCCCACTCGAATGTATGGAAGTGAAGCTTGGACTCTGATGGAGTTTGAGAAGTGGAAATGAGCTAGAGCACAAGACAGTAATGTGTGGTATTATGTGAAGAGACATACAGACAAATGAGTTTGGGAGCATTGTGATGTTGATGAGGATGTGCTGAAAGGAATTAGGACTACTCTGAAATGGTTTAGCTACCATTGTTCATGCTACTGCTCTAAAAAACTAACATCTTACGTACCTTCAATTCATCTAAAAGTTTGAGGCATGAGGCATATTTTGACTCGTAAAATTTAAATATGATGTCCCGTAACTGAGGCTCCACTTCCAAGAAGAGCTTGAAAGAACTGAAAATAAATTATATAAATAAAGTGTAGAAATTCTGTCAAGAAATGCCATCTAATGACGCTCAGGAAAATATAAAAACTATAAACACACAGTCACTGGTATATTTCAAGGATGAAGTATCTTAATTGTTCTATCGCACCAGGGATTATATTGTGAGATTACAACATCCTACCTACTACAAATTACATGATAAAAGATATACTTTCTAGGCTTAAGATTGTGTTTTGCCAATTCAAAAGTTAAATATGAAACTAGCAATGTCACATCCAATACATATCACAAAATGTATTTTTTATGATTAAGTACAATGTTTTGCTCAATCTAAGAGCACCAAACCTATTAGAAATTACAGGTTTAAGTGTAATAAATTTTAAAGGCTAAGTACAGTGTATCAGAGTATGCTTCAGCAATAAACTAATAGTCCCTTACCTGCTAGAGATTACAAGTTTCTGTAGTTCCTGACGAGAGAAGGTAGCCAATGCACACAATCCTCCATACATGGCTACATTTGAAGTGGACAATAAATCCGGGAAATCACAGGCATCTAACTGGGCTCCAAGAAAGCTTTTGGCAGCAGGCTGAAGACAAGGGAACGCAGCTGCTTAAGCATGTCATTACAATACATATTTCAATTAAATTTACTTATCTACATATGGACCAGCCAGTTAAAATAATTGTTTTAAGTACTGAGACGTTGTGGGATACTTCCTATATACTACCGGTATACCTAATACTGCCAGGTCATGATTCTATGTAGCCCAATTTAATCCTGACTTTCTATATATTCTATTCTACTCTGAATGATGTCATAAATCTCAAATACGAGACCTTTTCTCATTATAAACAAAGCTGTATTCTTGTGGGCATAGGATGCACCCTATCATCTGCTCCTTACCAGATTATTTCAGTAATTTATGCTTCTGTATTCTCATACAATACTCATGCACAACTATGCTGGTATTAAAAGGATACAAGAAGTATACAGGAGAATACAGAACACTTATAACTCAGGAAAAGGTGCTAGAAAACCTCCTTTATTGATGAAATTGTGGTTTTAAGGACTGTATTTGCCGTTGGCCTCAGAACTTTGGCAAGCCTCTTCTTCAGTGATATGTTGTGTTTTGCACGTTACACCTTAATAATCTTCGTTTATGTTACTAATGCAAACTGTGTCACTATTCACCTCTTACTTAATAAGGGTGGAGTACTGGTAAACTCGTGCTTGTTCTCCTGGTTGTTACAATTGGAGTGCAAGTACTGTACTCATAAAATATATGCTCATCACCTTCATCAATTGGACCTCCTTTCCCACCCTAGGGCAGGGTGAAGAGTAGCAATGTCCAGACAGCCCAAATTTGCCCAGTCCAATGGGCCACACTTCCATTCACTCATCATTCAAGCCCCTGGAATCCTGGCTCTATCAGATACGCCCAAACATTCACCACGTTCTGTAGCTTCACATAAACGTATCCGATAGAGTCAAATATATGCAAACTGAAATATTTCCACATCAGATATGCTGGTGCCAATAAGATCCCCATTCTTAAGTAGGATGCAAGATGGAAAATACTGGTATATAGCTGAAGTAGAGGCACCATAAAGTCTCTTAAGCCAATACAAAAACAGCCACAAGTGTCATCCTACTTTCCTACCTTATATTTTCTTGTTGCCAGTTGTGCTAGTCCTGCAGCACAAGTTAGTTTGGTCTGGATAACAGCTGATTGATCTTTATTATTGCTGGGCTGCAACAGAAACCATAAATTAGTTATTAAATATTCTGCTACAAGTATCTATGACTCTACAGATGTGTACTGTAGTTGTGACACTGGTAGCCTACACTTCTTATCTGAGCAACTACAAATCCTTTACATAATATATATGCTAACAAGCTAGTCGGACTGCAAAGATAATATCAGTGGGTTTCGAAGGAGGTCAATCACTACAATATCTTGTTGCTGATCATAATAAATCAACCTGTCTGCAACCATACAAATCTACAACCGGTAATGATAAACAATCTGCATAATTATTACCATGCTTGTTATGTCCATTACTTTAAAGAGTGGTAAACATATTCAGTGCTGGTCTTCATACAGAACATGCATTTCTCTCTACAACACTGAATAGGGTCAACCACAGTTAAAAAATATACTGTAATCAGAACTTATTTCAGAAGTGACAATAATGAAAATGCTTTATTTATATTAATAACTGATGGTTGAGCAGGTTTTTAGGGGCAAATATTTTCAACTTACATTACAAAAACTATTCATGGATATGTCAGGGTATGGCAAAAGCATCAGCCTATAGTGTACAGTACAAGGGTGGTTGCTTGCCTCTGGTTAATGAGTTTGCTCGATCAGACAAACTGGGGTAGTACAACCTTCAAGTTACGTACCGGGCACCACTAACACAATACTACATTACTTACTCTGGATTCTGATACTTCTGGAGTGGCTTGGGCTTTGCTTACATAACTCAAGACGTGGGACCAGTTGTTTAGGTAGATTGAAACCTGTGAACATAATGGATGTGTTTCTTGAGAAGAGAGAAAAATTAGCTAAAAACAGATTCACATACCCATTTATTGTGAAATGTGAATAAACTCATACTAAAGAGAAAAAAAAAATCTTTGACTACATGTGGACATATTCCACTGCTTCTATAATTTACAAATTTACATGGTTGTTAGATAAAATGTCAAAAAAAAAAAAAAAAAAAAAGCTACAGAACTGAAAAGGTCCAAACATCAACTGAAAATTTAATACTGCTGCCAAAGGGTTAACCATTCAATGATATTAAGTGTATCTAAAATTGTTCTGGGATATAGTTTACAATAAAGATATTGAGTCACCACCAACTATTATTTGCCTTCACTGTGTACAATCTTACTGTCGCATGTGACTTACCTTAATAACATTGAGACACATGTTGATAATATGTCTAAATGAGGTGCAGTAATCACGAGCTCTAGAGTAGCACTTAAGGGCATTGGAGAGGTCACCACAGTCCAAGTAGTGGTCACCGAGGTCATCATGGCCTCGCCGGATGGATTCCTTAATGCTGTTAACCTACAGAAGAAATTACAGTGCATTAAGTTCTGAAACAGTAATCATCATCACCATCATCATCCAATCCTACGTTGCCCCAAGAGGAGTGTAGGAGCCCGGGGCTAGGCAAGTTGGTCCTGTCATTTAAGATGAGAGTGACCAGCCTCACTCATCCCTTAGTGGCATTACATGAGCAATAAACCCCAACCACCCCTTGGATATAAACCTTCACCGGTTCAATCCAATTGGAGCGCTGTAATTACCCAATTACAGTACATTATGTTTTTGGAATCGTCATTACATTAAGTTTTTGTTATAAGTTGCTTCTTTAAATTTTGACATTAATCTGCTATCAAGTCCACAGTAAATTACTGCAAAAAAATCCCCACCTACCCCTTCAGTCCAATGACATTTATTTCATTCTTGTTTTTTCCATCCTTCCAAATTATTTTATTCTGGCTATCATCAAAATATAGTTTAGTAGTTTTTTTTTTTTTTTACTGGAATGGGCAGATATAGTTTCATTAATGTCATCACTGCTATATATGGATGTCATATTAAATAGAACAAAATTGTCTTAGTAGCAAGAATGTGATAAAATTAAGAAATATAGCATTGGATGGAAGTGGTTAAAAGCCTCATATATTCCTTTACCTTAGAGTTTTTTAGGTCTGTATCTAGCTTCTCCAATTTAAGTGCTGCCTTCTTAGCACGGGACTCCACCCACTGCATATCCAGGGCTGGTAGGTTGGCCCCTCCTCCACCCACTTGGCCTCCTGCTATGTCCGGTAGGCTTGGGTTCCCTGCATTGGCACCACTGTCGGAGAATAAGATTTGTTGTGCAAGTGGATAAGGATGATGGTGATACGTCTTGCTATCACTGATATGAACAGATGAAATTGAGGACTTATACCCATAGCTGGAAAAGTTATTTACTGTGGAGATACAATAGCTTTGGCTCAACATGGACCCTCTTCAGTTACTGATTCTGAAGAAAAAACTTTTAAGTGAATGAGGTGTAGTATGGTAGTATCTTCTATTAATATTTCTTTTACAACATTACTGAACTGCAGTACAGCTTGAAAGACAGACTAAGCCTGTCATTAAAAATAAAAAAAAATAAAAAAAAATAAAATAAAATAAAAATAAAACAGGAACACAGGACCATAGAAACCCTAAGCTGCGTTACTCGGTCCTGACAGTAAAGACACGGATGGCCAGCCTCACTAGCCTCACACTGCCACTATGTGAGCAATGAACTCCAACCATCCCTCAGATACAAACCCTTACAGGCTCAATCCAATTGCAGCGCCTTAACCCACTACACTACCATGTATCAACTGACTATATGATTAGCACCCAGCATATAAAGTGGTTTCCTGGTTTATGGGAAACCACCTAACTTGTCATTCACTGTACAGTCACCTAAATGCACCATTACATTGAGTGGATGTATGGAGGTTAAAAAATAAATAAAATAAATGCATGCATGGAATTGTTTTGTATGTAGTGTAGGTTCATGGTCAGTCCAAGTTCCTTTCCCCCTTCTTGGAACTCCAGACCAGGAGATGGTCATAAAAGAATTATTTCCTGGAAGGCTACTATGCCTTTACGTTTCTGTTACTCTGTATGTCGTGTACTATTTTACACTGTGATCTGATCAGGATGTGCCAAACTTCAGCCACTTGTGTATGGCCTGTGATAGAGGTTATCAGGCTCATGTGTGCAACATTGATATTACAGCTAGATACAGGTGGTGCTGGTGGTGCAGCTGCCACATGCTTCCGTTTTCACATCACATTACTCCTTCAAGGCTTGTTAATTTTCAGCTTTCTATATTGCATTTCTATGTAGCAGTGAATACCTTACTCCATTCTTAGATGGGAAAGAGAGATAATGATGATCATTATTATTAATACAGTATTTTCTAGAATCAGTACATGCACTGAACACATGAGGGGAATGTAAGTATTAAATAATACATAATAACCACCAGAGTCATCATCATACCAATCCTTGTTCAAAACCAGAAAGGGAGGACGAAGTAATGATAACTTACAAATGATAAAACAAATACAAACGCAGTACATACAGTATGAAGAAAAAAGGATTAATATATATACAGCAAAGCATCATCACCACAATCATCATCCAGACCACTTCTCATCCCTAAAGATAAGGTGAGACAAGACCAGAGAAACAAGAACAGAAAAAGTACAAAATGGGACAACTATTAAGTGCATGTCCAGTGGAAATGCAGACTAAATACATAAAATGATGTAGCTATCTATCCATTATCCACTCCTTTCTTGCCCCAAAATGAACATATGGACCCAGAGTTAGGATATTTAGTCCTGACATTAAAGGTGAGGATGACTAGTTACTTGCCAAGTGGATATCAACACTTGCCTTATGAGTCATTCCAGGTGGAGCATCTCAACCTACTCAACCCACACACATCTATTTGTTTTGTGGTTATAAATAATAAATAACTGAAGACAAATAATAGTGGCAGGTCTCTTACCTAACAGCCTCTTGTAATTTCCTATGGAGTTGTGAGTAAAGGTTGACATTGTAAGTAGTCTGGACATAGTGTATAGCCATCCGCAGCGCCTCAACACGCAACTGGGGACACCGGTCAGCAATAAATACCAGTCGCTGAAGCTTAGCAAGTCCTGTGTAGCAGTTGGCATAGGTCTCCAAGTCCTGTGTGATGGAAAATAGCATTAGAATGAACAGTACAAAATAAATGGGAGTTAAGAGACAGTACTGAGATTTCATTCCATCATCTTCCTTGAAATTAACAGAAATACTGTACATGGGATACAGTGGTATAAACTTTAAATATAATTATATCATCCAGTCTTGCTTTACCACCTCAAGATGGGGTGTCACAGGATCCTGAAATAAAGAAAGAGTAAATACAAAAAATGAAGAACTACCATATAACACTATGTCCAGTTAAACAGGCCACATGATTATACAAAAAAACTGTAATACCTCTTTAACTACAATCATGCACTTCATATCATTAATAGTATGAATTGGAAACACACAGCACACTACTGGCCAAACCTACAACAATTAGCTCCAGCCTTAGCAGGACCACATGATTTCCTAAGAACATGACATACCCATAAATATTATCATCTTGCGATCTTAATTCCACACTACTGCATCTCTTGTGTGATCATCCCCTCCAAAAGTCAAACCAGATGGAGTTACAAATGCATGTTTGTTCTAACCTGACAATGATCCCTAACTGCTTTCAGCTCAGCAGTTGCTTAAGTGTTGTCAGATTGGAGGGCTGGTATGACTAGTAACCAAGGAGATTCATTCTTAACTCAAGACTATGGTTCATCCTGTTTCATGCAACCACAAGCCAGAAAGTTGAGGGAATGACTAATTTCTGTCAAGCAAAAGCAAACCCACAACAGTACAGTATATCTCGGAGAACACTTACCAGAGACGTGCTCTCCACTATTACAGGCTCCTCTTCCGTGTTGTCATTCTCCTCAACTGCCATGTCAATCACCATTGGCTCTACATTGTTCTGGGGGAGAAAAAATTAAAAAATAAGAATGAACTTAATTATGAATGTTATATGCCACTTTTTCTTGGTCTATAATGTCTCCTCTGACATTCACACTTAAATAAACTCGTTAACCACCGTAACCTATCTATGTCCATTTGCTCTGTAGTTGTACAATAGTGAAAACAATGCAGAAAAATCTTGTTATATAATAGTGAAAACAATGCAGGAAAATCTTAAAATACTTTGATGTATCTTGAGCTTAAATTAAACTATGGTAGTTTTTTAACATTTATATTTAGGGAAAAACTGAGAAGTCTGAGATACTGAATGAGCTGGCAATAAATCTGTCAGTCACCATCCAAAAGCGCTGTTGTAAGCAATATCGTATTGTCATAAAATTTCTCTTACAGAATTTTTTTAAAACAATAATAGCTCACTGATAAACAATGTTGTGGTACAGTACTGGTATTTCTATTATACTAAATCAGTCGAAGTAGTTAACACAAGTACCTGAGCACATGATGTCTATTCAGTTTGATTCCCTGTGAACAAGACAATTATATTGTGGTTAGAGAAATGGTATACCAATAGTAGACCATGGATCCATGAAAACTGTAGCTGAGAAAACTGCAGTTGGAGAGGGATTACCATACTGAAGAAAGACATCAATAACAGTGCAATATAGGAGCTCAACTTAGAATTATTAGCCTGTTTCAGCACTAATACTCCTTCAAACTGTTGTTTGGAAGTACAGTATGGAAAATGTAGTTCATGAAGGGCAGAGCTATGAACACCTCTTTAGAAGCTAACTTGACACTTTTCAGAACAAATACTATTCCAAAGCTACATTTTGCCAGGGCAACTGGAACTGTTTTGTTGAAGTCCTGAATTCTATATGAAATTGCCTCAAACTTATGGCCACGATGAACCACCCAAAATGCAGCCAAAGTTTCATCAACCCTTGGAAGGCCGACAGACAACAGTACTGATGCAAAGAAATTTGCTCCATTTGATAGTGGGTATAATTATCCATCTACCTATCTACTGCCAGATGTCTTAATCCCACAAGGTGTGGCTACACACAAATCGCCCTCATGTCACTGTTCCCTGCTATTTTGCTGCCCTTCCCCCAACTTACACCTCCCTCTCTCATATGCTACCTCTCTACTCCATCCCTCCATCTCTTATGTTCCAATTTCTGTTAATGGGATAGGTTAACTGGATCAGGTTACTTTAATTAGACTTTCTTGTGGCTATGACACAGTTTTGTTACTTTTTCCTCCTACTAAGATCGTACAGTAATTTATCATCACGGGAACAGCCTAGAACTAAATGCTATGAGTGCAGAAGAACAGTAACTGCCTAAATGAAGCCACAGTATTTGTATAATATAAGCATCAACCTCATTACCACCAAACTGAATTACTGACTTAATCCAATCCATTATACAAGATTGGGAAATTAACAATCCTTTCTCAGCTTGGCAACTTTGTCTCAAATTTCTTACTGCTTGACACGCAATTTTATCAGCCTTTTTGAGTCTCACCTACACTGTTATCTACACCAAAAGAAGCTACAGACACAAAAACAACTACAAACAGGCAAGAACAAAAGGCAGCAACAGTTTAGTCAGCTGTACAAGACTGGAAAACAAACAACCCTTTTTGAGCTTGGAAACTTTGTGCAATGTTTCTCTTAGCTAAACACGCCATTTTCTCGGCATTTTCGAGCTTCTGTTACGCTAAATCCTACCCCCTAGCCCTTCTACGTTGGCGACAAAGCTCTGAAATATTAATTGGGTTGGAGAGAAGGGGCGTGACATTTATTCAGCAACCGGGCATGATATTACATCGCCAGAATGACACCAGACATTCCACTATCATTCTACGTCCTTCTGGCTTAGCACACGCCTGTACGCTTCCCATATAGACTCCCCTTGATTCAAAATGGCACCTGAAAGCCCGACACTAACCTGCATAAGGCCTCCTTGGATTTGCAGCGGCATTTCGAGTAAAGTTATGGCATGAGCGTAACAACAACACTTCTCATCATGGACCCAGGGACCCTCACCTGGCAGACCCCTTCAAAATTCAGGAATACATTTTATCTCTATTTTTATTTATAAATTGTAGTTACTGAGGACAAAATACTTCATTATATATTTCACGCTGATAACAACATCGATATTACTGGCATATGTGCAGAAACAAAGACTAAGATTATTTTTTTCTAAACTAATAGGAGCATCCAGATTTATTATCACTGGAACCATTTCTAAATTATAAAGTTACATAAATATTCTGCAAAATCTTAATAATAACAAAATAAATGAAAATCCTGTATTTGCGCCAGAGCAGAGAGTATCGTCTCGCTTATGTAATGTTTCAGTAAAGCTAGCGGGTTTAACACTCCACAGTGACAGTAAAATACAATGAAAAATTATCACAGTTTACATTTCTGTCTCGTAACAACTTATGAATGGATATTTTACAATATACACAACGACACGAAAATCGGTGGGGAGCGATCTAAAGATGTTCCAATAATATTTGGAAGCAGAAAATATTCTTCGTAACTAATCGTCGCTAATACTTTATGAGTGTTAAGGTTTAAAACAATTACATGGAATTCAGTATAGCCGTATTATTATCAACATCTTTATAATAATAAGTTGCATTGTATTGCGATTATAAGGTGAAATACGATATACTATGGCGAAATTATAATTTAAAATGTGATTATATGGTTTAATTAACGTTTATGGCTTTATTTGAGCCATTAATGTTGAAAAGTACAAGCCTTAACACTGGTATGGTCATTGTTTTGTGTGCTGCGTGATAGCTTCGAGGCTATAATGGCAAATTTATCAAAAACGTTCTGCGACTGCGTTTTTTATTACATAGAAACCAACGATATCACTGGTGGAGAATAAGCTTGTTACAGGTATGTAAACTGAATGTAAATGAATGAACGAAAATATGTGTGTAGATAGAGTGATAGGTATTATATACTTGTAATATAAAACACAAATAAGTAATTACTGCAGTTACTCAAGGAATAACGTTTTCTATTATCAAAGAGCTTACAATTCTCTTTAAAAGATTTTTTTATGGGGAACCTATATAATTTTCTTGATCTAATACCTCTCGACTAGGCAATGGCGAGAATCCAACACATGGTGACGCAGTGCACCCTGGGTAAAGCTAAGCATCTGCGGTATCCACCCGGGAGACAAACCTTCTCTTATTTCCTCGCACCTCGCCGTGAGGAAGACCTTTGTCTGACTCTGGCGAGGAGCTGTATACCAGGAGAGGGGGACGACTCCCGGCACGATATGCACGCTACCTGTAGGACAGTCCCACAGGCACAGTATGAATGAGTTTTCAGTGTAGGCTACCTCGAGCAGACAATGTAGTGGAAGATGAAACAGCTTTTTCCAAGAAACTGAAAACCTTTCAATTCCGATCCTGAAAGACATGGAGCCGGGTACTCTCTGCCACTAACGCAGAAGGTTCAGACTCAGCAGCAGGCCCAGATGGCTTCAGTGCAAAATTTTGAGCACCTACAAGTGAGCAAGCCCTATCACTGAAACTGCTGGCGGCCAAGTCACTGTTTATAGGCACAGTACCCACAAAGGTGAAGGAGGGAACAGTGACCCTAATCTAGAAAGGACGCATCAAGGGAATGGCTAAGAACTGGCCTGTGACACTGACCTCTCACACAGAATAATTGAAAGAGTCATTAGAAAGAGACTGATGAGATATCTGGAGGAGACTGATGTCTTTAACGAAGGCCAACATGGTTTCAAAAAAAGACACATATCCTGCCTGTCCCAGCTACTCTCACAACATGACTATACTACAGGACGTTAGTAAGAACAGGAATGTCGACATCATCTACCTGGATTTCGCTAAGACGTTCGACAAAACTGACCATGGAACTGTCTTTCAAATATTCAGGGATCTAGGCACTGGGGGAAAGCTTGGGAAGTGGATGTACAAGTTCCTGGCAGGAAGGAAGCAGAGGGTAACAGTCCTGGGTCGCCTCTCAGAACCAAGTGATGTGGAAAGTGGAGTCCCGCAAGGGTATATGTTGGGACCCTTTTATTTTTGATCATGACTGGCGACATAGATGTTGAACTCCACCACTCCAAGACTACATCTTTTGCTGACGGTACTAGAATCAAGAGGAAGATCGAGACAGAGGACGATGTGACTCTGATACAAGAAGACCTGGATCATCTCTTTGACTGGGCAGACACAAACAACAAGACAATGAATGAGGACCACCGCTTATTATCAAACATGCCACCAGCTACCAAGTCCACCAGCTAAACGACGAATCTAAAAAACATGTATGGGACTTTGAAGTCGACATGAGTGCTCTTTTACTCGTCATATACGCTACATTTTACTTACAAACAGCCTGCAGACTCAATGTGGATTCTGAAGACTTTCAAACACATGAGAGGTCCTGCATGTTGACTCTCTGGAAAGCTTTGATCCTTCTTTGGATGGAATACTGATGCTAACTCAGATCACCCTACAGACAAGGACATAGCATCACGTTAGAAGTCCTACAAAGAAGTTCCATAAGCAGAATCTGAGGTTTACAATACATAGATCACTGGGAGAGGCTAAATACCCAATGCAAACTTGGCGAGAGCGATGTCTAGTGCTATACGTGTAGATCCTGGAGGGAAGTGTACCTAATGCTATGAAAAAAATAAACATCTACCCAAGAAGAAAACGGCTGTGCGATATCAAGAGGACAGAGGCCACTAACCAGAAAATGGAAAGTATCACGCACAGTTGCTTCACACTGAATAGTGTTCGTCTATTTAATGTTGTGCCACAGGTTCCCAGGAAACTGTCGGGGTTCACAAGTAACCATTTAAAACTGCGGCTGGACAGACGGCTGGCAACAGTACCTGACGAGCCCCCAACACCAGACTACTTACCATTACAAACAACTTGATCAACACCCTGCAGAGTGCTAGAAAAGTTCAGCTGCCTGGTCAGGGCGGAGTCCACTTTAAATGTATCCAGTATGGACGAAATTCGACAATGAACAAAGTATAGTAAACAAAGTATATTTTTGCCAACAGACTTACCAGCATGCATTTCCAATAATATCCACGAGTTCAGTGCTGCTCTGTACTGATCTTATTGCCCTTCTCCATTTCTGTAATTCGTATGTGCTGGTCATATCTGTGCTTAAATGAGCTGACTGATGTTGCAAGGGACAATTTCTGTATACATATGCCTAAAATCAATTGTTGGAAAAGGCGAGCCCCCTATTTTTGGCGGGCTTTTGTGTAATACCTATGGTTACATGATTTAATTAACCTGTAATCAGTGGCGATGCCATGGGGGGCCTGAGGGACCCCCTAGCAAGACCCTTGGCCCCAGTTCCCCCTTTTGAAATTTCATTCCGTTTAATGTACGGTATGCACAGTGTGCTACACTGTCCCCCTCCACCCTTTACCCCGACAGTTGTGGGGCTCTGGCTACGCCCGTCCTGTAACCCACAATACAATTGCAGCTCGGCAGACTGACTCGCCAAAGAGAAACCAGACATGTTGTATCACGAACGAAACACAAAGACGTCACCGGAATGAAGGGGTTAACTATAAATTGTCCTAGCAATCAAACCATAAATTGTAAAAAAAAAAAAAAAAAAAGCATCACAGTTGAGTAATGACAGGTGCAATATATGTTGCTGTATAATAAACACAGTTCATTAAATTTGATGGTAAAATTGTGCCACATGTATTTCATTTACAGTATTCGTTAAGGTAATAATTAACAATTCATCATTTAATTACTGACAATTAATAATTCAAGACATCTGAATATTCCCGCCCATTTCTATTACTCGTGCCTTTAGCGTCATGCTTTTGAGTGTGTTCTTAAAAGATTTTAGAAGACAAATGATTTCAGATATCTGGCCCTAGTCTCTCTCTCTCTCTCTCTCTCTCTCTCTCTCTCTCTCTCTCTCTTTCCACCAGCAAGAAGTGACATATGCCGAAAATCCTCCTCCTGGAACTGCCATCAATACACTGACATTTCCAGCGCCTTTGCCCGCCCTAAATCAGCCCATCAAAATTCAAAACGATAATTCTGGAAGCCCCTGGAATCCATATGTTCGTCTGCTCGAAAAAAAAAAAAAAAAAAAAACTCTGGATGATAATGATGATGATGAGGATGGTGGTGGTGGTGGTGGTGGTGATTATGGTGGTGAAGATGATACTTGTGGTTGTGGTGGTAATGGTGATGAGTCTGGATGCTGGTGGTGGTTGTGATAATGAAGATGATGATGATAATGATGATGACGATGATGATGATGATGATAATGATGATGACGATGATGATGATGATGATAATGATGATGACGATGATGATGATGATGATGATGATAATGATAGTACAAAACCAGTATAGTAACGAAGAAGTGCCGGGGTGCCTCCTTACCACGAAAACACGACTCCAGACCTGATAATATATGCAAACTTGACATTTCTGAAGAACGAGGCAGAAGGACGGTGGGATGGGTTGATAGATGACGGGACTGGGCTATTGGTGGCTCGGTTTGCATATGTGAGGGATGAGACAAGGATAGGAGAGGAGTTTACTTAAATTTCATGCGTTTTTAGAAGACTGTGTGATAGGCTTGATAGAAGAGACACAGTGGATGGTAGGTTGGAAGTTAAGATCCTCCTCCTCTTCCTCCTCCTCCTCCTCCTCCTTCTTCTTCTTCTTCTTCTTCTTCTTCTTCTTCTTCTTCTCCTCCTCCTCCTCCTCTTCCTCCTCCTCCTCCTCCTTCTCCTACGTCTTCTTCTTCTCTTCTTCTTCTTCTCATCATCATCATCATCATCATAATTATCATGATCACTAACACCATCATCATTATCCTCCTCCTCCTCCTCCTCTTCCTCCTCCTCCTCCTCCTCCTCCTCCTCCTCCTTCTCCTCCGCATCCTCCTCCTCCTCACCATCATCATCATCACCATCATCATCATCATTAGTATCCTCCTCTTCCTCCTCCTCCTCCTCATCCTCATCATCATCATCATCATCATCACAACCCAAATTCGCACCTGGGAGATGAAATGAGGAAATAAGGAAATAGAAAGTACAGATCAGAACTACCAAAAGAGGGAGAGAGAGAGAGAGAGAGAGAGAGAGAGAGAGATGAGTAAAGAGAAGATGAGAGAATGTGAGGGGAGGGGGATGTGAGAGAGGTGAATGAGGGGAGACATGAATGAAACAATGATGAGGGGAAAAGAGATGGCGGAGATGAATGAGGGGAGAGGAGATGAGGGGAGGGTGATGCTGGAGTGAGGAGGGGGGAGGCGTGAGGGGTAAGGAAGCTGAGTCACGGGATCACCATCTATCACACTGAAGGAAAGACATTCATAAATTCTCCTAAGCTTAAATTCTGTATAAATCTGTTTGTGTTTATGTTTTTCTTTACCCATACATCCACCATACACTTTACAGAAAAATTACAG
This sequence comes from Coenobita brevimanus, assembly GCF_032717465.1. Classification (NCBI taxonomy): domain Eukaryota; kingdom Metazoa; phylum Arthropoda; class Malacostraca; order Decapoda; family Coenobitidae; genus Coenobita; species Coenobita brevimanus. The sequence continues at coordinate 3,968,380 of NC_136973.1, read as the reverse complement.
TGCATGTTTAGGTCTCTACATCATTGTGTATTTCCTCCGTTTCTTCTTCTTCTTCCAAACACATTTCATTTTGGTGGCATTCCTCTATTTTTTCACGAATTCTCTTTACACTTGGCACAATTTTTCTTTAGGCAAATGCCCCTAGACTCCCTTTTATCTTGTCTTTATTTATTTACTTATTTATTTATTTAAAGGAATGTTTGGGGTCACAGGGCAAGCCTTGATCACACAATTTAGGCTCCTATGTTCTTATATGTTCACCAATCATCTTGGAAACTTGCACACACATATATGTCCCTGAACTGTAGCTGTGTGGAGACCATCTTGCATTCCCTTGGCATTGTTAGCAGTCTGCAGTAAAGTTATAAAATAGGAAACACTAAACTATATGTGACAAGAGTTAAACATTAAGTAGATTTGTTTATACTGTAATTTGGATATGATACTTTGTAAATATGGGTAAGGAAGGGCAGGGAGGGGCAGGGTAGTGTAGGGTAGGACAGGGTAGGGTAGGGCAGGACAGGACAGCGGTGTGTGTAAAATCCCATACGACAAATGACCAGGGTGGTGATTGATGCTGGTGCTGTATGCAAATTGTTATGACTTGCTTGTGTGTGGTCCGTGTGTGTGTGTCCGGCTGTGTTATATGTGTGTGTGTGTGTGTGTGTGTGTGTGTGTGTGTGTGTGTGTGTGTGTGTGTGTGTGTGTGTGTGTGTGTGTGTGTGTGTGGTATCAGATATACGAGTATGAGTGTGGTGGTGCTTACAAAGTTGTTATTATTATTATTATTGTTGTTATTCTAGGAGAAAACTTTATATTATACCATCAGTGCCCTATGTAATCCACAATTAACTTCTGTATCTTTGTAATTAATGTTGGCAGGTGTTAAGAGTGTGACATGGATAAGAGTGATTAGTGATAAGAGGGTGATAGCGAAACACGCTTTATCACTCCCTTATCCCCTCCCTCCCCTCCCCATCCCCTCCTAAGGCCTCCCCTCCCCATCCTCTTATTTTCTCGCCCACTTCCATTTCTCTCTCTCTCTCTCTCTCTCTCTCTCTCTTTCCACCCTTCCACCTCTCCCCACTTCACCTCCCCTCCTCTCCCTTTTTTTTTTTTTTTTTTTTTTTTTTTATGTGTCCGACTCTGGGCAAAGGCTTCAGGGCCTATATCTCGGGGGCAGTAGCTTATCCCAAGGCCCAGTAGTCCTCCTATACCTCCACATGTCACCACTTCGGCGCTAACACCCACCGTCCATATTGAATACATGCTAGGGCTGTCTCATACAGGACTGGTGTATTGGTATTAGCGGGGGTACTTTTATGACATGTCGGCGGGTCATCTGGTAGATCAGGAAAGTCTGCTTCTATGAAATTCAAATCCTTAAACTGTTCCCTGCCCCAGCCGGGATTCGAACCTGGGTCCATCAGGACTGCAGGCCGCCTCTCTACCGATTCAGCCACCGCCTCCCGCTCCCTTTCTCCCCTCATCTTTCTCTTCCCTCACCTCCTGTCTCTCTTCTCCTTTCTCCTCACCTCTTCTCTCCTCTCCCCTTCCCTCACACTTTTCGCCTCTCCTCTCCACTCCCTTCCTCTCCCGTCCTCATCTCTTAACACTTTTCTCCCCTCCACTTCCCTCTCCTCCTTTCCTCTCCCCGCTTCCCTCTCCCTCTCCCCCACTCACCCCCTCTCTCCCCTTCTTTCGGCCAGTCTCTCTCGTGTCTCCCCATCCGATAAGAGATAAAGGGCGGGAAATAAAAAGGGTGGCGACCCTTTGGTGATTGAAGGCTTAAGCTTGTATTTATAAAGTCTCCTAAGCTTAAATACACTTACCTTCACTTATACAGCTACCAATTGAAGGCCTAAGCTTGTATTTATAAAGTCTCCTAAGCTTAAATACACTTACCTTCATTTATACACCTACCAATTGCAGGCTTAAGCTTGTATTTATAAACTCTGCTAAGCTTAAATACACTTACCTTCATTTATACACCTATCATTTGGAGGCATTAGCTTGTATTTATTAACTCTGCTAAGCTTAAATACACTTACCTTCACTTATACACATACTAATTGAAGGCTTAAGCTTGTATTTATAAACTCTGCTAAGCTTAAATACACTTACCTTCACTTATACACCTACTAATTGAAGGCTTAAGCTTGTATTTATAAAGTCTCCTAAGCTTAAGTTATGTATTTAAAAAGCTTGAAAATGCATTGTGCTTTTGTTTATGTTTTTTACAGAAGGTGAACAGAGGATGGACTTTGGGTGATGATGATGATGATGATGATGATGATGATGATGATGATGATGGATGATGATGATGATGATGATGATGATGATGATGATGATGATGATGATGATGATGATGATAATAATGATGATGATAATAATAATGATGATGATGATGATGATGATGATGATGATGATGATGATGATCCTTTTCTACCACTGAGCTACGTGTAATCAGCTGCGACAGGACGAAATTCTGGGCCAAGTTAGAGTAAAACAACTATGGATTCCTTCCTTGTTGCATCCTTTTCTTTATTTCATCCCTCATTTTACTTGAGTTGAGAGGTATATGAGGGAGGGGGGGGTGAGTTGGGGGGAGGGGAGTCAAATGGTGGGTGACAGAGTGACTTGGAGGCGTTTTGTCTGCGGCCACCCTTTGCGGGATTAAGGCGTCGGGCTATAGATAGATAGATAGATTTTACTTCTATATCTTGATCATTCTTACATTAATATTTATTTTTTGTCATGTTTCAAAATACATCAACCCACCCATCCACTCACACTCTCCCCACCCATCCACCCACAACCTCTCCACCCATCCATCTACCCACACTCACTCTCACCATCGGCCCATACCCACCCTCATCATCCACCCACCTACCCACACCCGCCCTCTCCACCCACTCACCTACCCATACGCACCACTCTCCACCCACCCAAACCCACCCTCTCGAAGCTTGTTGAAGATACATACATACCGTCCATATTATGCAGGTGTGTGTGTGTGTGTGTGTGTGTGTGTGTGTGTGTGTGTGTGTGTGTGTGTGTGTGTGTGTGTGTGTGTGTGTGTGTGTGTGTGTGTGTGTGTGTGTGTGTGTGTGTGTGTGTGTGTGTGTGTGTGTGTGTGCCCGCGCGCTTTTTTATGCAATGAAGAAGGAACCAAAGGCCACGAGCCCGCAAACTGTTCCTCCCAAGAAAAAAACAAAAACAACACAAAAGAGAACCAACTTCAAGATCCGTTCATTTCGAGATGACTGGACACACTGCGTTTGAAAGACTGGAGATCATAGGAAGTAGGAAATACAGACAGATGGAGACAGTTCCAGAGTTGACCTGTTGCATAAATGAAGGGCTGGGAGTAACGATTAACTCATGCATTAGAGAGCTGGACAGAAAAGGGATGAGAGTTTGTTGTTAGACGGGTGCTACGCGCCCGTCGTAGAAGTGGAGGGATGCAACCAGACAGTTCAGAGGAGCAGTGACCATTGAAGTAGCGATAGAAAAGAGATAGAGATGCAACAGTGCGGCGAAGAGACAGAGGTTGAAGGGAGCCAGTATGTATGTATGTAAAACGGACAGAAAATCAAGTATTTAGCGAGACTGATTTTTAGGGTAAAAATCGGAATGCGAGGACAGGCGTGTAGTGAGAGAGAGTGTGTACCCCAGGCCAGTGACAACCGTGACTGAGCCTCTTTATTACCTGGATATTGATGGCATTATTAGGCACAGTTTTAGGACGGGGTGGGGGTGGAGAGGGGGTAGAGAGGGAGGGAGGAGTGTGTGGGTGTAGAACGGGGAGAGGAAGTATGGAGGGAGGGGAGTGTGGGTGTAGAGGGGGTGGAGAGGGTAGGGAGGGAAGGGGAGCGTGTGAGTGTTGAGGAGGGAGAGGGGATGGGGAGGGAAAGGAAGTGTGTGGGTGTGAAGGGGGAAGGCATGTGGGTGGGTGTGGGTGGTGAAAATAAGGAGCAAGGTTGGGTGTAGAGAGAGTAGGTGGGCGGGAGAGCGTGTGTATTTGTGGGTGTGGGTGGGTGCTGAAAAGATACAGTGGTGTGGGATGGGTGGGTGTGGTGGAGGGGAGGATGTAGGTGTGAGTTAAGAGGTGAGGAAATGGGTGAACTGAGAGAGAGGGTGTGGGTGTGGGAGGGTTTAGGATGAGGGGGATGGGGGGAGTGTGGGTGTGGGTGGAGGGGGAGGAAAAGAGAATGGGGGTGTGGGTGGAGGGGGAGAGGATCAGTATGCGTAGATAAAGAGGGTGTGAGGGTGTGTGAATGAGAGAGAGAGGGTGGGTGCAGGAGGTGTGTGTGGGTGGTGACAGGCATAGCAAAGCGTTTGGTGTCGCTATTATATGGTATTTAACAAGGGTGATCCAACAGCGAATACACCAGCACCAATCACCATCGCTTAGTGAGGTGATGGGGTGAGAGAATGGTGCGAATGGAGAGAGTCAGATATGTATTGAAGCGAGTAAGTGAACCGAATACGTCAATGAGAAAATCGAATTACGTCATTTCCCTCAAACGTTTGTAAGATATAGGTACAAATAAGTACAAAGTCAGTGACAAAATTACTCACAACAAAATTACACATTCCAGTTCCCACAATCATCCCTCTCCACACTCACCCCTCACCCAACCTTCCTCTTTCGCCCCCCTCGAGTGCTTGACCTGATTTCCTGGCACAGTGACCCGTGTGTCCTGGTGTTTACCCCTCCTTGACCTCCCCTGACCTGATGGCCCAGAGTCAACAGGTTGCCGTCCCTCCCTCTGTTGTTTCCGCCCCTCAGGTCCACTTCTAAGGGTGTTAAAGGCTCCCTTGTGGGGCTCTGGACGCTCATTCAGGCTGTTTATCTCATCTCGTCAGCCAGTTAGTCACGCCTGGCCTATGTCAATGGACAAACTCAGACTCTTTGAGGTGCTGAGATTTTTGCCAAGACGTGCATTCACAACCTGACTTATGATCTATTCCTTGCCGTCAGTATATATACATATATATACATACGGTATACACACTATCATGTGGTACTGAAGCTGGTCACATCAATCAATCACAGCATTCCCCCAAATTTATGTATTTTAAAAACTGGGGGACAGGTTTTTAATTTTAGTCCCTTCACTCCAGTGGCGTTTTTATTCTTGGCACCTCCAGTTGATTTTGTTCATCTTAGGACAGACTCTTGAAACTGGGGAGGTAAGATAGATAAAACCTTCGCTGACAGATAGATAACACCTCCACTGACCTCTTCACAACCTGACAGCCTTGCACAGTAAAACCGAATCGTCTGGAGAAGGAAGGAATGTAACTCATACCTCTTCACCGGATTCAAGGTGTATTTGAAGCCCTTGCTAGCTGCGTACTGTAATGTGGGATGCAGGCTAATTACATCTATTAACCACAGGCGTTCCTTTAAAATTTAGGGCTTCTAACTCTTAAAAACAGGGCTTACAAGTCTTAAGAACATGGCCACTAGTTTCGAGAGGAAAAATATCGTGAGTGATTTTGTGAATCCGGGTCGTGAATCACCTGACCTACCCCCAGCCGATGTCACAGGTCAACTCATTTATCCCCGCGTATAACAGGCACGACGGCAGGTTCGAAATCTCATATGGCTTTTATTTCGGACGTGGCGTTTTTTAGGACGTGGCTTTGTTATTTCGGACGTGGCTTTGTTATTTAGGACGCGGCTTTGTTATTTGTAGCCTGACCAATATTCCTAACCCCTTTCAGTTTTATTAGTGGCTGTGTTGTTAGATTGGAAGGTTGATTTGACTAGTAACCAAGGAGACTCGTTCCTACCTCATAGCTAGTATTCAAGTTGTGATTGGTACAGCTCTGTCAGGTGATAACAAACGGAGTACAGGTATGTTATTTACACACACACACACACACACACACACACACACACACACATACATATACATAAATACATACATACACACATACACACGTACATACATATAAACACACACACACACACACACACACACACACACACACACATATATATATATATATATATATATATATATATATATATATATATATATATCCGTACACATACACACACAAGCATGAGAGAGAGAGAGAGAGAGAGAGAGAGAGAGAGAGAGAGAGAGGAAAGTGAAGAACGAAATCAGGTAGAAGAAATAGACACATTGAGAGAGAGAGAGAGAGAGAGAGAGAGAGAGAGAGAGAGAGAGAGAGAGAGAGAGAGAGAGAGAGAGAGAGAGGGCAGGTGTTGGTGGAGGGGTAGTGGTGGTCGAGTGGTAGCATGTAGTGTTGTCTGTCACCCTCACACACTCTCCCTCTTGTTTACTTTGTCGCTGATACCACGTGCTCTCTCTCTCTCTCCCTATCACCTCCCCCTCCTCCAAGCCACTCTCTCTCCTTATCACCCCCACCCCCCCCGGCTCCATTCTCTCTCCCTATCAACCCCCACTCTACTCCTCTTCACCAATCACCCCTCCTCTACCCTACTTGTCACCCCCCACCCTCTCTCTCTCTCTCTCTCTCTCTCTCTCTCTCTCTACCTGTCAAACACTCCTGCCTATCACTCTCTCCTACGTCCACGCCTTCTGCAGTAGTTTGTCTCCCCTTAAAAGAGACACAGAGACACCGCCACACCCCTTATCTCTCCTTATCTCCCCACCACCACTCTCACACTTTTATCTCTTCCAGGAACCTCTTAAATAAAGCTAGATTTACCCCGGATCTTATACATCTTCACCCTCTCACTCCCACTTTCATCCTCTCAATGTCACATCTCCTCCAACTCAATGTCACTTTCACTATCACGTCATCTCATCCCATCCTTCGTCTTCACCCTCTCACTCCCACCTTCATCCTCTCATTGTCACACCTCCATCCACTCACGGTCACTCTCTCAGTGTCATCTTCACTATAAAGTCATCTCATCCAATTCTTCCTCTTCATCCTCTCACACTCACCTCCATCTCACTCTCACACCTTCACACATTCACTGTCATCTTCACAATTCCACAATCATGTCATTTCATCCTGTCTTCTCTCTCTTCACTCTCACTCTCACCTCCCTCTCACTGTCACACCTCCACCCAGTCACTGTCACTCACTGTCACCGTCACTCTTACGTTATGTCCTCCACCTTCCAGTTACCATCTCGTAAATAACCACAATTACCCAACTTTCCCCAGCATAGACGTATTCTACATTTACATCACAAGTTTGAGCCGTTCTTACTAGATACAACATATTCCACATGGACATAAATTTCCTCTTTTACACATTTCTCATTCATGTCACATTCCACAATTTTCAACCTTCCTCATTCCACAGTCATCAGCCTTCCTCACTCCACAATTATCAACCTTCCTCATTCCACAATTATCAACCTTCCTCATTCCACAATTATCAACCTTCCTCACTCCACAGTTATTAACCTTCCTCATTCCACAATTATCAACCTTCCTCACTCCACAATTATCAACCTTCCTCATTCCACAATTATCAACCTTCCTCACTCCACAATTATCAACCTTCCTCACTCCACAATTATCAACCTTCCTCATTCCACAGTTATAAATGTTCCTCACTCCACAATTATCAACCTTCCTCATTCCACAGTTATCAACCTTCCTCACTCCACAATTATCAACCTTTCTCATTCCACAATTATCAACCTTCCTCTATAATCCCACATTCCACATTCAAGCCCTCGTTAACAGTCTCAAGAAATAGGACGAGAGATTTTTGCACCACTGTAAAAATAAATAAAATAAAGCACGAAATAGGTCCATAGATTTCTGCATTACAATAAAAATAAATAAATAAACGAAAAAATAGGATAATAAATTTTTGCACTACAGAAAAAATAAATCAACACAGCACGAAATAGGACCATAAATTTTTGCACCACACTGGAGAAAAATAAAAAAAACTTGAAAACACTCTCACATCGGATGCACATTATGTTTTTCCAGGTTGACAAGAGGCGTTCCCTGTCCTTCCTACAATAAAAAGATCCACTGTCCTAGTCTTGTACCATAATTCAGGTTCTCGAAGATTTGAAAGCACCTGAAAAGTGTAATGGCCGCCCCTCCCACTTGTCCCCCTGGCGGCACTTGAGGGAAACAGCGGCACTTAGACAGATAGGGCGACACAGTGCCACTACACCGCTGAGTGCCTGAAGGAGGTGCCACTGGGGAAGTCAAGGGGACAAGACAAACAGACACTGAGAATTTTAACCCTAGCTGCTACTATAGCCGCAACTATGGTGTGGTTAATTTCTTCATTCCGACGGATAAAATATACTTTGGTTTAATATAAAGAACAAACGACCAAAGGCCAGAAGCTCGCACAGTTGTTCATTCCGAAAAAATAAGTAAACAAAAGAGCCGTTCCTCTGGAGATACCTGAAAACATTGCATCAAAAAGATTAGAACTCAAAGAAAGAGGGAAATACAGCCTGCAGAAGACAGTTCCAGAGTTAACGTGTTTCATACATGACTGACTGAGAGGATCGGTTAACTCTTGCATTAGGGATGGACAGAAAAGAGGTGAAAGTTTGTTAGCAGACTCGTGCTGCCAGCCAGCTATAATGGACGAGGGATGCAAGTAGACAGTTCAGAAATGTGATACTGATTTAGCGACTGAAAAGAGATAATGATGTAGATCTATAACGAAATTCCTTATACTCTTCTCTTCCTCCTCATATGCTTTCTTCTGTTTCCCCCATATTCTTCTCTTCCATATTCTCTTCCCTCCTCTCCTACTCTTCATTTCTTCTCTCCTTTTCCTCCTCTCTTCTTCCTCATATTTTTCGTTTTTCGTTCTCCATTTCTGCCCTCTTTTTTTCATTTTCTCCTCCTTGTTCTTATCTTCCCCTACTCTTCTCTTCTTTTCCTCCTACATGTCCTCTCTTCTCTTCTTCTTTCCCTTCCTTTCATCAGCTCTTCTTCTCTTCCCAACTTCCTCCTCTTCCCCCCTTCCCCTCACTCCCTGTCTCTCTTTTTCCTATTCCTGTTCCTCTTCTATTTTCGTACTGTCTCTCCCTCTTCATTTGCCTTTTCTTTTGTCCCCTCATCTTCCTCCCACTCCTCCTCCTCCTCCTCCTCCTCCTCCTCCTCCTCCTCCTCCTCCTTCTCTTCCTCCTCCTCCTCTTCTTCTTCTTTCCTCTACTTCCTCCCTAATCCCCACCAAAATCCCAGTTCATTCATATCCTCGTCTTCCATCCATCTTGTCTTTATCTCTTCCCTTCCTTCTCTTCTCCTCCCCTCTTCTCTTACTCCCTTCCTCCTCTTGTCTTCCTCTCTTATTCTCCCCTCCTCACCTCTCTCCCTTTCTTCTCTTCTCTTTCCCTCCCCCTTAATCCCCTCCCCTCCCCTCCCCTCCCCCCAATCCACACGCTGTAAATTTTGAACAAACAATGTATTTGCTCAGGAAAACAAAGACAGACTAGGCCAATTGTGTGAAGGGAAGGAGGGGGAGGAGGGGGTTGGGGGAAGGGGAGGAGATGGGGAAGAGGGAGGGAAAGAGGGGGTGAGGGGAAAAGGAGGAGGGGAAGAGGGGGTGAGGGGGAGAGGAGGAGGAGGGGAAGAGGGGTGACGGGGAGAGAAGGGAAAGAGGGGGTGAGGGTGAGAGGAGGAGGTAAAGAGGGGTTGAGGGGGAGAGGAGAAGGGAAAGGGGGTGAGGGGAGAGGAGAAGGGAAAGAGGGGGTGAGAGTGACAGGAGGAGGGGAAGAGGGGTTGAGGGGGGAGGGGAGGGAAAGAGGGGTTGAGGGGGAGAGGAGGAGGGAAACAGGGGGTGAGGAGGAGAGGAGGAGGAAAAGGGGGTGAGGGGGGGAAAGGAGGGAGTGGGATGGATGGAGGGAGAGTGCAAGAAGAATAGGAGAATGGTTGAGATTTGTGTGTGTGTGTGTGTGTGTGTGTGTGTGTGTGTGTGTGTGTGTGTGTGTGTGTGTGTGTGTGTGTGTGTGTGTGTGTGTGTGTAGTATCAGTTAAAATGCATACAGGAAGCTTTTATCGTTTTTCCTCTCTCTCTCTCTCTCTCTCTCTCTCTCAGGGAAAATCGATCAGCCTAGAAGTGCGTTATTCTAAATGGGTCGCCTTTAGTAACATATTCACAAAGATTCTTAACACCTATGCTCTATTCACTTAACCTGACGCAGAGAGAGAGAGAGAGAGAGACTACTGCTATACATCCTTTCCATAGCACTTCTTCGTGACTATACTATTTTCATTTTAACTTGGCCCAGATTTTCGTCCTTTTGCAGCTTATTTCACGTAGCTCAGTGGCAGAAAAGATAATACTATGGCTCTACGTTCTTTTCATAGCACTTCTTCGTGACTATGCCATTTCTACTTTAATTTGGCCTAGAGCTTCGTCCTTTCTTAGCTTATTTCAACATTTCCAGTGATAAAAAAAAAAAAAGTCTTAGGGAACGGGCCACGAAGATTTTGTCCAGAGTATAAAAAAAATAAAGATAAAAATAAAAATGAAATAAAAATGGAGACGGTTCTAATTCCTTTATTGAGAGAGGTTCACCAAGATTAAATAAAGCAGTACAAGGGAAGTAAGAATATAATAAATCCTCGAGGTGAAGCGGTAATCCCACTCCACCGATCTGGATAAAAATTGGTGCATAGATTATTTGGGAATCTAGGAAGAGGTGATTAAATTTTGGTTCATCTGAGTCAAAGGTCAAGGCTAGAGGTCACAAATCAAGGTCACAGATAAAGATGCAGTGTTATCTCATGAATACAGGAACCGATGTAGGTAAAAATTGGCTCATATGTTGTGTGTGGGTCTGGGAAAAAGTAAAGCGATTTTAGTTAAGATCGGTGCAGTTTAAGGTCAAGGGGTCATAGGTCAGTGTCAGAGTTCAGGGTAGGGTGTAATCTCGTGAATCCCTGACCCGATTTTGGTTTGAAAGTGGCTCGTGCAATGTGTGTCGTGGCGGGAAGGCGTGGTGCGATTGTGGTGCTGACCAGTCTAAGGTTAGGGTCAAAGGTCGAGGGTCAAGGTTAAAGATGAAGGTGCGGTGATATCTCATGTGTCACCCGACGTAGATAAAAAATGACACATGAAGTAATTTGCATGTGAGAAATTTGTGACGAGGCAGAAACTCGATTAGGGAGCAGAATGATAAAAAGCTGGGGTCAGAGGTCACGGGTCAAAATTAAAGATAAAGGTGGGGTGTTATCTCATGTGTCACCCGATGCAGATAAAAACTGAGACATACGGTAATTTGCAGGTGAAAAATTTGAGAACAGGGTGAAAGAACTCGATTATGGTGCAGACTGACCATAGGATAGGGTCAAAGGTCACGGGTCAAGATTAAAGATAAAGGTGCGGTGTTATGCCTTACCTGACGTAGATAAAAAACGACACATGAAGTAATTTGCATGTAAGAAATTTGAGAATAGGAAGAAAGAACTCGATTATGGTGCTGACTGACCACAGAGTAGGGTCAAAGGTCATGGGTCAAGATTAAAGATAAAGGTGCAGTGTTATCTCATGTCTCACCCAATGTACCGTAGATAAAAACTGACACATACGGTAATTTGCATGTGAGAAATTTGTGACAAGGAGGAAACTCGATTAGGGTGCCGACTGATAAAAGGCTGGGGTCAGAGGTCACAGGTTAAAGATAATGGTGCGCTGTTATCTCAAGAATGCCTGACCTGATCTGGATTAAAGTTGGCCCATATATTGTGTGTGGGTCTGGGATGAAGTAAGCTGATTTAAGTGGAGATTGAGCAAAGGTTAAGGTCACGAATCAAGGTCAAAGCTTGGACGCACTCTGAACACCCTCTCCAGATACTATTTTTGACCATGGAAGAAGGAAGGAGCTTAGGAACTTGATCCCATATTTATACACATGCTTGAGCTCAGTTTATGTAAGAGATCGCTTGTGTTTCCAAAAAGTAGAACTGGAATGATGTGAAAAAAAGACAAAACAAAAATATTTCCGACATTAATTCACTATCACCGAGAACTGTTTATAGTAAGATATTTTTGTCACATTTGTATAAAAAAAAAAAAAAAGAGGGGTAAAGGCTTGCAAAATTCTTCTCCCTCCCTCTAGAGAAAACTTAGCAGAGAAAACCAAACTTATGATCCGATCCTCCTGAGATGCTTCAAGACACTGCGTTTATAAGTCCGGAAGTTAAAACCCTTCATGAATACCAACCCTGACCCATATTTTCGTTCGCTTATCCCTTATCTGTCTTGTGCGTAAAGGCAATTATTGGACGATGTTATGTGGCACGCCTCACTTGCCTTCGCTCGGAGTCAAAAGGATCGATCGAAGAATCCAGCGAATGCTTTGCCGTTTCCATAATTTTCCGACTTTAAAAATCTGTTACCGACTTAAGGGGTTTTGAGAAAGAGGGAATTTAGGGTTAATAAATATGCTCATCACTGAAAGAAAAGAGATGTATTTTATTCTTTCTGCTCATCGACACTGACTTGTTTCCTTCCACGACACAAGTCACTGAAAGAATCCTGTAAAATTTCGAGTTTTCAAGCACTTCCCTTTCAAATTTATTTCTTAGAAGTGGATATGGGGGGTGAGGAATGCACGGGCTTAGGAATTTAGTGATATATAAAGGATAAGAATGAGTTTATTTTTTCCCTTTAGCCATTCAACATTCACTTGCTTACGTTCTTGGACAAAGGGATCAAGCACACTCGAGACGTTGGCCATTTCCTGATTTTGAAAAGTATGACAAAATTTGGGAGGGTAGGAAAATAGTTTGGCTTAGAGAACAGAGTGAGTGTTTTTCCAGCTCATCCACACTCACTTCCTTACGTCAATGGCCAAAGGCGTCATGGACACTCGAAATTTTGGTCATTTCCTGATTCTGAAAAAGTGGGACAATATTTTTTGGAGTAGGAATCTGGTTTGGCTTGGAGAAAGAGAGGAAATTATAGGAAAACATTGTGCCTGTTTTCCCTGCACATCGGCAACTCGCACCAACAGCCACCAGCGGAGTGTTCATTGAAGATCCACGTCCCCTCCCTCCACCCTCCCTCCATCCGCCATCTTGCCTTGATCCCATCCCTCCGCTATCCCGTCGGCCTCTCCCTCACCCCCTACAGCATCATCGCGTCCTTGGAGTACAAATAGTCCTTCTGAAGACGCCATAATGAGGGCGTGGGGAGGATAAAAGCTGCTCCTCGCGAAATGTACCCGCCACCAAATTCGCTGCGGGTATTGTTATTCTATTGTCCGTCAACGAGCGAGACGCCATCTGCCGCCAGAGACAAGAGATTAACCGGCCATCCTGGGCACACGCGGTGGCGGGATTTCAACCGATAATACGCGAAAATGACCCTTATTTCCTCGTAGTCCAGGGGTCATAAGGTGAAGAGTGGCTTTCCTGGGTTAAGCCAGAGAGGAATGAGCCAATATTTATAAATTCCCCTTTGCTTAAAACCTATATATGATCGTTTGCATATACTTCTGCCATCAAACATACATATACCAAACACTTCTCAACCAAATTAGAATACTATTGAAGGTGAAAATATATGAGAAATAAAAAGTTAAATACTAGTGGCTAGCTACTCTGGAGACTCGTTTGTTGTGAAAAGTGGAGAGGGATCTTTATACATGCGATCCCTGGGCAACAAGTTGGGGCGCGGAGGGGAGCGTGCGCAGAGATTTAAATGATGATCATGTCACAGTTATTTAATCAATATTTACGGCGGATTGGCCAGCATAAATCATGGCACCAACAACAAGACTGCCGCCATGTTCCGTCTTTAAATGGACTGCCTTATTCAAATTAACCAGATGTTTTTTTTCTTGGGGTTAAAGAGGATCCGCTCTTGCTGGATTTTTGGCGCGTGCTGGGAGGGAGGATTTATACAAACTTAGGATTATTTTAGTGGGAAGGACGAGAGATAAGGAATGATGCAGACTCAGTGTTCTCTCTCTTCCTAACCCTTCTTACGAAACAATTTATATAGCTTCCATTTTTCTCACTAATTAGGCACAATTGCTGAAAGAATAACAATTGACATGAAAGAATTCTAACTCTCCTTGTTATTTCTGCCCCGTAAAACACACACACACACACACACACACACACACACACACACACACACAAATCTGAGTAAGGAGAGTGTTTTCATAGTACCTTTATCAATGAATGGCCCTACTGGAGTTTCGGCTCGTGCGTGGGGCTGGTCAGGATGCCGAAAGGGGAGCAGGCGGGCCCACAGCTGTTATCGCCGAGATGATCACCTGACTGCTGGAGTGTGTGTGTCTACTGCAGGATAACGTAGCTGGATTTAGAATGGAGATTAGGAGGGAGATAAACCTTGGAGATAACGTCTATTACCGTGGGTGCCTCGTGCGTGCTGATAATCTCCTTGGTTTTTATCTGCCTTATTAACTGGTGAAGGACAGGCTGGCTCACTGCTGTATATAAGGGGGCACAGTGAAAAAATTGGGTAGATGGATGGATGAATAGATAGATAGATAGATAGATAGACATACAAAACCAGCAAGTAGTATGTGTGTAGATGGATAGATAGGTAGATAGATAGATAGATAGATACAAAGCCAGCAAGTAGTATGTGTGTAGATGGATAGATAGGCAGACAGATAGATAGACAGATAGATAGATAGATAGATAGATAGATACAAAACCAGCAAGTAGTGGCATTATATTGTTTTGTAAATCTGTAATACTGAATGTACATGATTTCCTGATGCATATATCGTTCGTGGTCTTTCAAAAGCTGTGAAAATAATTACTTTAGACGTTACTACTAGTCATATACTTCAAAATACTAGAGACTGTGGGGAGTAAATTAATCTCCCCACAATAAACTCCCCTCCTCCCCAACTGTGAGGGGTGTACTGTTCCTCCCACAATATACTCCCCTCCCCAACTGTGAGAGGTACACTATTCCTCCCACAACAAACTCCCCTCCCCAACTGTGAGAGGTATACTATTCCTCCCCACAATAATCCTCCCTCCCCAACTCCGTCACTGTGGGGAGTGCCTCGTCGTCAGAATTCTATATATTATTTCGTACTGACTCAACACACAAAGAAAACTGGACCCAAAGGAAGGAATTCAATGCCTGCAGCTGAAAAATACCCGACCCTTCCCGTGTGTTGACAAAAATACTTATGTTTTCTCAAATCAACATTATTTCAATTCACTTTCTTTATCTCTTTACTAATATCAAGGTTATTTCTTTTCACCGGGGCCTTATCAGTTCGATTTTGTTTATATCAGTAGAGAGAGAGAGAGAGAGAGAGAGGCACGCGTCCTTCTTATCAAGGGAGATAAAGGGTTGATTAGGCTGAAGAGGAATTTTAAATGCCTCAGAGAGATGACCACAACGCTATGAGAGAGAGGCAGGTGGTGTGCGTGTGTGTGTGTGTGTGTGTGTGTGTGTGTGTGTGTGTGTGTGTGTGTGTGTGTGTGTGTGTGTGTGTGTGTGTGTGTGTGTGTGTGTTTTACATCGCCCTCATTTGTCGAATAGCATAAACGATGAAGAGGTGAGGTAAGGGTGGGGGGTTGGTGAAGTGTTTGTCAAATTTGCTATTATTATTATTATTATTATTATTATTATTATTATTATTATTACTACTACTACTACTACTACCACCACTACTACTACTACTACTACTACTACTACTATATAAACAAACCTAAAATATTAAAAAAAAAAAAAAGTTCAGTCCTTCAAGAGTAGAATCTAATTTCCTTTTTTTTTTTTTTTTTATTATAAATGGACGACTACACCCTCCCCAAAAAAATCCATAGAAATTTTTAAAAAGGTCCAAACTACCTCCATTAACTCTGACAGTCATTTGTTTTTCTTTGAGCTTAGAGAGGAGGTGAAAGGGAAATGATGGAAGTTGAGACTGTGAGTAAATATTATGAGAACAGTTATAAGGGCAGGCTTGGATTCCCCCCTCCCCCCACCCCTGACCCCTATCTCCCCCCTCTCCCAGCCCCCTCACCCTCCCCTCAGCTCATCCCATTGTCTCCCCTCCCCCTTCTTCCGCTCCCCTCTCCCTCCTATGTCACTAAGTTCCCCTCACATTTTTCTTTCTCTCCCCTTACATTTTGTGCTTACAGTCTCCCCTTTCCCGTCCCTCCCCATCTCCTCCTATTTCTCTCTCCGCCTCTCCCTCTGCGCTTCCTGCCCTCCCCCCCCCCTCTCTCTCTCTCTCAGTACAAAGTTGTATTCTGCAAGGAAGAGGAAAAACTTATCCTATTTCTTCTCCCCTTACTACCATACCGCCTCCCCTATCCTCACTACCCCACCCCCATCCCTCACTCCCTCACCCCTTCCCTCACTACCCCACCCTTTCCCCTCACTATCCCCTTCCCCTCACTATCCCACCCCCTTCCCTCACCACCCTACCCTCTCCCCCCATTTCACCACCCCCTCCCGTCACTATCCCAGTCCCCCCTTACCCCTTACTTCCCCCTCCCTTTGCTGCCCCCTTCCCTCCCCTCACTGCCCCCCCCCCCATTTGCCTGTTCTCAGCTTCCGTAATTAGAGGGTAAGTCTATTAACTGATTATGGTGTTTATATTTATTCTAGTAGGTGATGCTGGCGAGGGGCCCCTTCATGTGGTGGCACTGATATGGCCAGACGGATCCACTGCCAGGTTATACAAACGTCCCTCGGCTCCCTCCTTCCCTCCCCTATTACCCGAAAGGAGGATGGTGGACTGCAGTAGAAGGGGAACGTGAGCCTGCAATACACTGGGTTTACGTTGAGATGAGCCTGGGGTTGTAACTACTGCTACTACTACTACTACTATTGCTACTATTACTACTGCTATTCTTACTACTGCTACTGCTATTACTGCTACTAATACTAATTAAACCTTATGCTGGTCTCCTCCTCCCCTCACTCTTAGCTCCCTTTCCCCTGATTCAGATCTTTTCCTCTCACTACCTTGTCTCTCCCTCACCAACCTCCCCCTCCCCTCACTAACCTCCCCTTCCCCTCACTAACCTCCCCTTCCCATCACTAACCTCCCCTTCCCTTCACTAACCTCCCCTTCCCTTCACTAACCTCCCCTTCCCATCACTAACCTCCCCTCCCCTCTCTAACCTCCCCTTCCCCTCACTAACCTCCCCTTCCCCTCACTAACCTCCCCTTCCCCTCACTCAGCCTCCTCCTCCCCTTCAATGCCTTTCCCCTCTCTCTCAGACCTCCCCTTTCCCCTCACTCCCCCCCCCCCGTAGTCCCCTAGGGCGCGCAGCTGGTGTGAGGGGCACTCCACCACCCGGCTCTCTCTCTCTCTCTCTCTCTCTCTCTCTCTCTCTCTCGTAAAGACGGGTATAGAGAGGAAAATGCTCTCTCTCACTCTCTCTCTCTCTCTCTCTCTCTCTCTCTCTCTCTCGTGAAGATGGGTATAGAGAGGAAAATGCTCTCTCTCTCTCTCTCTCTCTCTCTCTCTCTCTCTCTCTCTCTCTCTCTCTCGTGAAGACGGGTATAGAGAGGAAAATGCTCTCTCTCTCTCTCTCTCTCTCTCTCTCTCTCTCTCTCTCTCTCTCTCTCTCGTGAAGACGGGTATAGAGAGGAAAATGCTCTCTCTCTCTCTCTCTCTCTCTCTCTCTCTCTCTCTCTCTCTCTCGTTAAGACGGGTATAGAGAGGAAAATGCTCTCTCTCTCTCTCTCTCTCTCTCTCTCTCTCTCTCACTAAACTTCACACAAATACCTTAATTACTCTGTATACCTTTACAAGTCTCCAAATTTACAAAGATAGCCTTAAGAATTTTTATGTATACCTCTATATTTACTCATAAACTTAATAATTTTTATGTATACCTTCACATTTACTCATAACCTTAAGAATTTTTATGTATACCTTTATCTTTACTCATAACCTTAAGAATTTTTATGTATACCTTGATCTTTAGTCACAAACTTAAGAATTTTTATGTATTCTTTTATTTTTACTCACACCAAAAAACATGAAAAATAAATCAGTGAAATAAAAAAAAAGCGAAAAAACAATTGACTTCCAGCACTTCAAGTCCACCTGTTATAGATTTTTTGTTTTTTAATGAACAGAGGACACCTGTAATCTGGTTTAGATATTTTTTTATTTATTCTCCTTTCCTTCCTGTGTTAATATGCTGTAAACGACACTATAATGTACTCAGGGAGCGTATACCTCCTCACCATCGATTATATTTATGATTTACCACTATAATGCCTCCTACCAGACGAATAACACCACGCTGTCACCACACAATTATATTTCTCATCACAAGCTCAACAAAAGATATCTGGGAGCGACCGGTTAGAGTGGCCGGTGTCCGTCAGTCCACTGGGTTCACGCTCAGATCACCCTGGATTTAAAATAACCCTTTTTTATAACTCCTTTTTCACTCATTTCTGTTTTCCATCTCCATCCACTCATCTTATTTGCTTCTCTGTTTTGTAAAGTTAATTTCTGTATTATTATTATAATTATTATCATTATCGTTGTTATTATTGTTATGTCTTTTTTACGAATCTATATTTCTTGCTCCGTCTACCCCATGAATCCCGATAATGATCATTAACAGTCTCGCTTCTACTGCTTTTACCCATGACTTTATAAAGGGAGGCCCAGGAAATGTAAAGGAACTAGGTTATTCATGGAGCAATTTTGAATAAGTAAATAATTGATATGCTAAGTGACAGACAAGCAAAGGTAAATTCCCAAACACAATCAAATTTACTCCTCAAAAACGTAAAATCAATCAATCACGCAATCAATCAATCAATCAATTAATCGTATCGTACTGTATCGTTTATAAAGGCTCTGACATAGATAATAAATAAAATATGACCTTCATTTCCAAACCAAACAAGGTGACATATATATAGCAATTGACTTTCATTCACTCATCTCATTTTCAATTTTACATAGCTAAACATATAAACATTTTTCGTATATTTATTTCCACCAGCATCTTCCATTTATAGTCAAATTTCCGTTCCAGCTCAGCCAAAAAAAAAAAAAAAAAATCAGTTAGCAATGAAACAGGGCTGCGTAATGACAGAGGAGAGGGCGACAAGGAGGCGATTTATTTGTGGTGACCCCTTTTGGAATTAGGGCGTCTGGCTATAGATAGACAGATAAATACACAGATTTTGCAAACCATCAAAATAGAAAAAAAAAATATTCTTCAGTTACAAACCAAACAGGGAAGATGGCACATAAATCAAACAGCTTGCTCTCCTTGTCAGTCTCTCACCATGCATCAACCAGCCTCCCCTTCCTCGCCTTTTTGTCAGTACCCCGAGCTCATCAAATATTAAAAGCCACCACCGGGCCAAAATATAGTGTTTCTTACCCTTCAGAGAGTGCATACCCCCTTTTCCCACGATCTGTCTCTCTGTGGGGGGGATAGGACCGAAGGAGAATGCATTGGGGCATTTCTGTGGCTTGCATTCTTTTACCTGTCTTTTTTTACCTGTCTGATGGGGAGGAAGGTGGAGGGAAGGAGAGATGGAGAGAAGGGGAGAGAAAGAGGTAGAAGAGAGGGAGAGGGCAGGGGGAAGAGAGAGGGATAAGTGAAAGGGAGGAGAAGGGGAGAGAGGGAGGAGAAGGGGAGAGAAAGAGAGGGAGAGAAGGAGAGAGAGGAAAAAAGGGCGAACTGGAGATAAAAGAAATTAAGAAGAAGAGAGGGGGATAAAAAGAGGGAGAAATAAAAAATGGAAAGCAAGAAAGAGAGGAGAGGGAAAGATGAAAGAGGAAGAGAAGAGAGAGGAAGGAAAAGAGAGAGAAGAGAGGGAAAGATGAAAGAGGACGAGAAGAGAGGGAAAGATGAAAGAGGACGAGAAGAGAGGGAAAGATGAAAGAGGACGAGAAGAGAGGGAAAGATGAAAGAGGAAGAGAAGAGAGGGAAAGATGAAAGAGGAAGAGAAGAGAGGGAAAGATGAAAGAGGACGAGAAGAGAGGGAAAGATGAAAGAGGAAGAGAAGAGAGGGAAAGATGAAAGAGGAAGAGAAGAGAGGGAAAGATGAAAGAGGAAGAGAAGAGAGGGAAAGATGAAAGAGGAAGGGAAGAGAGGGGAAGAAAAAGAGAGAGAAGAGAGGGAAAGATGAAAGAGGAAGAGAAGAGAGGGAAAGATGAAAGAGGAAGAGAAGAGAGGGAAAGATGAAAGAGGAAGAGAAGAGAGGGAAAGATGAAAGAGGAAGAGAAGAGAGGGAAAGATGAAAGAGGAAGAGAAGAGAGGGAAAGGAAAAGAGAGAGAAGAGAGGGAAAGATGAAAGAGGAAGAGAAGATGAGAGGGAGAGGAGATGGAAGGGAGAGATGAAGTGAGGGAGAGGTGAACAGAGGAAGAGACGAGGTGGACGGAGGTAAGGAGAGAAGGGGAGGCAATGAAGAAAGGAGAAGAGAAAGAGGAAAGGAGAAAAGAGGAAAAAAAAGAGGAAAGAGAGGTATTTACAAAACAGGAAAAAATAGACAAGAGAAGATAGGAAATAATAACAGAAGAGGGAGAGGATTGTGGAGAGGTGGAGCGAAGGAGGGAGGAAGAGGGAGGGGAGGAATGAGGAAAGGTGGAGAGGGAAGCAGAGAGTAGAGGGAAAATTGGAGAGAGAGAGAGAGAGAGAGAGAGAGAGAGACCAGGTAAAGGGAAGAGGGTGTGGGAAAGGATTGATAAGTCTGTCTGTCTGTCTGTCTCTCTCTCTCTCTCTCTCTCTCTCTCTCTCTCTCTCTCTCTCTCTCTCTCTCTCTCTCTCTCTCTCTCTCTCTCTCTCTCTCTCTCTCTCTCTCTCCTGCTGTAATAGTGAGATTGAAAGTGGAGAAAGGAAGAGATGAAGAAGAAACGAAGAAGAGGAAGAAGATGGAGGGAAGGAAAGAAGGAGAGAAGGGTTTGGAAAAAAAGGAGGAGGAGGAGGAAAAGAATGAATGGATGAAGAGAATGAATGAATGGAGACTGAATGAGTGAATGGGTAGATGGAGGAATGAATGGATGCATGAATAAATGACTGACTGACTGACTGAATGAATGAATGAGTGAATGAATGAATGGATGGATGGATGGATGAATGAATGAATGAATTAGGGATGAGGGGGTAGGGTGTTGGGGTGAGGGGGTAAGGTGTGGGGGTGAAGGGGTAGGATGTGATGGTGAGGGGGTAAGGTGTGGGGGTGAGGGGGTAGGGTGTGGGGGTGAGGGGGTAGGGTGTGGGGGTGAAGGGTAGGGTGTGGGGGTGAGGGAGTGAAGGTAAAAGCTGGAAATATTTGACCTCGCAAAGAAACGTAGAGTGAAGTGTATGAGGGGTCGGGTTAGGGGAAGGGTGAGAGGGGTGAGGGGTGTGTAGGGTGATCAGTCAGGGGTGTGTGGACGGCCAGTTAGCCCCCCACGCCCCCTCCACGCCCCCCACGTGACAATAAAGGCGGAGGTGATGGATTACCCCTATGAATAATGAGCTCTGAGACGGACATGTGCTGTGTGAGGGGGGCCCGGTGGTCAGGGGGAAGGGGGGAGGTAGGTAAGGAGTGAGGGGAAGGGGAGGAGAGGGGAAGGGGTGGGGGAAGCTAGGTGAGGGGTGAGGGGGAAGGAGGGATGGAGGGGTGAGGGGGAAGGAGAAGATAGGTAGGGGGTGAGGGGAGGGAGGAGGTAGGTGAGGGGAGTGAGGAAGGTGAGGGGTGAGGGGAGTGAGGAGTGAGGGGTGAGGGGAATGAGGGGATTGAGGGGTAGGGGGTGAAGGTGAAGGGTGAGAGGAGTGAGGGGAGCGAGGGGTGGGGATGAAGGTGAGGGGTGAGAGGAGTGAGGAAGGTGAGGGGTGAGGGGTGAAGGTGAGGGAGAGGGGTGAGGGGAGTGAGGGGAGCAGGAGTGGATAGGTCAGATTAACAGTGTTTCTCAAAAGTAAATCCTACATCAATAACTGAACACTTGTGGATTAAAATATTGATTCACTGTAGTATGGTGAGGAGACAGTGAACAGTGACTTTCGATACGGTGATGCAGCGTTAGGAGGAAGAGTGGTAGCCAGAATTAAGCCGTCCTAATGCTGGAGAGGTACGAATGGGGAAGGAGTGTAATGAAAGTGGTGCATGTGAGATGTGAAGTGTCGTGTTGGTTGCGTGTGTGTGTGTGTGTGTGTGTGTGTGTGTGTGTGTGTGTGTGTGTGTGTGTGTGTGTGTGTGTGTGTGTGTGTGTGTGTGTGTGTGTGTGTGTGTGTGTGTGTGTGTGTGTGTGTGAGGAATGATTGATGTGGTGATGGGCTGTTATTAATGACGGCTATGGAAATGTGTGTAATTGTGGCAGGAAAACTGACGAAGCTTAAGCCTTGAGACACGTAAGAAGAACTGTGGAAAGGATTAAAAGAAATCATATACCCCTTTTATACTAACCTGGCCTAAAATTGCCATCTCTCCATCTGAACGCGGAATAATAACAAAAGATTACTGCTAGAATACGATGCTAGTCACGAAGAAGTGCTATGGAATGGATTTTACCTCGTGATACTCTTTTTTTTTTCTACTAAGTTAGGGTGAAAAGAGTACAGTGTTATGAAAAGATGTCACCTCTTTGTAATAATATGGATTTGGCGACCCCACCGCCCAGCACCTGTGTTGCAAGCAGCCTTCATTCCTACGGCACAGGAAGTAGGAAAGATTAGCATTTCTCTCTCCTCTAATACTTTTCCCATTGAGGTGAAAAGAGCCATGCTTCTGTGTGTGTGTGTGTGTGTGTGTGTGTGTGTGTGTGTGTGTGTGTGTGTGTGTGTGTGTGTGTGTGTGTGTGTGTGTGTGTGTGTTTCTCTCTCTCTCTCCCTCTCTCTCTCTCAATCAGCACAGAATAGCAGGAAAAAAACTTAATTGCACCCAACCATTGCGTGTGTGGTCTAGAAACATGATCACCAGTAGGAGTATCAGTTTCCCGGTTCCTCTCTCACTTCTGTCATATGTACCGGGAGAGATGCAGGTGTGTGCCCCCCCCCTCCCGGTATCTCTCTCTCCCTCACCCTCTCTCCCTCACCCTCACAGATTACAACACATTATACTGATACTTTGTGTGTGTGGGGTTGTGGTGATGTGTGTTGGTGTGTGTGTGTGTGTGGTCTTGTGTTGTGGTGTGTGTGTGTGTGTGTGTGTGTGTGTGTGTGTGTGTGTGTGTGTGTGTGTGTGTGGTGATATGTGTTGAGGTGTGCGTGTGTGGTCTTGTGTTGTGTTGTTTTGTTATGTTGTTTTGTGTTGTGAGTGTGTGTGTTGTGTGTGTGTGTGTGTGTGTGTGTGTGTGTGTGTGTGTGTGTGTGTGTGTGTGTGTGTGTGTGTGTGTGTGTGTGTGTGTGTGTGTGTGTGTGTAGCGCCCCTGCAGGGTAGACTGCCATATTGCCCCTTCCCCCTACCCAGTGTCATGCAACGTCACTCCCTCCCTTTTTTCCCCCTGCCCCTCCCCCTCTCCCAGTTCCCCTCTCCCTCTCCCTCTCCCCTTCCCCTCTCCCCTTCCCTGACCCTCCCTTGCCCCCCTCCCTTTGTGGCCACCTTTTAATAGTGTCACATCAATCTGGCAATGTGATGGATGTTTGGATGTTGCTCTGCATGAAGGAAGGATGAACAGAAGTAGTCATCGTTGTTGTTGTTTATGATGATGATGATGATGATGATGATGATGATGATGATGATGATGATGATGATGATGATGATGATGATGATGATGATGATGATGATGATGATGATGAAGATGATGATGATGATAAGGAGGAGAGGAAGAGGAGGAGGTGTAGGAGGTGGAGGAGGGATGAAAGAGGAAGGAAATGGGGAAGGGGATGAAGGATGACAGGAGAGTGAGTCAGGGTGGAAATGAAGAAGGTGGGAAGGAAAGAAAGTGAAGTGAGAGGGAGAGATAGTGAAGTGAGGGACAGAGGAAAGAATGAAAGGAGGAGAGGGTGAGGGAGGAAAGGGTGAGGAGGAGGAGAGGGGAGAGAAAGAGAAGGAGAGGTGAGAGTGGGGAGAAGTGAGAGTGGGGAGAGGCAGGAGGTGAGGATGAGGGACAGGTGAGACCAGAGCATATTTAAGGTACTGAGGTGTAAGGGATTAACACCTACACAGGGAATTACACACATTTACACTCATTTACACCTCATAGCAGGGGGTTGAAGTGGTGAGGGGTAGGGGAAAGGGGGCGAGAGGGGAGTGTGAAAGGTGAGAGAGGGTGAGGGGGTGTGAGTGGGGTAGGGGAAGTGTGCAAAGAGAGGTGAACGGTGAGAGGTGGTGTGTTGTGTTGTGTTGTGTTGTTTGTGTGTGTGTGTGTGTGTATGTGTGTGTGTATGTGTGTGTGTGTGTGTGTGTGTGTGTGTGTGTGTGTGTGTGTGTGTGTGTGTGTGTGTGTGTGTGTGTGTGTGTGTGTTCCTCTCACCTCCCCCCTCCCTCCTCTCAATCCCCCAAGTCACCTCCCCCTCCTCCATCCTTCGTTACCTCCACTCCCCACCTTGATCCCTCCCCTCCCCCTCCCCTCCCCACACCTTCCCTCCCCTTACCTCCCCTTGCGTGATCTAATTAGCTTAAATACTTATGGGTGAGTAGCGGTCGAGGTGTGGGAGGGGAGGGGGTGGGGAGATTGGGGAGGGGATGGGGAGGATAGGGGAGTGGAGGAAAATGATGATTGGGGAGGTGGAGAGTGAAGGGAAGGGGAGTCAGGGGAGAGGGGAGCGGAGAGAAGAAAGGTAGGGAGGATGAAGGAGAGGGGAGGGGAGAGGTGAAAGGTATGAAGGGTGAGGACGAGGGGAGGGGAGAGGTGGGGAGGGACGGGGAGGGGAAGGGAGGGGGCAGAAGATAGCAAGGAAGAGGGAGATAAAAGGGGAAGGGAAGGGAAATGAGAGGATGGGAGGGGAGGGGAGATGGGAGATGAGGAGGGAGGGGAGAGGAGGGGAAGGGAGAGAGAGAGGAGGAGGGAGGGGAAGGGAGATAAGAGAGGAGGAAGCAGGGGAGGGGAGGGGAAGGAGGGGAGGGGAGGGGAAGGAGAAAAAGGTTGGAAAGAAGGAAAGAGAAGTACAAATGAAGTTCAGGTAACAGGAAGCAAGGTGGGAAGAGAAGGTTGGGGAGAAGAAGGGAGAGAAGGAGGAAGGGAAAGAGGGAAGGAGAAAGGGAGAGGGGAAGGAAAGGGTGAGGAGTGGCAGGAGGAGGAAGAGGATGGAAGAGGAGAGAGAGGAAGTAGAAGGAGAGGGGATAGAAGAAGAGGAGAGAAGAGGATAGAAACGAGGCAAGAGGAGGGGAGGAAGAGGAAGAGAGAGAATGAGGAAAGTGGGGAGGACAAGAAAAGGAAGAGGAGAGAGAAAGAGAGGTAAAGAGAAAGGAAGGAAGGGTAGGAAGAGGAAGAAAGAGAGAGAGTGGGTGAGGGGAGGAAGAGGGGAGGTAGAAGAGGGAAGACAGGAGAGGGGAGAAGGTAGAGAGGAGGGAAGGGGAAAAGGGAGGAGAGAGAGGACAAAGGGAGGAGGGGGAAAGGAAGGGAGAGTGAAAGAAAAGGAAAAAAAAAAGATAAAAGATAAATGTGTATGTGTGTGTGTGTGTGTGTGTGTGTGTGTGTGTGTGTGTGTGTGTGTGTGAGAGAGAGAGAGAGAGAGATAACCCTAATTATCTCTCTCACTAATTGCCCTCTAATAGATTCCTTTGAAAAGCTTAATTTATGGGAGGCTTATGGACACTAATTGCCTGAGAGAGAGAGGGAGAGAGAGAGAGAGAGAGAGAGAGAGAGAGAGAGAGAGAGAGAGAGAGAGATACACAGACCACGCAGACTCCAAGGTCCTTTCTTGGCTGTTCTCTCTCTCAATTTTAAGACCGAAAAGGCAGAGATAGATAGAAAGATAGATAGACAGATAGATAGATAGGTAAGTAGAGTGAGCGTAAGTAAGAGAGAGAGAGAGAGAGAGAGAGGAAAAGAGATAGGCAG
>NC_136973.1:3890000-3937500 GCF_032717465.1 Coenobita brevimanus | reverse complement strand
GCTGGCATCCCCTAACGTTCAGTAAAACTCATCATCATCATCATCATCATCATCATTAGACCACCATCGTCATCATCGTCATCATTATCATCATCATCATCAGACCACCATTGTCGTCGTCGTCATCATCATCATCATCATCATCATCATCATCATCATCATCATCATCATCATTAACGTCCTTCTAATAATTATCCTCCTCCTTCTCATCATCATTATCATCACCAAATTTCTACCATAGTTTTCATGCCCACTCCCCTCCTACTCAACTCTCTCATCATCACCATAACCATCATCATCATCATCATCATCATCATCATCATCACAGTCCTACCAATTATTCTCACGCTCCTCTCCTTCTCATCTCTCCCCAGCACTTTCAGACGAGCCTAATAAAACGCTTCTCAATTCGTGGGTGAAATTTAATGGCTCTATCATCCCTCTCTCCTTCCTGTGTGACCCCCAGCCCCACGCGCGCTTCGAGGAGGAGGCGCGTGTTCGATAGGGCGTGCCACGTGCAGGAGAAGGGGTGCCGGAAATGCGCGTGAGGTGGGATGGGTAAGCGTGGATTGGCAAAGGTGGTGATTGTGGAGATAGGGCAGGGCAGGTAGAGTTATGGGAAAATAAAGTTAGAGAGAGAGAGAGAGAGAGAGAGAGTGGGAGGGAGAGAGGGAGGGAGGGAGGGAGGGAGGGAGAGAGAGAGAGAGAGAGAGAGAGAGAGAGAGAAAGTAAACACAGGCAGGAATATCAAGGTATAAACAATAATACTCTATAACTTCAGTTTATCTTCATTTAAGTAATTTTCACAGATAAATAGATAGACAATTAGATAGACGGATAGATAGAATTATGAGGAAAGCCATGGAAGGAAGAGAGAAAAAAGAAAGTACAGAAAAAAAACAGGAAAACGAAAAGAAAAAAGTATAAAGCACGAAACAGTTTTTTTTTTTGTCATCGTTCAGGCTATTCTTTTTTTAATTCATCTCGTCACCCAAATATTTAAATTACGTGTGTGTGTGTGTGTGTGTGTGTGTGTGTGTGTGTGTGTGTGTGTGTGTGTGTGTGTGTGTGTGTAAGGGGGATGAGAGCATGACACATCACCTCCACCACCCAATCTCTTAAGTTTCTGTTGACGTAAAGGGTTAAAATTTCGCCTCCCATGGGTCCTACCAAAGTATAAGGGGGTGTCAGGGTATAAGGGACACACACACACACACACACACACACACACACACACACACACACACACACACACACACACACACACACACACACACACACACACACACCAGATGGGGGGATGGTGGCAGGGTGTTGGCAGAGAAGTGAGATGGCAGGGTATGTGATGATTGCCAACACGTGACTAGCAGAGGGGAGTGTGTGCTGCCTGGGAGTGCACTGATGAAGTATATTAACTCTCTCTCTCTCTCTCTCTCTCTCTCTGCATCTGTCTATATATCTGCCTACCTATCTATCTATCTATATATTTGTGAAAGTGACAAGCTCGACATAATCACTTGGTTGTTGGTGGCACTGACATTAATGAACGAAGGTGTTAATACTCTAAATGACCAAATAACCGTAATGCATGACCCTCGGAGATTGTAGCTAGACCTCCACCTTCACACACTGTCCCAGGTTTATGTGTGGCCAACTGTACATTAGACTCACACTCACAGTTCTCTCAAAAAGTGCTAAGTCGCGTCCCTTTGCCTATGTGGAGCACCGTTTGTGATTAGAAAATGACGTCAAATGATCAACAGAACACGCACACCAAGCAGAACACGCGCAACAAGCAGAACACGCGCAACAAGCAGAACACGCGCAACAAATAACACACACGCACAACTAACTGGCCCGCGGAACAAGCAGAACACGCGCAACAAGCAGAACACGCACTCGCATAACACGCAACAAGCAGAACACACGCAACAAGCAAAAGACGCACACACATAACACACGCAACAAGCAGAAGACGCACACACATAACACACGCAACAAGCAGAAGACGCACACACATAACACGCAACAAGCAGAAGACGCTCACAACAAACAATACACTCACATCAAACCGTACACACATAACACACAACGCACGCGCGACAAGCAGAACACGCGCAACAAGCAGAACACATGTCAGCTCATCCGTGTTATATTCTCCCCGGGGCGAGGCGTGGATCTAATTACCCCAGGGCCTATTTGTGGAGTAAACAGGGCAGTGTGGGTCGCGTTTCATTGTATCACACGCCCTCCAAGGCCCCGTGGTTGTGATTTGGGGCCAGTGTGTTGACAGGAAGGGTTACATGACCTGATGGGCGTGGGGGAGACACTGATTGGCTAGAAGGGTGATAGGGAGGGATGACAGTTTGTAGGAGGGTGGCTGGATAGAGGGATGGAATAGTGGACAGGGTCTGGGAAGGGAGAGTGGATGGATAGAGGGATGGAATAGTGGAGAGGGTTTGAGGAGAAGGCAGCTTGTAGGAGAGTGGCTGGATAGAGGGATGGAAGAGTGGACAGGGTCTTATGAATGAAAATGCTGAAGGGTTGAGGAGAGAGGGCTGGTGCAGAGGCCCTTAAAAAATGAAAATGCTTCCCTACTGATATTTACCTGCACTTACCTTGCACTCAGGTAAAAATTGGGTCACCACTCCTTATTGTACGTTACTTCCCGTGTCCACAACCACACTTCCGCCTTAACAGCAATATTTATGGTCTTCACTGTAATGCAGATGAAATACACAAGTCCCCCCCCCCCGTCCTCCTCCCGGCTAGTGAGGGGTACAATTGATGACAAAAGTTAGATTAATATTTTACCTCATCTTGTTCTCACGCTCCTCTGCTGGCTAATATTCCTAAGCTGAGAGAGGCTTGGTGTGTTCCTCTGCCTAATATTTCACCACTTCTGCTTCTCACTTTCCTCAGCTAGCTAATATTCCTAAGCTGAGAGAGGCTTGGTATGTTCCTCTGCCTAATATTTCACCTCTTCTGCTTCTCACTTTCCTCAGCTAGCTAATATTCCTAAGCTGAGAGAGGCTTGGTATGTTCCTCTGCCTAATATTTCATCACCTCTACATCTCACTTTCCTTTGCTGGCTAACATTACTAAATTGTAAGAGGCTTGGTATGCGTCTCTGCCTAATATTTCACCACTTCTGCTTCTCACTTTCCTCAGCTAGCTAATATTCACAAGCTGAGAGAGGCTTGGTGTGTTCCTCTGCCTATTATTTCACCTCTTCTACTTCTCATTTCCCTTTGCTAGCTAATATCCAAGCTGAGAGAGGCTTGGTATGTTTCCCTGCCTAATATTTCACCTCTTCTACATCTCACTTTCTTCTGCTGGCTCATATTTCTATGTTGAGAGAGGCTTGGTGTGTTTCTCTGCCCACTGATGATTCTCTCTGATATGATGCGTCAGGGAGGAAAGTGAAGCACAAAGCCTAATTGTGAGGCCCAGTGCAATAGTAACCAAACGTTTGTCAGCGCTTGTACATGTGGGGAGGGGGCTGTGAAGGAGGGGTGGGGGATGGGGAAGGGGGTTGAGGAGGAGGGGGTAGAGGTGAGGGAAGGAGCAGAGAGGATGAGGAGAGGAGAGGAAGAGGGGGGGAAGGAGAGAGAGGGAGAAAGGGGGTGAAAGGAGAGGGAGGAGAGGGGATATGGGTGGGGACAGGAGTGGGGAGGAGGGAGACTTTGAGAGGGGGTGTGGAAGGGAGATGACGGGTAGGGGGAGGGGGATGGGGAGTGGGGGAGGGAGAGGGGAAGGGGGCTACCTCAATGGCCACCTAGACAAACATTGCCACACAATGGTTTCCCTTCCTACCTAATTCCTTTTCTCTCCATCAGTCCTATTTTTCCTCTTCGTTTACTCTGTTTACTTCTCGTTTCCTCTCTTTCCTCCTCTTTTCCTCCCTCCATCCCTTCTCCTCCACTTTCCTCTTCTCCTTCCTCTCTTTCCTTCTCTTTTCTTCCCTCCATCCCATTTCCTCCACTTCTCCCTCCTCCTTCCTCTCTTTCCTCTTCATATTTCCTGCCTGTTTCCATTTCTCTGATCAGCTCCTCCTATCCTTCCTTTCCTTCTCCCATCCCTCCTCTATCCCTTTCTCTCTCCAATTTCTCCTCCTCCCTCTCATCTCTCCCTTCCATCTTCTTTCCTCCCTCCCTCCAGTTTCCTCCCTCTTCCCTCCATCCCTGTCATTTTCTCTCCATTTTTCATTCCTCACTTTCCTTCTCTCCATTATCCCTCTCTTTCCTTCTTTTTCTCCCTTTATCTTATCACTTCCTTTCCTCCCATCTATCTTTTTCCTCCATTTTCGCTCCCCTCTTTTCTCCATTCTCTCCCCTTCATCTTCCCTCTCTTCCTCATATTCGCTCCATCATTTCCTCCCTTTCTTTTTTATTTCACCTCTCTCTTTTTCTCCCTTCTCTCCTCTTCATCTCTCCTTCCTTTCCCCTTCATTTCACCTCCCTCTCTTCTCACTTCCTAATTTTCCTTAGTGCATTAGCTTTTGCCTGCATTCTTTCCTCCCTTCATCCTTTCTTTTTTCTCCCTCTTCCCTTCTCTTCCTCTTCATACCTCTCTCTCTCTCTCTCTCTCTCTCTCTCTCTCTCTCTCTCTCTCAAAGACTTCTTAAAACCCACCCTTCCTGTCCCATCCGGTTCCAATAATCCCCTACCACCACCATCACCACCACAACCCCCACCATCCTCACCACAACCACCACCGCAACCACCACCACCACCATCACCACCCCCTTATCAACCTTCCCTTTCCCTTAAAATCAATTTGCGTTCAATAAATTATACTTAAAAAAATCTTAACGCTAAAATTTCTTCTGATATTTTTAGGGGGTCAGTTGGCGCCAAAATTTTAAGTTCTAAATCTAGTAAAGATAGATAAATAGAAATAGGCAGATAGATAGACAGATAGATAGATACAGATAAAGATTATACACTGTACATTTGATTTAGTTACACACACACACACACACACACACACACACAAAACTTACGCACGCGACTGTACCCTAATATCCACTCCTAATCCTCATAATACAATCACCATAGACTTACTGACCGAAAAGTAGCGAAAACGTGTATGCAAAGTAGCGGTATCTGATCTGATGAACGCTAGAGAGAGGAAAAGCGACGACAGTTAATAAAATAAGCAAAAAAAAAAAAAAAAAAAAAGATGATTGATATATTATTGTCTCGAAATATACTGGTAATAGAAAATTTTAGCAGACGTGATTTTGAGTGAAGTCCAAAATCTATACGGACGGCAGAAAAACATAAATATGAATAGCAATAACTAGACCCCACGCATTTGTACTCCAATTTCCATCGCTAATTCTTACCATACAATCACCATGGACTTAATGAACGATAAGTAGCGAGAATCTGTATGCAAAGTAGCGGCTTCTGGTCCGCTGAACGCTACAAAGGGAACAATAGACGAACAAACACGGGGCAGGGCCAAGAAAGAGCCGCAGCCGACCCCCTAAGAATGGTTTCCGAATCCAAGCTAAAGGGATTCGATTTCTCCTTTGAGGCGAAGAAGGAAACCGTTCCCAAATCTCCTGGAAGAATTTAGATCCGGTGGCCAAGTTGCTGATCCTTATTCCCTCATACAACTTGATCTTACAACCTAACCTTTCAACTTAGGGTACTGATGATTTAATTACTCTCCTTTCCCGCCATGAATTAATTGACTCTAGTTTTGTTTTTCTTTTTTTTTCATGCAAAAGACTCTGGGTACTGGTTCAGCAGCCCGTTCCCTGAGGCCCAGCGGTTCTCCTACATACCACACCCCCATCACATGTCACCTCTTTGGCGCCAATCCCCACCATCCATACTGAATACATACTAGAACTGTCTCATTTCGGAACAGTGTATTGGTATGAGTGGGGATATTTTTATTTTAACATGTCGGTGGGTCTTAGGGTAGATTTGTAAGGTCTATTTAGAAAGTTAAATGAATATTGAAGCAATTTGACTGAGAGAGACCCATGACAGAAGAAACCAAGCAGCCATATCAAGGGTGGATCTCTCTCTCTCTCTCTCTCTCTCTCTCTCTCTCTCTCTCTCTCTCTCTCTCTCTCTCTCTCTCTCTCTCTCTCAAGGAAACTGGTCTACTGAGGAGATGGAGGAGTGGGGTGACAGGATGAGGTGGCTGGGAGGAGTTTTGGAGGGGTGATAGTGGACGAGAGAGGAGAGGGGAGAGGAGAGAGGGGAGGGGAGAGGGGAGAAAGGAGAGGAGAGAGGGGAGAGGAAGGAGAGGAGAGAGTAGGGGAGAGGGGAGAGGAGAGGGGAGAGGAGAGAGGGTTAGTGGCAATGGATATCACGGGTGGGGTGGGAATGGGCGAGTGAAGTGGGATGAGGGGTAGTGATGGTAGTAAAGGTGATGGTAATAAGGGTGGTGGGTGAGATCGAGAGGGGGAAGGGGTGACAGTGGCTTATAAGGGAGAGGGGTGGTAAAGGTAGTGGGTGGGGTGGAAGGGGAAAGGGGGGACAGAAGTTGAGGGAGGGGTGGTTGTGCTGGTGAGGGGGGGAGAAGTGGTGGATGAGGTAGGAGGGGGGATGGGTGACAGGAGTGGTAGAGGAGGTAGGAGGGGGATGGGTGGCAGGAGTAGGGTGAGGAGTGACAGAAGTGGTGAGGGGAGGGGTGACAAGGGGGTGACTAACATGAGGCTTTCTATCAAAGGGAGAGGTATGCCGCAAAGGGAGGACGTGTGTGTGCTGGAGGGGGAGGGGAAGGGTGAGAATGAGGGGAGGGGAGAGGAGAATAGGAGAAAAGGAAGGGAAGAAGAGAGGAAGGGAGGGGACAGGCAAGGAGAGGGGTGGTTAGGGGAGGGGAGGGGAAGGGAGGAGAGAAGAAAATGACGGGTGTTCATTCCTACCCCTAAACATTTCACCCTTTCCCTGCATTGCCATTATCGGTTACGGTGAAAAAAATAAATGAATAAATAAATAAATCAGCAAAACCAAGCGCAATTTTTTTTAACCTCCGTCAACAGAAATGGAAGGGGGCTATGTATTCGCCAGTGTCTGTTTGTCTGTGTAAAAGATATATAAAGATGCTGATATCGGATTTAAATGATACCTGGTGGAGAGGTGGACGGTGGGTCAAGGAAATAGTGATTAGATTTTGAGGTGGATCCGAATGTGGAAGAAGGAATACATCACACCTTTTATCGGCGTTGGAGGAGGTATGCGCTCTCCGAGATTGCGGAACCAGGCAGAATGAGACCCTAGAATTAACCAGTTGGCTATGTGTGACCGTAAAAGTGTTCGTCTGGTAAGAGAGAAAAAATACAGCGTTGGCGGGGGTATGCCTTCTCTGCGTGCTTTCTAGTGTATAACCAAACCCCTTTCACTAATCTCCCTCGTTACATATCATCCATTAGACAATTTTAATCTTTTCACCTCCTTACTATATTTCTCGTCACGTATCCTTTACCTTCCTTACACACTTCCTTCCAACAATCTTTCTTTCCGCCCTTCTCTCTATGTGTTTCCTTTCGTCTATACCTTATCTCGTACGTATCTCTTCTTTCCCTCCTTTTTTCCCTTCATAATGATATATATATATCTTTTTCTCTCGCTGATACGATGATAGATACCTAGGATTTTAGAGGGCAGAGTTACATGTTGAAATTCTAAGGTTTCTCTTTTATTCTGAATTAGTTAAATGCGATTTTGTTGTCAATTTTCCTGTCTGTAGAGGATTTTATTTTGTTAAGGGGTTGTGTATGGATATCTCTGTCTGTCTGTCTGTCTGTCTGTCTGTCTGTCTGTCACTCTCTCTCTCTCTCTCTCTCTCTCTCTCTCTCTCTCTCTCTCTCTCTCTCTCTCTCTCTCTCTCTCTCTCTCTCTCTCTCTCTCTCTCTCTCTCTCTCTCTCTCTCTCTCTCTCTCTCACACACACACACACACACTCACACACAATTTCCCTCCACCCTCCTCTTTTACACACACACATACACACACTCACAATTTTCCCCCACCCTCCTCCTCTTTTACACACACACACACACACACACACACACACACACACACACACACACACACACACACCACAGCCATTCAGTCGCTTTAAATTTGTCACAATCAGTCTGTCCTCCCCCCAACCCCACCCTTTTTGTTGAACCTGGAGTCTGATCCGGCATTAAATTCAATTAGCCGCGGTTCACCATCGTCTCTACATGGGATTCGATACTGTGCCCCGTCCTTCCTTGGTCCGGACTCCTAACACCTCTTCCTAGGCGATTTATTCTCCCTCTTGTACCCTCTATGGTCTACTTGTATCTTGTTGCTAAATGTGTGGATGATGGAGAGAGAGAGAGAGAGAGAGAGAGAGAGAGAGAGAGAGAGAGAGAGAGAGAGAGAGAGAGACAGACAGACAGACAGACAGACAGACAGAGACAGAGGCAGAGACAGACAGACAGACAGAGAATAAATACTACAGACAGACAGCGAGAGAGAGAGAGAGAGAGAGAGAGAGAGAGAGAGAGACAGACAGACAGACAGACAGACAGAGATACAGACAGCCAAAAAATTACAATAATAACCACAGCATTTCCCCTTTGCTTATAAATGACCGTGTGAACAAAAAATATAATCCCAATTCGACCCCGTCCAATTAAATATTCAAAACCTCAGGCCATTCTTTTTTTCCAGGCTGTTTGAGTCTATGGCAGAGTACCCTAACACCGTTTCCTTTCCGATTTATTCTTCCGTTACACCTCAGTCTCCTCCTATTCCTTTATGTCGATATCTAAACTATATAAATAAACTAAAAGAGAGTCTATGCTAAATTTTGAAACCCTTAACCCCTTTCATTTAGTGATTTATCCAGCACACTTTCCCCTAAATATTAACAGAATCATAACTACACCAGGCCTGACTGTCCATATTAGGCAACTATTGTAAGGGTCTAGAATAATTAGAACTAGACAAGGATAGCGTAAATGAAGGCTCTCTCCCCCCCCACCAAGCCCTCCGACCGAAACTGGCAGGAAAATTTGAGAAGGAACACACACAGTAAGGAAAAAAAAATGGATTGGAAATTTTATAGGAAAGGACGAAAGGAAAATGGGGATTGTCTTGTGTGCTCTCTCTCTCTCTCTCTCTCTCTCTCTCTCTCTCTTGATGTTCTTAGTGATGATCAAAGCCTCACCGTTACCATCTGATCCCATTGATGACCACACGCTGCCTCTCCCCACCCCCTTCACACACACACACACACACACACACACACACACACACACACTCACCCCCCTACACACATACACACACACACACACACACACACTCACCCCCCTACACACACACACACACACACACACACACACACACACACACACACACACACACACACACACACACACACACACACACACACACTCACCCCCCTACACACACACACACACACACACACACACACACACACAACACACACACACTCACCCCCCTACACACACACTTCCTTTAAACACCCTACCCATTTCACACACAATGTCCCTCTCACACTCACCCGTCTCGCTCCTCCCCTCCTCCACCCTAGACCAACCACATCCTCGTCCTCCTTCTCCTTTCTAAGTATATTCAAAAGTCCTCTGCTACTCGTACTTAGACCTCCAAAGGCCGAGGTTGCTCCATGTGGGATCCTGTGGGGAAGACATTTAGCGTACTGCCCTTCGCCTACTTGCTTGTGGTCGCGAAGCTTATGGGGATCTAGCTTACGTCTCCTTCCTTGTTTATGCTCTGAAAATGCCCCTGTAGACGATACTGGGCTCTAGAGGGTTAAGATTGTGTGTGTGTGTGTGTGTGTGTGTGTGTGTGTGTGTGTGTGTGTGTGTGTGTGTGTGTGTGTGTGTGTGTGTGTGTGTGTGTGTGTGTGTGTGTGTGTGTGTGCGTTTGCGTGTATCGTGAAACAGAACTATAGCCAGGATTCTTTATAAATACGACTCTCGCTCCTTCATGTGTGTGTGTGTGTGTGTATGTGTGTGTGTGTGTGTGTGTGTGTGTGTGTGTGTGTGTGTGTGTGTGTGTGTGTGTGTGTGTGTGTGTGTGTGTGTGTGTATGCGTGAAACAGAACTAGAGTCAAGATTCTTTATAAATTCGACTCTCGCTCCTTGACACACCTCGACGTAACCGCAGACACTTTCAATCCCTCTGTGACACCGCCGCCATTCTTCCCCAACAAGAGTGACGATTAGCAAGGTCGTGGGTGAGGCGTGCACCAGATTAATGACCTCTTTTATCCTGCCTGACCCCTCTTCAACCCTGACACCGATCCCACAATGCTCCTTTTATCGCATCTGATCCCACAAGAC
This sequence comes from Coenobita brevimanus, assembly GCF_032717465.1. Classification (NCBI taxonomy): domain Eukaryota; kingdom Metazoa; phylum Arthropoda; class Malacostraca; order Decapoda; family Coenobitidae; genus Coenobita; species Coenobita brevimanus. The sequence goes on along the minus strand of NC_136973.1, from coordinate 3,927,171 downwards.
TAACACTCATCCCACAATGCTTCTTATATCGCATCTAATCCCACAAGACTAACACTGATCCCACAATGCTTCTTTTATCGCATCTGATCCCACAAGAGTCTAACATTGATACGGCTATAAGCACTCTGAACAAGGCTTTATATTCACGGTGAGGGTAAGGGTATTTTTCTCGATAGCAGAACATTATCATATCCACTAAGGTTTCCAGTAATATCACATCACTTTAGAGGTATCAGTGCGGTTTCTTATCAGGCTGTCTTTCTTATCTACGTCACAAGAGGCCAGTATAACAGCTAACACGAGCTTATGTTACTGTTCTTTTGCCTCTGTGCAATGCCCTGAGAGCTTTAAAACTATGGACGAAATAAACTGGTTCTTCGTCAAGGTCCTCGTATATCGCTAGGTAGGCCTTCCCTCCCTAGGTCCCAACTGCGTAAGACGGCGGTGAGTTGTTAGGCTACTGACCATACAATCAGTGTGTCCTGGCGAGGTAAAGGAAGTGGGGGAGAGGGGAAATGGGGGAGCGGGAGGTAGGGTAAGCGGGGAAGAGGAGAGAGGGAGGCCGGGGGAGTGGGAGAGAGGAGTGGGAAGAGGAACAAGGAAGGGTCACAGCAATCTTGGTCTGTTGTTCCAGTGAAGAGGGAGACAGCATTGCAGAAACTGTTTGGTAATACTCGTACATGTTTTCGTCTGTCATTGCGGGTCTTTCAATCCTCAGTGGAAAGTGGAAGGTGAAGGGGAGAGAGGAGAGGGGCGTGAGAGGCAGAGGAAGTGGGGAGAAGAGACTAGGAAGGAGAAACAGAGAAATGAAAGGAGGGAAGAGGGAGAGGGTGTGTAAGGGAGCAGAGGGACAAGAGGAAGAGGAAAGAGAGGAGGGTAAGGGGATAGAGAAGAGGAGAGAGGAGGGAGAGGGGGGAGCCAGAGGAAGAGAAGGAGAACTAGAAAGAGAAAAGGAAAGTTAGAGAGGAAGGAGGTAGTTAGAGAGGGAATGGGGAAGGGAAAGGATGCAAAGAAAAGGAAGAGGGGGTGAGTGAATATCAAAGTCCCTGGCCTCATCACACCTCAAAATTGGACCTGGATTCAAATATTTACCTCGTCGTTCCTTTGATTTTTAATACAGGAAGAACAAGCAGATCAGAAAGCATGACCTTACCGTAGTTCTTGTTTCCCCTGCAAAAGAAAACGGATCCTAGTAACGAGGAAGTGATCGTAAGGTTGTTTTATTAGCGATTTAGTCTGCTCAAGCCAGTATCCTCTTCTACGATACAGGTAACATAGAGATAACATATAAATAGACAGATAACAGATAGATAACATACAGATAGATAACGTATAGATAACATACAGGTGTTAGGGTATAAGTCAAAATAAATCGCTAAGGAAGAGGTGTTAAGAAGCCTGCCATGCCACAAGACTTCCCAGGGGTATGAGGGACCAGAAGGTGAGGGGGCAGGCCTTCTTGAGACAGATGGCCTCATGAGAAGCAACTGGAGGAGGCATAGAAAGCGGCGAGTGTGTGAGAAGGAGGAATACAAAGGAATACAAAGGAGAGCAAACAGCAACAGACCTTATGGCCCTTTCGAGGCTGCTTGTTACAGAGTAGACTATGACTACAAGATCTAATTCTACATGCTGAAGGATAAGGATTGTAAAGCAAGAAGGCTCCCCCCGGCTCCAAACCCTCCATTTAAAACTGGCAGGAAAAAAAAAAAAAAAAAAAAAAAAAAACAGCAGGCACCATGGAGAAACTGACATGGAATATTCATAGGAAAGACTGATAAGGAAAAGTTACATTCTTCATTACTTTACTCTATATGCTACCAGTTTGAATAACCTGAGAAGAAGGAGGAGGAGGAGGAGGACACACCTGGAAGAAAAGAAGAAAGTGTGGACAAGTGAAGCATCTGAAAAGCGAGAGAGAGAGAGAGAGAGAGAGAGAGAGAGGGAGAGAGAAGTGTGGATAGGGGAGAGAAGAATAGGTGGAAGAGAAAGAATATGTGGAATAGGGGAATATGTGTGGAAGAGAACAATGAGAGAGTGTGGAGATGACTGTGTGGAGGAAGAGGATATGGATGTGGAAAAGAAGGGGTGTAGAAAAAAGGGTATGTGCGGAAGAGAGGAGGCTGCAGAATAGATGAAGTGAGGATATCTGTAGAAAGAAAGGATGTGAAAAAGAGAGTGTGTGGAAGGGAAGAAGAGGGTGTGGATTAGAAAAAGAGAGTGTGGAAGGAAAGAAGGTGTGGAAGGAAAGAAGAGGGTGTGGAGGGGAAGAATAGGGTGTGGAGGGGAAGAAGAGGGTGTGGAAGGAAAGAAGAGGGTGTGGAAGGAAAGAAGAGGGTGTGGAAGGGAAGAAGAGGGTGTGGAAGGGAAGAAGAGGGTGTGGAAGGAAAGAAGAGGGTGTGGAAGGAAAGAAGAGGGTGTGGAAGGGAGGAAGAGGGTGTGGAAGGGAAGAAGAGGGTGTGGAAGGAAAGAAGAGGGTGTGGATTAGAAAAAGGGAGTGTGGAAGGAAAGAAGAAGGTGTGGAAGGAAAGAAGAGGTCTGGGAGAGAAGAGGGTGTGGAAGGAAAGAAGAGGGTGTGGAAGGAAAGAAGAGGGTGTGGAAGGAAAGAAGAAGGTATGGAAGGAAAGAAGAGGGTGTGGAAGGGAAGAAAAGGGTGTGGAAGGGAGGAAGAGGGTGTTTCAAAGGAGCCTCACGTGGGAAGGAAGGTTGATGAGGTAGTGTGTGAAGGAGGGATGGGGTGCTCCTTCCATCCCACCTTCCCTCACACACCCTGTCAGTCACTTCATAAATCACTACCTCCCGTCTCTCTCTCTCTTTCTCTCTCTCTCTCTCTCTCTCTCTCTCTCTCTCCAACTTTCGCTCACACCGTCCCTTTCCCCACTCTTCCCCGTTCCCCCTCCCCTTTCCCCTCCCCCTCCCTCTTTCCCTCCCCCTGCCCTCCCCTCCCCCTCTTCCGTTGCTACTCCTCTGTCGGTCAGGGGAGCCAAACCGCACAGGAAAAAGGGAAGGAAATGAAAGGTAGGAAAACAGCCAGGTAGGGAAGGAGGAAAGGAAATTGAAGAGAAAGGGAGGAAAGGGAGGGAGGAAAGGAAGGAAGGGAGGGAGGAAAGGGAGGGAGGAAGGGAAGGAGAAAAGGGAGGAAGGGAAGAAAGTGAGGGAGGAAAGGGAGGAAGGGAAGAAAAGGAGGGAGGAAAAGAAGGAAAGAAAGAAAGAAGGAAGAAAGGAAGGAAAGAAAGTAAGAAAGAAAAGAAAGGAAAGAAGAAATAAGAGTAAATAAAGCAAGTAGAAGAGAGAGAGAAAAAATGAGTGAGGAAAATAAAGGAATCAAAAATTTCCCCTACCTGTACCACGTATTATTGCACCGAACTGTACCTGGATTTCCGGAGGGGTGAGCGGTGATCGTCTAAGGGTGATTTTCAGAGCCTTCTCCATCCCAGGATACGCCATATTGCCTGGTTGGGAGAAAGTAAGAGAGTGAGATAGTGTGAGGGAGTGGGTGTGGGACAGGGACGAGTGTGAGGATGGGAGTGTGGAGGAGAGAGAGAGAGAGAGAGAGAGAGAGAGAGAGAGAGAGAGAGATTGGTAAATTGATAAAGACAAAAAGCAAATTGGTAAGATAAGAAAAAAGACAAATCTAATCTTTTCTATGATGCTCTCCTTTTACCTCTCCCTGTGTCACCTAACATTATCCTTTCCATGTCCCTCTGAGCTCTGTTAATTCTCAAGGATTTAGGGTTAACACTCCATGCTTCCTACCCTTAAGTTAGAAGAGGAAGGGATCTTGAATTTGGCTCTCTGTTATCGTGTTTTTAATTAATTTATTTATTTATTTATTTATTTTTGGAGGGTACAATCTTGCTGGCTTCTGGATTATGGTTCTTTCTTCCTTAAAAAGAAAAAAAATGCTTGTATAACAGTTTCTTTTATACAACGGCAGCCTCTTATTCTTCATGTATAGTTACTTAGTTTATAAAAAGCCCTCCATTGCATTCCCATTCTTTGCTTGATCCCTAGTTATGATTTGAAAGTGTGTGTGTGTGTGTGTGTGTGTGTGTGTGTGTGCGGGGGGGGGGGGCAGAACGAGAAGTAAATTTTTTCTCTGCTATGGGCAAAATTTTGAATAGTAATCATAGTAAAAACAACTTTATGATGAGGTATAAAGAAAACTCACCTGCATCCTTAATACGACAGAAGGATACACTTAAAAAACACACCATCTTTGCTTTACACTTTATTACAAAACTACTTTATTTACAAGTGTATACAAAATAAATATGTACATTATTTTTTTTACAAGATGGCTGGACTGGGAGGGAAGGCTTTCAAGGGAGAGAAAATACTTTAAGAGGTGGAGGACGCAATTCAAATTTTCCTCTCGCAATCTCCAGACGATTTTAGTCAGCTTCGGAGACTCTTTTCTAACTGGAGGGGTTGGATCCAGCTTTCACAAACCCCTCCACTACTAGGGAGCTCTCTTCATGCTGGATAAAATCGTCTGGTTCTAGAAAGGATGTATAAATGATGTCACACAGGTGAAGGGGTTGAAACAGGTAAGTCTCCCTTCTGGTGACCCTGCTTGTTCTCTCTCTCTCTCTCTCTCTCTCTCTCTCTCTCTCTCTCTCACACACACACACACACACACACACATTAAATACATACATCACCATTTTCACTCATCATCATCATCATCATCATCACCCCCCTGACCCCTAAGGCATTATATATACAGTATTTGTGACCTATTCAATGGGACTTTGCATATTCCACATTTTTAAAAAGTGGAACAACCCTTACATATTGCTACATGTATAGAAGTGATCAATAGTTCCTTTACACCCTCAGTTCTAGCCTGCAGTCCACCGAGTTGTCGAGCAAGTGAGAGAAAGACATAAGAACTTCCCTCAATCGCCAATCTCCATCCATTCATCCCCCAATCCTTTTATTAGCCAATCAGGAGCGTAGGGGGACGGGGCTAGGCGTGTCTGGCTCTTATAATAAAGGAATCTAATCTCTTTCCTGTAAGTTCAGAATCCCAGAGGTGTAAAGGGACTATTGACCGGAGCTGTACTTTAATCGTGGCACACATTGGTACTAATCTAAGGTTCGTACGTAAGTGGATCTGGAGCCCTCTAAACACCTCTTCCTAAGCGATTAATTCTACACGTTATACCTCAGTATATTCTACACATTACACATCAGAATACTCTACACATTACACTTCAATATATTCTACACCTCAAAATCTTCTTCTTAACGTGTAATATGAAAAATAAATCGCTAAGGAAGAGGTGTTACGAAGCTTCCTATGCACTGAAAATACGGACTTGTGAATTGAACTGATAAATTTGCACAGACGGAATGCTAAACAGATCACACCATAATTATGACCCTAACAATGATTACCCTTTAATTGCCCTGTTAAGTAGATACGCAGCAGGCAAAACTGTCACACTGTATCTAGAGTAATTAGTCTGTTCAATTAGCAACGTTAATTATGGATATTACACAAACTCTCTTGGGGACAACTACTAACAGCACTTAGAATGTCAGGCAGGATCTTACTCTCATTGGGCATTCAGTCAATTTATATTCCTCTGTGACTCGCTTTAGATATTCAGTCAATTTCTCTATATTCCTATGTGTGTGCAACTGGTATAAAAATTTTGGCAAGTCAAATTTTTCATTAATAAGATTGTTTTATGAGTCTTAGCACATAGTCTGAAGGAATGAGGGGACGAAGGAAGGAGCAGACAGTGTGGAATTGAACTACTTTCCTTAATAAGTCTTGGCACAAAGGCTAAAGGAAGGAGCAGACGGTGAGGAAGTGAATAATATCCTTTCCTTGTCATTCACGATCTTATAATACCGTGTTTTAAGTACACTAACATAGCCGTGAGAGCCACACACATGGGTCCTAACCTCCGCATCCTTCAGTCTTAACTTGGGCGTCCTTTAACCTTGTCAAATAAATGAATAAATAGATTAAAATATAGACAAGAAAAACAGGAGCAGATCTGTGTGGTCCTTTCGAGGTTGCTGCTTAGAGGGTAGGTTATAATTCACGAAAACTATCCTATCAGTTAAAGACAAGGATAGCAAAGCAGGAACGCTCCCACACCCACCCACCAAACACCGTTACTGATTTTCATGTTAGGTTAGGCCATGTTAGGTTTGGTCTGTGTAATATCCATATACATAACTACCTTCAACTTCATAATTACCCCTATTTACACACAGTTCCGTCATATGAATCTAAATTAGTGATGTGTGAAATGAAAATAGCAACCACGCAAACACAAACAATGGCAGTGGTGACAAAAACACAATAAAAAAAAAACTCTGTACCCTAAATGCAATTCAGGTACTAAACCCACTCTCTGTACCCTTCCCTAACCTAATCTTTATCACACACGTTATAGTTACACAGACACACTATAGTCCTACTCTAGTTCCCTTGGTTCACTGGGGAGTTAGGGCCTCTCTACACTGAGGATGGAACCGGACATATTCTGGTAATAATTCGATCTTGTGGGTCTGAATGAAAACTGGGTTACGCTCTGGCCAAGCTGCTTGTCACTGCCAGATATAATGTAAGTTGTAGTGGTAATAGTAGTAGTAGCAGCAGCAATATTGTCATAGTAGTAGTAGTAGTAGTAGCTGTTGTTCTTGTTGTTGTTGTAGTTTTGTCCCCAGGTTCATCTGAACGTGAATCCATTGAAATGTACATTAAAGCTGCCCTTCAGATGTCCACCATCCTTTTCGGGGGATAGCGATCGAGATAGGAATGCGTGCAAAACCACTACCCAGTTACATAGGTGCCACCACATGAAGGCGTCCCTCTCTGGCCACTATAATATATGACACTGAAACATTATGCCTGGAATGAGGTAAAGAGAGACGGGATAGCCTATTATAGCATATTCTTCCACTTTTTTTTCCTACCAAGATCGAAAAAAAACAATACTATAGTAAATGATGTTCTATTCCGGCCTTAGTGTGTAGAGGTCCTTAGGCAGGAGATGGGCGAGGCAGGGTAAGGCAGGGTGAGGCAGGGAGAGATGAGGAGGGACTGACTAGTATGGGTTGGGTAAGGCTTAGTGTAGGACTGCTCCCTCTCGCCTCCTTCCTCCAGCCCTGCCTCGATGTCTTTTTGAATCTATCCTTGCTGCCGCGTGATTTTATTCTGCATAGGAGCCTCCCTCGTATTTAAGGGGCTAATGCACTTAATACACTGACGTCATAGTTCAAATCAGACATTACAAAAATACACCCGAGATTGTAAGGCAAAAAGATCACTGTCAGATCGGCTAATTATACAGAGATCAGGCACAATCACACCTTCAGAGTCATGGGCACAGTCTGGTTCTCAGTTTAACCCCTTTGGCTGCAAGTGCCCTGCTTTATATTGCATTCCAGTCAGCATCAGGCGATATTAGTATGCTTAAAAGAACCACAGGACACCAAAAATGTGAAAAAAATATTAAAATAAAGAGGGTTTCCTCTAACATCACGAGCTTTTACCATGCTCAAGGGAAACGTAGCACACCAAAAATGTCAATAAATATCACGGTAAACGTTTTGGCTGAGACTAAGGAGCATCGTATTTATTCCAGCTTATGAGGGGCGATTTTATTCATATCACAGACTCTCACAGCGACCCGAGAGTTCAGACACAATGGATCAGATCATAAGGTAATATTTCCAACAGTACATCATAAGGTACTTTTTCCAACAGCACATCATAAGGTAACATTTCCAACAGCACCTCGATTTATTGTCTTCTGGTTTCCTGTTTTGAGCTCACTATATAATTTCTCTCGCAATTTTCCGGTTTCCATTGCCTGACCAACATGCTGACATCAATGGGGAAGGGAGAGTCAGCAGGCCATCAGAAAGGGGGAGAGAAAATGAGAATCAGAAGAGGTTAAATATCGGTATCAGGCAAACTTTTGTTCCCAAATGTATGCTTGACATAATCGTAGTAGCATTTCATAACCACCTCGCAGACGTCACGGGGGCGGGGTTTGTTAGCAAGAGGTCAATAGGGGTCGGTGTGGTGGGGGTCAGAGGCACTGGTAGGGGAGACTGGGGTAGTGGTGCATGTATTGGGTGTGTGGGGGGCCGGGGGTGAACGTGCCCCCCACGCTCACACTAGCCGCCCCCCACACTTCCCCCTCTCCTGGTTGAGTGCAGTAGGGGGCGCCGTGCCCTAGTGTAGGCGCCTGGTACATGGATGCATCAGGGGGCGGTTGCTGTGGAACGGGGGCTCCAGTTACACCCACACTGAGACTTAGATGCTGTGGGTGTGGGGTGGCATGGGCGTCTAAACCCTTCAGAGTCTCACTAAGAGCCCAGATGTAGTTGTGGGCGAAGCGGAGGGTCTCAATTTTGGTCAGTTTGGTGTCATCGGGGGCGGTGGGAAGGACGGTGCGCAGCCGATCCAGCGCATTGTTGAGCATGTGCATCCTGTGGCGTTCACGGTCGTTGGCTTTCATTCGGCGGTTCCGGCGTACACGGGCGACGTGGTTGGGGCTCCTGGTTCGACTCCGCAGGCCCCCACGTCCACCGGTCTTCCTTCTTCGTCCTTCAGGCTCACTCTTCTTCTTCTGCTGGTCGATCTTACCATCTTCCTCGTCCTCGTCGTCCATCGAGTCGTCTGTCAACATTTCCTCCTTCAGTGGAACCACCCCCATTTCCTCCAACAGCTCCGAGAAGCAGCCATTTTTATTATCATCTGGGGAAGCTGGGATGTTTGGTGAGAGGGTCCGCCGGGACGAGTTTTCCTTGCTCCCTCCCACTTGAGGCTTCACCGCGGGCGTTGTAGGGGCTGAGGAGGAGACCTGGGTGACGTGGGCGGTCTGTGTGGGCGTGGGGGAGCTGGTGTGCGAGTGTGAGGGCGTGGGGGAGGCAGTAAGGGCGTGTGGAGGGGTGGCGACAAACGGAGCTCGAGCAGGGGACGAGGACATGTTTGGTACCGGTGAGGACATGTTCGGTGAGGATACGCCCAAAGGGGGAGCCGCATGGTAAGTGGGTCGGGCTGTGAGGGGAACAGAGAGGTGGGTGTGGGTGGGTCTGGGAGGGTTTGGGTGGGTGTGGGTGGGCGTGGGTGGGTTTGGCCTGAGTGGGGACGACATCGCTGCTGAGGAGGGCGTGGCCACCTGAGGAAGAAGAAGAGACGGTGAGGAAACACAGCATGACCAAAAAATACTTAGTTATATTTTGGCAATACCTGAAGTTCTCTAACCTTTACAGAATTCCGTTAAAAAATAAATCTAACGCTAAAATGTGGCCTATATTTAAGATGGAATAAAAATAATGAGAAGAGAAATCTAAACTTTTTTTTTTTTTTTTGAGGGGGTTACTGCTAGAGAACTTTAGGAATCAGGGCGGTCTCTCATTCAAAGGCCAAATGAATGTTTTTAGCCGTTTAAGTAGTAACTAGCCATATCCAAAACTAAATCACTGAGGAAGAGGTGTTAGGGAGCGTCCTTAACTGACAAGAATACAAGCCTTGGCCATTAATTGGACCAAAAGAGGATAGGGATATGTTAGAAAAAAATATATATATTATCACAGCAAAAATAGGCCAGACAGGAATGAGTCTCCTTGGTTACTAGTCAAATCCACCTTCCAATCTTACTACACTTGGCCATCTACTGAGCTTTAAAGGTTTAGGGATATTTGTTAGATTAAAAAAAAATAATTATAGCACAGTCAGTACAAATGGGCCACACATCCATTCACTCATCATTCAGGCCCATGGAATCCTTAACTCCATCTCACAGGCGAATGATCCACACAATTTTATACTTTCTAATGCTCGATCACTGTTAGTAATGCTCAGATTTTTTTTTCAGTATCCCCTAGCATTCGCACTGGCTAACACAATTATTATCATTATTATTATTATTATTATTATTATTACCATTATTAATATTATCTTTATCATCACCATTACTTTGCCATTTATCTGATATGCACACACACACACACACACACACACACACACACACACACACACACACACAAACACACATACATAAAGGGGAAAAAGAAACAGAAAAGAGGGGTAAAACACACACACACACACACACACACACACACACACACACACACACACACACTGCATATTTACCTGTACTTCACGAAACTGCATGTGTGAGGTGAGGACTCAGACACAGGACAGGTGAGCTGGCGAAGAAGGTGCAGAGGCCAGGTGAGGCGGTGGACACTAATTAAGATTCACGGGCAGGTGTTTTGAGTTTCAGGTGTGTCAGTTTTCTCTCAATATTTATCTAAGTTTGTTGATATTCCTCCTTGCTCTTCAGTGTTCCAGGCTTGATAACTTTCCAGGCTTCCAGAGTTCTAAGATTTCCAGTGATCCAGGAGCACCTCTTTTAGTTTTCTCACTGTTCCATGCATTCAGTTTTCTTTTAGTTTATAATTCCTCTTGGTTTTTCAGCAGGCTAATCTGGTTTTTCAGCAGGCTAATCTAGGGTTGTAATTATTCCAGTCTCCTCACTGTTCCAGACTTCCACTTTGCTTTCATGGATGTCACTGCTCTTGGTTTGTTAGCATTCCAGTCAACAGGCATTAGTAAATGTTTTCTTCTTCCAGGCCTATCCACCCTCCAGTCTTAACAAAATTCCAAGCTAAATGTGTCTTTCTCCAGGCCTAAAATATTTCCAAGCGATTTCTCCTTCTAGCTGTGACAGAATTCCAGGCAGATCTCCTTCTAATTGTGGCAGAATTCCAGGTTTTTCTTCTTCCAGTTGCGACCAGGCTTCCAGGTTTTTCTCCTTCCAGTTGCAACAATTCCAGGTGGTTTCTCCTTCCAGTTAAGTATTCCAGGATGCAAGTTTCTCTTTCAGGCTCAACACTCCAGTCTTCCTCGATCTCCTGGCTTGTCACTGCTCGAGGTTATGTTAGCGTCCAGGCGCCAGTGACGGCAGCTGAAGGCACTGGCAGTACACCCTTCCCCCACCGCGGTCTGACCCGTACTGATCCCCTGACACGCATTTCACACCCATACAAACTTTGTCGCGTGCCGTACGGTCGGATGCCAAATTCCCTAGTCGCATATCGTAGTTTGAAAATAACTTCTATAGGCACACTGTCTGTTTATTTAGGCAATCATTTATAATTCAGATATAACAATGACAAGTTCCATAATATAAAAGTAACATTGTCTACTTTTGTTGTCACTGAAATAAAACAGAAAGATAAGCAATACTTGGCACCACTGGGTCGAATTTCACTAAGGTCCCTCCCCATGCAGCAGCCACAGCCAATCAGGGACCTGTATTTCACGAGCCGCGCGTTCATTGGCTGAGGAGCGGCTTAGTACTGATGGCTGGTCCAGGTCCCGTATTTATAAAGCATCTAAAATAATTTCCTAGCCAAATCAGTCTCCACAGAAGTTAACTTATTATAAATGGTTTTGTTTCTCATATTTCTAGGCCTCAATATTCACTCTAGCATGGTTCTTAAAAATATAATCTGGTGTTTGAGTGAAGACGAAAGGATAATTAAACATTCTAACATATTCTAAGCTCCAGAATGTTTGTAAATATGGAAGAAGGACGCTAGGGGCTCATTACTAAGCAAACCTGCGAATCTGGTCACAAACACACAGGTACTTCATTACTGAGTCTCTTTGTTGCGCCATATGATCACAAATGAAGACTTTATCGATGCTTTTATACAGAGAAGAAACGCGAATAGAGATCAGTGTGAGTCTCCATCCTTTTATTATTATTATTATTATTATTATTATCCTCACTCAATTCTTTTTTTTCCCTCGCCCCAATCTTGAAGACCCTTACCCTATGCTTACGGGGGAAAAAAAAGTGATGATAACGACGATGGTGATGAGAAGGAGGAGGAATTGGAGGAGGATTATGCAGTACTCAAACTGTGTTGATCCGATTTAGACCAAACTTGAGGGAAGGGTTGAGGGTAAGGCAAGGATGCAGTCATTCAATTTTGAGAGCAATCGGACAAAGGTCAAGGTCACAGGGTAAAATCAAACATTCGGTTCTATAATTGGTGGTCGCGGGTATTGCACTTTCTAAGATTTCCTTCTTGTCTTTATTTTCACTCACTTCTCAACCTGTCTTCACCCTCAACACTCACCAGGCATAGGCCACAAGTAGAAGCAGATGGCCACAAGCAGAAGTACAGTAGATAGTCTCAAGTAGAAGAAGATGGCCACAAGTAGAAGAAGATGGCCACAAGCAGAAGTACAGTAGATGGTCTCAAGTAGAAGCAGATGGCCACAAACAGAAGCACAGTAGATAGATTCAAGTAGAAGCAGATGGCCACAAGTAGAAGAAGATGGCCACAAGTAGAAGTACATGGCAGCAAGCAGAAATAGATGGCCACAAATAGAAGCAGATGGCCACAAATAGAAGCAGATGGCCACAAATAGAAGCAGATGGCCACATGTAGAAGTAGATGGCCGTAAGTAGAAGCAGATGGCCACAAGTAGAAGTAGATGGCCATAAGTAGAAGTAGATGGCCATAAGTAGAAGTAGATGGCCGCAATTCTCTCAGCTCTGTGGCGTCCTCTCATTAGGCCATATGCCATAGTCTGCCTTCCCCTCACAACAATATACGCAGCCCAAAAATTAGCTTGCGTATTTAGCTGTATTATAAGGCGTATTTAGCTGGATTATGAGGCGTATTTAGCTGTATTATAAGGCGTATTTTGCTGTATTATGAGGCGTATTTAGCTGTATTATGAGGCGTATTTACCTGTATTATGAGGCTTATTTAGCTGGATTATAAGGCGTATTTAGCTGGATTATGAGGCGTATTTAGCTGGATTATGAGGCGTATTTTGCTGGATTATGAGGCGTATTTAGCTTACGAGGCGTATTAAGAGAAATATGGGAAGCTAGGAAGACGCCCACCATCCACTCACACGATGCAGTGTTCCATTTGGTTGAAACTACATTGAGTGACAAGTTAAATGGCTCCCAATGGTCAAGGAAACCATTTTTTCTTTTTTCTTTTTTTTCATGCAGTAAAGAAGGAACCAAAGGCCAGGAGCCAGCAAGATTGTTCCCTCCAAGAAAAAACAATAACAAGATAACAGAGAGCCAAATTCAAGATCCGTTCATTTCGAGATGCCTGGACACCCTGCATTTGAGAGACTGGAGATCATAGGCAGCAGGAAATACAGACAGAGGGAAACAGTTCCAGAGTTTACCATGCTGGAGGTCAATTATATAGCCAAATGACGCCTGGTGGACTAGTGGGTAAGGCCCTGTAACGAATGGGACACGTAAAATGTAACATCGAGGGAAGGTTGGTGTTTATTGTTCACATAATGCCACTCAGGGAAGAAAGAGTCTGGTCACCCAGACCTTAAATGTTGGGCGGGCTACCACGCTCCTGATGAGGCAAAAAAAAAAAGTAGGTAGATGGATGGGTAGATAGACAGAGAGATAGATACACAGATAGATAGATAAATACATACATACATAGACAGAAGACAGATGGATAGATAGCTAGATGGATGGATGGACAGACAGACAGATAGATAGATAGACAATTAGACAAAGACAAAGACATAAATAGATAGACAGATACACAGACAGACAGACAGACAGGTCGTACATACACAGACAGACAGAGAGATAAATAAAATAAATCATGGTAACTATAAATACTGCCACTGAGACCCGGAAACTTACCTGTGTGTCAAACAGTTACTAAAAACGACGAGATCTTTTGAAGGGTTGTGACAAAGGCCGTACTAAAGGAAGGAGAATATAATAAAGAAAATAATGAAAATAAAGAGAAATTAGTTCAAATAAGGAGTGTGCAAGCGTGGGTAACTCTGAAAATTATAGATCCGATAGTAATTTTGGATCAAAGACTATGATGTGATTTTAGGAGAGTGATACTGAGGGTTGTATGAATGATAGACTTGGACCGTGCTATAGGGGTAAATGGTTCGCTTACTATTCTGCTCTTCTACTATCCTTCCTATATCATCCTGTCTACTGTTCTTCCTATTTCATCCCTTCTACTATTCTTCCTCTTTCATCCCTTCTACTGTTCCTCCTATTTCATCTCTTCTGCTATTCTTACTATTTCTTCCCCTCTGCTGTACTTCCTATTTCATCCCTTCTATTCTTCCTATCTCATCCCTTCAACTATTCTTACTATTTCTTCCCCTCTACTATGCTTCCTATTTCATCCCTTCTACTCTTCTTCCAATTTCATCCCCTCTGCTGTACTTCCTATTTCATCCCTTCTACTATCTTTCCTATTTCATCCCTTCTACTATCCTTCCTATTTCATCCCTTCTACTATCCTTCCTATTTCATCCCTTCTACTATCTTTCCTATTTCATCCCTTCTACTATCCTTCCTATCTCATCCCTTCTACTATCCTTCCTATGTCATTCCTTCTACAATTCCTATTCAATCCCTTCTACTATTACTATTTCATCTCTTCTACTATTCTTTCTGTATCATCCCTTCTACTACTGTTCCCATTTCATCCCATCAATTCGTCCTATTTCATCCCCTCTACTCACTCCCCTCTGATGGTTAATACGTAGATTTGAGAGAAATTTGCTATGTTTCCTTGCCCACTGGTTCGTCTCTTTGCTATGATGCGTCAGGAGAGAAAGTGGTGATGTGCTGAAGGTGATGTGGATGTTGTGATGTGGAAGGTGAAATTTTAGACGTTGTGTGTGTGTGTGTGTGTGTGTGTGTGTGTGTGTGTGTGTGTGTGAGGGAATCAAGCGTACTGTAGTATAAGGCAGTGTAGAGTACAGAATACGTGTGTGTGTGTGTGTGTGTGTGTGTGTGTGAGGGAATCAAGCGTACTGTAGTATAAGGCAGTGTAGAGTACAGAATACGTGTGTGTGTGTGTGTGTGTGTGTGTGTGTGTGTGTGTGTGTGTGTGTGTGTGTGTGTGTGTGTGTGTGTGTGTGTGTGTGTGTGTGTGTGTGTGTGTGTGTGTGTGTGTGTGTGTGTGTGTGTGTGTGTGTGTCAGGGGGTGCCATATGGCCTAGGGTGGGGTAAGGGTCGGAGGTCTGTGAGGGGGAGGGGCCGAACCTAAGAGGGGCAGAGAGTGAGAGAGAGAGAGAGAGAGAGAGAGAGAGAGAGAGAGAGAGGAGGGGGGGGGGCTAGAGGTTAACAAGAGGTCGAGGGTGACAAGAGGGAGGAGGGGCGGCAAGAGGACAGAAAACCAAGAGGACAAAAATACTTAAGTTTCCACCAAGAGTTACGACGATACGAGTTTCCTTGAGTGCATTTACGTGTGTGTGTGTGTGTGTGTGTGTGTGTGTGTGTGTGTGTGTGTGTAATAGTTTTTTCACCTATTAAAGTTACAGAAAATACGATTTAAAATATATCCTAAATCTTTCTTAAGTACATTTATATATATTCTTAAAAGATTAATTTTAGTAGGTTATAATGAATTCAAATTTCTTCGTGACATGTATGCAGGACCTCCGCTACATAAGAGAGAGAGAGAGAGAGAGAGAGAGAGAGAGAGAGAGAGAGAGAGAGAGAGAGGCTGTATCGATCAGGCTGCCTCACGCGACCTGCTTCACACAATAGACATAATAAACCACCAGATTTCATTACCCCCGCGCCTCTGCCTCCTCCACACCAGCTCCTATAGCCCACAGGTTCTTAGAGTCAGTTTTATAGAGTCTACAGGGGCACAGAGTCAGTGTCCTAGAATCTACAGGTCCCCAGAAGCCAGATATATATTTATTCTTACCTCGCATGCATGACTTTTTCTTTCTTTCCTTCTTTTTTCTGAGCAGACGACACTTATCCTCCTAGTGGCTCTGTTTTTTTTTTGTTTTTTTTTTCGCGCATGTGAGTTTTTCCATGTGTGCGCATTTTTTTTTTTGGGGGGGGCTAACCTGAGCGATATATTTTCCTTGTGCGCACGACCTTCCACGCGTGCGCAACTTCCTTCCCTGCGCACTTCTGTTCTTTTTTGTTTTTGTTTTTTTCCGCCGCATGCCCAACTTTTGTCTTTTTCCTATGCGTGACTTCTCCTGTAAGCACAACCTTTTTCATCTATCTATCTTTCTATCTATCTACCTATCTATCTATCTATCTATGTATCTGCCCGCAGTCTGTTACTCTACCTACCTACCTACCGACCTATCAATCAATCAGTCAGTTTGTCTATCTATCTGTCTATATCTCTCTGTCTGTCTATCACCCTACCTACATATCTACCTACCTACCAATCAATCAATCAGTTTATCTATCTATCTGTCTATCTATCTATCTATTTAACAACACACTTTCCATCACCAAACCATCTATTACTTTTCCTCTTTCTAATTCTCTCTGAACATATGTAGAAATTCTTAAAGTAATTTCGGTCGCTGTAATTATATAATCGATTTTAATTCACTTTCCTGCGTCCCTTCAGCGCTGTGCCATTGTTGTCCCCCCCCCTCTCTCTCTCTCTCTCTCTCTCTCTCTCTCTCTCTCTCTCTCTCTCTCTCTCTCCATCCCTTTTCTCCCCATCCACTCTCCACCCTTCTTTTCACTCCTCCTCCTCCTCTTTTCTCCCTCCCTCCCCCTTCTCTCCCCTTCCACTCTTTCTCTCCCTCCCCCTCTTGAGTCCTCCCTCCTCTCCCTCCTTTTCTCTTCTCCCACTTTTCTTCCTTCCTTCTTCTTCCTTCCCTTCCTTCCTTTCCTTCTATCCACTCTTCCTTCCCTTCTCTCCATCCACTCTCTCTCCCTCCTCTTTCCTTCCTCCTCCTCTTGTCTTCCCTCTCTCCCTACCTATGTTTCCTTTATTCTCTCTCTCTCTCTCTCTCTCTCTCTCTCTCTCTCTCTCTCTCCCTTTCCTCGTCAATTATTGATGACCTTAACCCCAGTTGACCTCGTCCCCGTTATGGCTGGCTCAGGCTGCATCAATTATTGGATTAATGATGATGATTGGTGGTGACTGGTGATGAGGGTTAATGACTGTGGTGGCGGTGGTGGTGGTGGTGGTGGTGGTGATGACTGGGAGTGGTGGTAGAAGTAGTGGTGATGACTTGTGGTGATGTGATACGGACTGGTGATGGTGAGGGTTGTGACGTGGTGGTGATGATGGTGACGGTGGTGACGGGTGCGGTGGTGATGATGATGGTGAGAGTTGACGGTTGTGATGACTAGGATAACAATGGTGAGTGTAATGGATGTGGTGGTTGTGGTGACTGTGGTAAGTGTGGTTGTGGGTCTGAGGTGGGGAATTTCTTGTACTTGGCCTGAAGGGGTACATACGTCACATCAATTCTTTCTCCCCCTTATCCCAAGAGACAAAAAATATATTCCTTAATTTGCTGCATAAATGGGCATGAGATGAAGATAGGATTAATGGGAATGGGAGAGTGCAGAGAAAATGGGGAGGGGGAAAGTGTGGAGAGAGAGAGAGAAAAAAAAAGAGAGAGAGAGAGAGGGAAAGAGAGGGTGAGGGAGGGAGAGGGGGGACAGATGGGGGAAGAGGAGAAAGCAGGAAGACGATGAAAGAGAGGAGGACAGTAGAGAAATAGGCATGGATAAAACGAGAGAGAGAGAGAGAGAGAGGGAGAGAGAGAGAGAGAGAGAGAGAGAGAGAGAGAGAGGGAGAGAGAGAGAGAGAGAGAGAGAGAGAGAGAGAGAGAGAGTGTCCCCCCATCAGATAAGGCCTACCTCTTTACACCCCACCCTCCGTCAGGCAGCAGGGGTCCTCGCGATAGGCGTTATCAGCTGAGTTATTAGGGCGAGGAGTGACCACCCGCCCTTCACCTCACACCGCAGGCTGGGTGTGGGTGTGGGTGTGGGTGTGGGTGTGGGTGTGTAAGTATGCGTAGGTGTGAGATATGGGTGTGAGTAGTTATGGGAAGCGGATGTGGGTGTGGGTGGGGTAGGTGTGGGTGTAAGTATGGATAGGTGTGGGATGTGGGTGTGGGTGTGGGTGTGGGTGGGGTAGGTGTGGGTGTGAGTGTGGGTATGGGCAGGTAGGGGTGTGGGTAGGTAGAGGTATGGGGGTATGGATGGGGTGTGAGTGTCGGTGGGAGTGTGGGTAGGTGGGAGTGTGGGTAGGTGGGAGTGTGGGTGGGTGTGGCAGGGGTAGATATGGGGGTATGGATGTGGGTGTGGGTGGGGTGCGGGTATGGGGGAGAAGTGGGAAGACGGAAGAATGAGAGAGGAAGGGATATGGAAAAGTGAGAGAGGAGGGAAGATGGAAGACTGAGAGAGGAAGGAAGAGAGAAGAGAGAGAGGAGGAGGGAAAGGAAGAGAAAGAGGAGAGTGGGAGGTTGGGGAGAGGGAGACTGAGGGGGAGAGTGAGTAGAGAGGAGCGAGGAAAGTAGGGAGAGAGGGTTGGGGAGAGGTGGAAGGGAGAGAGAGGGAGGTTGGGGTGGGAGGAGGGGAGGGAGTTGGGATAGATTAAGTTATAAAGGCCGGTTCACACGAGCAAAATCGCGGCAGTTTTTTGCCGGAATTTGCTTCCCGGTAGAAATTCCGGCAACTTTTTTCGCCGGTATGGAGAGACCGACATGTCGGTCTTTTTTCGCCGGAATCGGGAGAAAGTTGCCGGGCCGATTAAAATGGAAGCACCGAACAAGGTAAAGCTCTGGGAACGAAGACGAATTCGACATTTTTGTGTGTTTACAGTACCACCATTTCGACTTCATCACGCGTGGCCAACACAAGTTTAACCATCATGCCTGCCGTTCTCCAGCAATCACAGTTTCCCTCATCTGCGTATTTTGTTTTTCAATGAAGGGTGTCACAAGCCCCAGCAAGTGGTGGTACTGGGTCTTGTTAAGACGGATCCACTCATTTAAAGATGCGTGACAGCTCATCTTGAAGTAGAGAAAGTGCAAGTGCAAGGGCTGCACACCTGGTACGAGTACGGCGGTCCATCTTTGTAAACACTGTTGCCGCGTTCCTGCCACTCAGTCCCCGTACGTGTGAACACCTTTCCGGTAGAATTGCCGAAAATCGGCATTTTCCCCCCGCAAATCGGCGAGAAAAACTGCCGCGATTTTGCTCGTGTGAACCGGCCTTAAGAGTAGTGACCACCTCACCGCACCCCTCAGGCAGGAATGTGGGTGTGGGTGTGGGTGGGACTGTGGGTGTAAAAGTAGATGTGTGTCGGTGGGTGTGGGTGTGAGTGTGTACGTGAGGGTGTGAGTGTGGGGGTGTGGGTGGTGGTGTGGGTGTTGAGGGGTAGGGAGGGGTGACAGGGTAAAGGAAAGGCATGGTAACTTGGGAAACAGGGTACGAGAAAATTAAAATAGGGGAAGGATTAACGTTAGACAGAGGAGAGGAAGGCAGGGTAGAAGGGAAATAGGGGAAGGGGAAGGCAGAAGAAGGGTGAGCAGGGTAATGGAGGGTATAGTCAGGGGGAAATAAGGGAAGATAGTAAGTGGGAAGAGGGGGAGATAAAGTGAGGTATGCTATGTTAAGGAGAAAGCGTTTGGGTGTGGGTGAGGGAAGGTGTGTGAGTAAAGTAGGGTGTGTGTGCGGGGTGTGTGGAGGGGTGGGGGGGTGAGTGAAGGGTGTGTGAGTGAGGGTGGGTGTATGGATGAGGATGGGTGTGTGTGTGAAAGGACTGGTGGATGAGTGTTGGTGTCTGGGTGAAAAATGTGGTTGAAAGGATGTAAGGCTGAGACAGGGTGTGTGAGCGAAGATGTGTGAGTGAGGGCGTGGAAATATGTGTGTGTGGAAGTGTGCGGGTCAAGGCGGATGTGTGGTTGTGGATAGGTATGCATGGATGGGATAGTTTAGGTGTGGAAAGCTATGTACTGAAATATGTCTGTTTTCCCAAGCATGAGTTAAAGCTGTGTGTGTGTGTATGTGTGTGTGTGTGTGTGTGTGTGTGTGTGTGTGTGTGTGTGTGTGTGTGTGTGTGTGTGTGTGTGTGTGTGTGTGTGTGTGTGTGTGTGTGTGTGTGTGTGTGTGTGTGTGTGTGTGTGTGTGTGTGTGTGTGTGTGTAAGTGTGTCGGTATCCACGTGTGCTTACGAGTGTGTGCTTCCTGTACGTGTGCGTGGCGTGTGCGTGTGTACTTAGAGACACGTGTGAGGGCGGGGTGACACACAATTTCCTCAATAAAGTGGCCATTAACACACACATGACACACGATCGATGATTTATTGCTGGTATGTTGACCTGGGCGATCCTACATGCTTGATGACATGGGAGGAGCAGTTACCCATTCTTCCCTGACACCCCCATCCACCCACGCCTACACCCTCACCATCTCTCCTTTACACAGCTACACACTCATCAACTCCCTTACACCCACACATATCAACTACACCCTCACAAACCCCCTCTTAAATTCTTACCAACCTATACCCTCATCATTTCTCCCTTACACCTTCACCCACACACAGCTGCACATCACCATCCCAGCCTCTTCAGTCATTCATTTCTTCAGTCCTTTACACCTAGTTTGCTTCATTTCACTAATCACCATCTCCCTACACCCATATCCACCCACGCCTACACCCTCACCAATCCTCCCACCCACACTCCCATTTCCTTCAGTCCCTTTCACCTATTCTTTCTGCTTTCAATCAATATTCCTCGCCTAACATCCATATCCACCCACACCCTCACCAACCCTCCTCCTCTCCTCACGTACCCCCTACTCTTTCCATCTTGCCTACCCCAAATTCACACAAATTCCACTACCCCCCCCCCACCCTGGTCATCCCATCCACCCACTGTGACCCTCGCCCTCTCATCCGTCTGCATATTCCACCCACTAATCCACAGACTTTCACTCCACAGTCACTCTACCCACTCACTCCTGCACCACCAACCCAGTCACCTAACACTCACCTACTAACTCGTTCATCTTTCACCCACCCAACCCACCCACTCATCATCTCTTCACCCATCACTCCCGCCCGCCCACCCAATCATCCCACCCTCTCTCATACACTCACAAACCTACTCATCATTCCTCATGCAGCCTACCCACTCACCCAACCACTCATACACTTACCAACTCATTCAATTCTTACCCAACTCACCCACCCACCCTCTCACCCACCCACCTATTAACTCATTCGTTTCTCACCCACCCCACCCACCCACCAACTCACCCTCTCACCCACCTATCTACCAATTCATTCATCTCTGACCCGAACCACCCACCCACCCACCCATTCATCTTCCAACCATCCCTCCCACCCACCCACCAACTCACTTTCTCACCCACCCACCTACCAACTAATTCATCTTACACCCAACCCACTCGCCCACCAACTCACCCTCTCACCCACCCACCTACCAACTCACTCATCTTCCACCAAACCCACCCGTCACGGTCTGTCGCCAGCGTGGGTGTGACGAACCCATCAAGGTGTGACAGGCGTAGTGACGGCTCCATCACCCACACTGTGACGCTGTGACGTGGGACGGGACAAGTAACACAGTATAACACCTAAAACTTGGCCTAAAACTTTATACTCTTTTCACTTTAACTTGGCCTAAAATTTCCATCTCTCCCACTTGAATCCTCAACTGAAACAATAGAGTAACACTAGAATATTATACAACTGAAACAATAGAGTAACACTAGAATATTATACTAGTCACGAAGAAGTGCTAAGAATGATACAAAATCGTAATGTTTTTTTTTTTCCTGTCACTGAGCTATGTGAAAAAGGGTGCAAAAGGAAGAAAATAATTGAAAGTGAAAGAACTAGAGCCAGAGAGGTTTGGGAGGTAGCTGTGTGTGTGTGTGTGTGTGTGTGTGTGTGTGTGTGTGTGTGTGTGTGTGTGTGTGTGTGTGTGTGTGTGTGTGTGTGTGTGTGTGTGTGTCTGTGTGTCTGGGTGTCTGTGTGTCTGTCTGTCTGTCTATCTTCTTGTCTGTCATTCTTTCTGTGTGTGTGTGTGTGTGTGTGTGTGTGTGTGTGTGTGTGTGTGTGTGTCTGTGTATGTGCATCTATCTATCTGTCTGTCTTTCTGTCTGTCTGTCTCTCTGTGTCTGTCTGTCATTCTTTCTGTGTGTGTGTGTGTGTGTGTGTCTGTGTGTCTGTGTGTGTCTGTGTGCGTGCGCGCGCGAGACCAGAATTACTTGCACAAACCAAAATTTAATACCAAGAAGTGAGAGCATAAATGAAAGAAGTGTTATTTCCCATCAAAAC
Source organism: Coenobita brevimanus (assembly GCF_032717465.1). Lineage (NCBI taxonomy): Eukaryota > Metazoa > Arthropoda > Malacostraca > Decapoda > Coenobitidae > Coenobita > Coenobita brevimanus. The sequence goes on along the minus strand of NC_136973.1, from coordinate 3,905,038 downwards.
TAAAAAAAACATTAAAAATAAAGTAATTATTTTTACTAATCTAATCGAGTTAATTATATCATACTAATAGAATTGGATTTAGTATTGTCATAAATAACGTATGGAAAAGAAAGTTATATTTTTTTTATTAGAGTTATTATCAGTGTTAATAATAATTGAAGTAATATATAGATAGGATAACACATATGCTCCTTCCTCCCTCCCCTCCCCACACACACAACAGATGCTGCCACACGTGCGTTTAGATTGGGAATGATGATGATGATAGTGTACAGTTCCTAGCATTCCCGGCCACCTGCACACACACACACACGCGCACACACACACACACACACACACACACACACACACACACACACACACACACACACACACACACAACACACACCTGCACACACACAAACACCTGCACACACTCACACCTGCAAATACGTATACTGTACTAAATCACCCCTTCCCTTCCTCTCACACACACACACACACACACACACACACACACACACAACACACACCTGCACACACAGAAACACCTGCACACACTCACACCTGCAAATACGTATACTGTACTAAATCACCCCTTCCCTTCCTCTCACACACACACACACACACACACACACACACACACACACACACACACACACACACACAGCTGTGGAAAGATAATATGACACATCTTCGGGTAAACATTTTAAACATTCCTGTTTTACCTACGTCATGGCGATTTGATTCTCTCTCTCTCTCTCTCTCTCTCTCTCTCTCTCTCTCTCTCTGTTCATCCATCCATCCACTATCTCTCCAGCCATCTATCTATCCCTCTGTCTGTCTGTTTACCTGTCTATCTATCTATCTGTCTATCTGTTTGTCTGTCTGTCTATCTATCTATCTACTTCCGTCTGTCTCAAGCATACACATAATCACAATCATTAACACATGCACACACACACACACACACACACACACACACACACACACACACACACACACACACACACACACACTTCAGATAATGCATTTCTCACTGTACATTGTGAGGATTTCGTTAACAAATGAAATACGGGGAAATGTATTATTATTATCGTTACTTCCAGCTCGTCTCAATATGAACCCAGTGGACTGTAGGCTTAAATACCACTCTACAGCCTACCATCTTCCATTCGGGTGATAAGGGGAGAGTTTAGGGAATGGTTATATCAACGACACCGCATGAAGGCTCCCCTCTCTAGCACTACGAAAATACGGGTAAAATTATCGATTCTACAAACTTCCTAGGACTGTCAGATATCAGAACTTCATTTGCATTGCTGAAGCGGTTGGTCCTGGCTGCCCCTGAGTGGTGTGGAGTGGTGAGTGTGGTGAAAGTGGTGACTGAAACTGGAGTGTACTGTATATTTTGTGTCGTGTGGGGAGGAAGTAGTGTGATGAAGGCAGGAGGGTGTAATGTGGTATGGTGGTGTGGTGATGAAATGGTGTGGTGTGGTTGTGGAGGGTGGTGTGGTAAGAAGGTGGGGAGGGAAGGTGGTGGTGTAGTGGTGTATGGTTGTGTGGGGGTGGTGTGGGGGTGTATGGTGGGGTGGGGGTGGGGGTGGTGTGGTGTGGCGCGTGCCCTGGAGTGAGCCAGTCAGCAGGTGTCCTAGGGCGGCAGGGCATGACAGCTGCGCCACATCTGTCAGCCAGCACCACTTGTTACCTGACCACACCAGCTGACCAGGTGTGACTCCAGCCAACACCACCACGACCAACACCACCACTACCAACACCACCACTGCCAACACCTCCACTGCCAACACCACCACTACCAACACCACCACTGCCAACACCACCACTGCCAACACCACCACTGCCAACACCACCACTGCCAACACCACCACTACCAACACCACTAGGCATGATGCGGGTAACAGTGAGAAATATTATGCTATGGCGACACTTTGATGGTTTCTGGTTTCTCTTCAGTAGTTAATATTAAATCTCTCTCTCTCTCTCTCTCTCTCTCTCTCTCTCTCTCTCTCTCTCCCGTGACATACTCCTCTTATCACCAAACAATATCTCAATTATTCCCAACAGCAAGCTAAGCGTTCTTGTCGATCAATTGACACCTGTGGACACGTGTGTTGTAGGTGAGGGGTGTATCTAACGGGCCAGGTGTGTGTGTGTGTGTGTGTGTGTGTGTGTGTGTGTGTGTGTGTGTGTGTGTGTGTGTGTGTGTGTGTGTGTGTGTGTGTGTGTGTGTGTGTGTGTGTGTCTGTTTTTCTGTCTGTCTGTCTGTCGGTCTGTCTGTCTGTCTGTCTGTCTGTCTGTCTCTCTCTCTCTCTCTCTGTGTGTGTGTGTGTGTGTGTGTGTGTGTGTGTGTGTGTGTGTGTGTGTTGTCGCGTCCTCAACACCTGTCCAGCATGACGTCACACCGGCATCATTAGACCGGGTGGCATCTGTCTATTGCACCTTGACATATGCTCCCCTTGTGGCACACCCTCTGCTGGCATATGGCACAGGAGAGAGACAGTATGGCGATGAAGATGGCAGGTGAGATATGCTAAGCCACTCACAGATCACCTTATGGACGCAAGTGATAGCAGATGAGATAAAAGGATGGAGATAATGTGAAGATGGTAAGTGAGATGCTAAGCTACTCACAGTTCACCTTAGGGACGTAGATGATACCAGATAGAGAGATAAGAGGGATAGATAAGGAGGAGAAATAGATATGGCACTGAGATGTAAACCCTTTCATTGTATCTATCATCTGTTCACTTTAACTAGGTGTAAAGCTCCCACTTATCCATACTGAATACTGAGCTGCTGTATTAAATTAACACGAGTATGTTGCCAGTCACGAAGAAGTGCTATAAAAAATACTGAGCCACTGTATCTTCTTCTTCCACTGAGATACGGGAAATAAACTGCAAAAAGGAGGAAAATCTCTGTCTTGTTAAAATGAATGATGTAGTCAGGAGAAAATCAGCTCTACTTCACCCGCGTCTTCTTCCGCCTCCTTCCTCTATCTGTCAAAATTTCTCTATAATCTATAAAGAAATCGTTCCTCCTTTCCCTGTAAATTGCAATAAAATACAAAGAAGTTTATATCCGGGCCAGACGTTAGTGGGGTAATTTTTCTTTTTTTTTCTTTCTCTTGTCTTTCTGTTTTAATTGTCTCTTTCATTTTTCTTCTTTCGTTTCTTACGTTTTTGGTGATCTAGGTGTCTCTTAAATTTAGTAAAATCCTCTGCTGTTAAAAGACGTAAAGGCAGAGTAGGTATTTCAAAGTCGAGGAGTTAAACCAAATTTTCCCCTCCTCATGCCCATCATCCTTATCCTCCTCCTCCTCCTCCGCCTCATCATCATCATCATCATCATTAACAACAGTAGCATCATCACCACTTTCCTCCTCCTCATCATCATCATCGTCATCGTCATCATCATTATCATCATCATCATCATCATCATTAGCAGCAGCAGCACCACCATCACCATCACCATTTTCCTCCTCCTCCTCCTCCTCCTCATCATCATCATCATCATCATCATCATCATCATCATCATCATCTGCAGTTGACCAAGTTTCATCTCAGCCATTATGCCTAACAATTTCCGTACAGAAGCCGTCTTTTTCATTCTACTCAGGCTAACACCACGCTAATTTATCCAACCAAGAGAGCACCACCCCCACCCCAACCCCTCAACCCATCCCCCACCCCCACCTACAGACAAGGATATTAACACACACACACACACACACACACACACACACACAAAGCAGCCCTCATTTAACTCGCAACTGCTCTCACAGACGGGGTTATGCTCTTCTTCGTGACTAGCGGTGAAGGGTAACAATGTGGCAGAGCAGAGTAGCCGTCAGTAATGTAGTTCATCATGCAGGCTATCAATCAATGCGGTTTAGTGTTATCAGCCCCACCAGACATCAGCAAGCAGCGGTATAGCCCTCTTCACTCCACTCAATGAAGTTGCCGATTTAGCGTTTTTCGAGCAAGACTTGGCGTTTTTCGAGCAAGATTTGGTGTTTTTCGAGCAAGATTTGGCGTTTTCGAGCAATACTTGGCGTTTTCCGAGCACGATTTGGAGTATTTGAGTAAGAGTTGACGTTTTTCCAGTAAGACTTGGAGGTTTTTTTTTTTAGCAAGATTTGGTGTTTTTCGAGCAAGATTTGGCGTTTTTCGAGCAAGATCTTGATATTTCCACGTCCATCTACCACCACCCTCTACTCAGCATCCCATCACCCGTCACAACATTCAACGCAGCCCTGGCAAAACACACATATTATAATTCAGATTTTCCTCTCATGTTCTCTGGCTGCATTCAAAGGTGCAATAGAAGAGATGATCAATTTTTCAACCTCCTAAAATTGCTACTGATCACTAAACATGCTACTTTACACCAAAATTTACGACGCAAAGATATTATAAACCCAATGACGTGTTCTTGTCTTTATATTTTCCGATCGAGGTGAGGAGGGAGGGGTGTCAATCTGTGCCGCATGGTGTCGTGTTACATTAATCTTGGTGTGTGCTAAGGCGGTCCATCACATGTGTTAACTCAGTGATAATAGGCAGGTGTTATAATACCTGGATCCACCTACCATACTCCCTACTCATTAACAACTACCTTGCATGATGAAGACACTAGTTCTTTCACCTTAACTCGGCCCATATTCGTCCTTCTGTAGCTTATTTCACACGGCTCTAAAGAAGAAAGAGACAATCTATGGCTCTACATTTTTTCCATTCTACTTCTTTGTAACTAGCATCATATTCTAGTGTTAAGCTATTGTTACAAGTCAGCGCTCTATATGGAGAGATGGTGATTTGAGGCCAAGTTAGAGTAAATGGGTATAATAATATAAGTACCATAATTTACACAGTGTTCCACGCACCCTTTTTTCTCCTCATCTTTCTCCTCTCCTCATTATATCATCCTTCTAAACATCCATCCTCTCTCCTAACACATTCATCATTACTCACCACATCTCCCCCTCTCATAACCCCCTGTCTACTTACTCATCCCCCTCCTAACACAAGTAACACATCCCCTCTCTCATCTAAAACATACCCATTCACATCCCCCTTTCCCCTACCCTCTTCCCTCTCCCCATACTTTCCTCTCTTCCTCCCTACCCTCTTCCCTCCCCTCTCCCCCTCCACCAGCACCCCTCCATATTCTAACGAGCAGTACCCGAGGTCAAAGAAGCTTGTAAAGGGCGTGACAACATTACCCTTTAGGACAACTGCCGCTGCCAACACCCCTTCCCTCACTCCCCATACTGTAGTGCCGATAAAAGTGTGACTATAGATGGATTGATGGGAGTGGTGGAGATTGGTGGTGGTGGTGGAGAGAATGGGTGATGGTGGAGAAAACTGTGAGGATGGTGGATGGTGGTGGTGGTGAAAAGAATGTGTGGTGATGATAGTGGTGGTGGTGGAAAGAATGAGTGGTGGAGATAGTGGTGGTGGTGGTGGTGGTGGTGGTGAAGTAATGTTGTGGTTGTGTTAGTGGTGGTAGTAGAGACGGTAGTGGTGATAATGTTGGTGGTGACAGTGATGGTGAAAATGATGGTGGGACTGTGGCAAGGGTTGTAGTGATGGTGGCAATGATGGTGGTAGTGCCTATGGTAAGAGTTATAGTGGTGATGGTAGTAGTGATGAAGGCAATGATGAAAGTACTATGGCAAGGGTTGAGGTAGTAGTGGTGGTGGTAGTAGTAGTGATGGTGGTAAAGGTAGTGATGGTGGCAATGATGGTGGTAGTAGTAGTGATGGTGGCAATGATGGTAGTAGTAGTAGTGATGGTGACAATAATGGTGGTAGTAGTAGTGATGGTGGCAACGATGGCGGTAGTAGTAGTGATGGTGGCAATGATAGTAGTGATGGCGGCAATGATGGTACTACTACGGCAAGGCTTGAGATAGTGGTGGACGTGGTAGTAAGTGGCCGTGACTGTGGTGATAATGAGGGTTATTGTGGCCAGCCTCTCTTCTCTAAAGTACCCCCTCTCCCATCCCCCTACCGTCACGTCCACGCTTGCCTCTAGGGGTAAAGGGAGGGGGGAGGGGGCTTATGCAGGCAGGAGGGGGTGAGGGCAGAGGGAATGTATAGGCTTACCCATTTAGGTATTTAAAAGAGGCATAATAGAGGGACCATATAAATCATGCTAGCGACTTTATACTTAATTTTACACATGAGGAGGGCAGGAACCAGAAACAAGACTGGGAAGCATTCAGGGAGCGCATACCTCCCAAGTAATATTTACACTTTACTGTTATACTTAGTTTCCTGCCAGACGAATGCTTTTACGATCTCACAAAATTGATTCTACGGTTTTAGTCTGCCCTGTTACACAATTTCAGAGAGCATATAACTCCACTAACGCCAATATAATTTACGCTTTACTGTTGTACTTAGTTTCCTGCCAGACGAATACTTTTACGGTCTCACACAATTAATTCTACGGTCTTAGTCTGCCCTGTTACACAATTTCACAGAGCGCATACCTCCGCCAACCCCAATAATATTTATGACTTATTCCTGCATCCAGATCCACCTAAAATCCAATCAGCTCTTCCTCGACCCACTGCTCACATATCCACCAGAGTTTATTGAAATCCGATTACATTTTTTTGAGATGTCTAGAAGAGGAAGAGAAGAAGAAGAAGAAGAAGAAGAAGATGATGATGATGATGATGATGATGATAAAGAAGAAGAAGAAGAAGAGAAGAAGAAAATGGAGAAGGAAGAAGATGAAGAGAATGCTTTTTATCACTGCCTCTCACCTCCACAGGAATCAGTAAGAGTCACTTTATACTAGGTCAAGCTTTTCCCCTAGAATAATACAACGCAACCATCGAGTGTTCCATCCAAGTCCCTAATTACACTGCTAGCTGAACAGGGTATACTCACACATGTAGACCAGGTACTTCCCAGCGATTTACCTGGAAAAAGAAAAGAATATTATACAAAGTGTGTGTGTGTGTGTGTGTGTGTGTGTGTGTGTGTGTGTGTGTGTGTGTGTGTGTGTGTGTGTGTGTGTGTGTGCTTGAAGTGCTTACGTTTTGTTTGTGTGTGTGTGTGTGTGTGTGTGTGTGTGTGTGTGTGTGTGTGTGTGTAAGCCCTTAACCCCCTGCCCACCACAAATCACAAGGATCCACCCAGTCAGACACACACACTGACGATAATTAATGCGCCCGCTGTATGCCCGCCTCTAAGGGGGAGTTTCAGGGGGAAGGGGGAGAAAGAAAAGAGAAGAGGAGAGAGAGAGAGAGAGAGAGAGATCAGTCAGACTAATAACCAAGGAGGTCACAGTGGAGGAAGCCGAGAGAGGCCTTTACCCGGCAGTGGAATAAACGCGAATAGAAAGGTGTTACGGATCAGCAAGTCAGCAAATCACCGTCAGCAAATCAGCGAGTCAGCAGATCAGTAAGTCAGCAGATCTACAGTATGAGTATAATCTGTTTGTCTTTTTGTCATGTTACTTCCTCTGCCAGGGGTAAGGAAGGTGGGGGTGAGGATAGGGGTGAAGAGTGAGGAGGATAGGGGTGAGAGGTGAGGGGTTAGGAGGATAGGGGTGAGAGGTGAGGGGGATTGGGGTGACGGGTGAGGAGGATAGGGGTGAGAGGTGAGGGGGATTGGGGTGACGGGTGAGGAGGATAGGGGTGAGAGGTGAGGGGGATTGGGGTGAGAAGGATAGGGGGTGAGAGGTGAGGGAGACTGAGGTGAGAGGGACTGGGGTGAGAGGTGAGGGGGATTGAGGTGAGGGGGGACTGGGGTGAGAGGTGAGGGGGACTGGGGTGAGGGGTGAGAAGTACAAAGGAAAGCAAAACATCCACAGATCTAATGGTCCATTCGAGGCAGCTTGTTACAGAGAAGACAGTCACTACGATACCTAATTCTGCAAGTTGAAGGTAAGGATAGCAAAGCAAGAAGGCTCTCCCCCACCCACCAAACCCTCTAGTCGAAGCTGGCAGGAAAAAAGTGAGAAGGACCACCATGCAGTGTGGAAAAACTGATATGGAATTTTCATAGGAACGACTGAAAAGTGGTAAACTATATTCTGTCCTACTATATCTATACACTACAAGGTGAGGCGCGAGGAGAATAGGGGTGAGGAGGATAGGGGTGAGGAGGATAGGGGTGAGGAGGATAGGGGTGAGGAGGACAGGGGTGAGGAGGATAGGGGTGAGGAGGATAGGGGTGAGGAGGACAGGGGTGAGGAGGATAGGGGTGAGGAGGATAGGGGTGAGGAGGATAGGGGTGAGGAGGATAGGGGTGAGAAGGATAGGGGTGAGGAGGATAGAGGTGAGGAGGATAGGGGTGAGGAGGACAGGGGTGAGGAAGATAGGGGTTAGGATGACGAGATAGTTAGGAGAGATGACGAGGGGGGTGAAGAGGAGGTGAGGAGGTAAAGAGCAACTGAGTAGGGATGAGGAGCGAGGGGTGAGGAGTAGGAGGGTTGGGGTGGGGTGGAGTGAGGGAGGGGGTGAGGGAGGGGGTGAGGGGCGTAACCTTTATTATAATGAGTCAACTTCACCCCGTCCCTCACTGGAGAACGTAAATCAGGGCTGGTGTCAGGGTGGGGGGGTCGGGGAGGGAAGACGGGGAGGGGGAGGGGAAGGGGAGGGGAGGGGAGGGAGAGAAAGAGGCGTGGCAGGATCGGTGGAGGGGGAGGGAAATGGGAAAAGCAAAAGGGAGGAGGGAATAAGAGAGAGGGAGGAGGATAATAGAGGGAAGTGATGTAGTGTATGGGGAAGAGGGAGGAAGTGGAGAAGGAGAAGTGGAGGAGAAGAAGGAAGTGGAGGAAAAGGAGGAAGTGGAGGAGGAGGAGGAGGAAATGGAGGAGTGGTAGTAATATAAAAATACAGAGAATGAAGGGAAGAGGATAGAAACGGAGAGGGGAAGGAAATATGGATGGAGGGAAGGAGAAAAGGAAGGGTGTGTGTGTGTGTGTGTGTGTGTGTGTGTGTGTGTGTGTGTGTGTGTGTGTGTGTGTGTGTGTGTGTGTGTGTGAGAGAGAGAGAGAGAGAGAGAGAGAGAGAGAGAGAGAGAATGAAAAAATAGTCAGAGAAAAAAGGGGGGGCGATGGAAAGAGTAGGGGGAAATGCAAAGGGAGGGGCGGGAGGCTGGGGGAGGAGGAGGGGGAAGGGGAGGAGGAGGTAGGAATGGGAGGAGGGGGGAGGAGGGGGAAAAGGAATGAAAGAGAGAAATGAATGACGGGGAGAGATGGAAGTATGTGGAGATGAGGGAGTGATTGAGGGGTAGAAAGGGACTGGGGAGAAAGAAGTGGGGGAAACTGAGGTAGGAAGAGTGAACCGAGAAGGGGAAGGAAGGAGAGGGGAGAGAGAGAAGAGGGGAGAGGAAAGACAAACTGAGCGGGAGAAACATACACACACACACACACACACACACACACACACACACACACGAAGAAGAGAAGAAAGAGAGGGGGATGAGGAAAGAAGAGGGGAGAGGAGAAAACAGATGAGACAGGGAGGGAGGGAAGGAAAGAGGCAACATGAGTCGAAAAAGAGGGGGGGGGGAGGAAGGAGAAAAAGCCTACAGGCGGGAGGAAAGGGAGGGAGAAAAGGGTGAAGAGGGAGGGGGGAGGAGGGAGGAAAGGGAGAGAAAGAAAAGGGAGAGGGGAGGGGGGGGACTAAGGGACAGTTTCACACATGACCACCTCCAATGAATAATTCTCGCAAATCTGTGTAAAATCCAGCCATCACCCTTTCGGCAATAATTCGTGTCCGCCAATTCATAAGACAAGGATAGCAGTCCCCCTCGCTAATCCGGAACGGCGCAAATAAATAAAAGGTTGGCCTGAGTTACGATCATACGGTACTGAGGGGTGTGAAAAAAAGGGTTGAAAAAATAGGGCAGGAAAAAATGATTGTAAGTACGAAAATCGACTTGAGAGAGAGAGAGAGAGAGAGAGAGAGAGAGAGAGAGAGAGAGAGAGAGAGAGAGAGAGAGAGAGAGAGAGAGACAGAGACAGACAGACAGAAGAACAAGTATTAAAATAAAAGTTTAATTTATAGAGAAAAGAAAAGGTACAGAAGCTAAAAAGCCATGAAAGCAGAGAAAAAGAAAGAAAGTAAAGAAAATGAAAGAAAGAAGAAAAAAAGGGGGGTACTTAAAAAAAAAAAAAACAAGAGAAAGGCAGGAAAAACTGACACATAAAAGACATGAAAAACAAACAAGAGAAAAACTTGAAAAATAGGACAAAAGGAGAAATACAAAAACATACAACAGATAAATAGGGAAAAAAAAGAGAAAGAAATAAGACAGAAAATTAGGCTAAAAAGAAAATACAACAAAAAAAGGAGAAAAAAAATACAAAACATACAAAGGAAACTTAGGAAAAAAAAACAGAAAAACAGAAAATTGGGAGAAAAAGAGAAATACGAGAAAATACAACAGAAAATCAGGAAAAAAGAAAAAAGAGAGAAAATAGGAAAAAAAGAGAAATACAAGAATACAACAGAAAATTAGGAGAAAAAAGATCAATAAGAAATACAACAGAAAATTAGGAGAAAAAAGATCAATAAGAAATACAACAGAAAATTAGGAGAAAAGAGAAAGACAAAAAATACAACAGAAAATTAGGAGAAAAGAGAAAGACAAAAAATACAGCAGAAAATTAGGAGAAAAGAGAAAGACAAAAAATACAACAGAAAATTAGGAGAAAAGAGAAAGACAAAAAATACAGCAGAAAATTAGGAGAAAAGAGAAAGACAAAAAATACAACAGAAAATTAGGAGAAAAGAGAAAGACAAAAAATACAACAGAAAATTAGGAGAAAAGAGAAAGACAAAAAATACAACAGAAAATTAGGAGAAAAGAGAAAGACAAAAAATACAACAGAAAATTAGGAGAAAAGAGAAAGACAAAAAATACAACAGAAAATTAGGAGAAAAGAGAAAGACAAAAAACACGTCAGAAAATCAAGAAAAAAAAATCAATAGAAATACAACAAAAAATTAGGAAAAACTAATTAAAAAAAACAGAAAATAAGGCTAAATGGGGTATATAAAGAGGGCATTTGGAAGGGAAGGAGAAGAAAATGAGAAAATAAGGGGAAAGAAATAAGAAAATTGGAAAACTATTACAAACAATTCACAAAGGTTATCACAAAAAAGAAAAATAGAGAAAAAATAGATAAAAAAATATATATATAGATAAAAAAAAGCCATTGAAAAAACGAGAAAATAAAAAAATAAAAAAATAATGACCATATATCCATGAAAAAACTGGGATATGAAAGACAAAAAAATAACAGGATTCTTTTGTATTTTCCATTTTGATATATAATGGTATTTTCTGCATTATCCATTAACTCATGTATAAATGAAAAAAAAAAAAATCTGGACAAAGAAAAACATCAATAATTGGCGAATATAAATTGTAGGATTGAAAAAAAAAATATCAGAAATTCACGAAATAAATTGTATGACTGAAAAAAAACAAAAAAAAAACGCGAGAATTTACTAAAGGAATTGTCTATCTACCTATCTATCTATTGCCAGACGCCTCAATCCCGTTTGGGGTGGCCACAAACAAATCGCCTCCAAGTCGCCCTGTTCGATTGAAAAAAAAAAAAGTCAAATAAGCGAAAATTGACGAAATAAATTGTATGGCTGAAAAAAAATCAAGAGAAAAATATTGAAAACTAAAAAAAAAATAAGCATAGAGAAATAAGAGGACAATGATAAATACACACATACATAAACGCACACGTACATAAATACAAACATACATACATACATAAACGCACACGTACATAAATACAAACATACATACATATATAAACGCACACGTACATAAATACAAACATACATACATACATAAACACACACATACATAAATACAAACATACATACATACATAAATATATACACACATACATAAATACATACATACATACATACATAAACACACTCATACATAAATACAAACATACATACATACATAAACACACACATACATAAATACAAACATACATACATATATAAACGCACACGTACATAAATACAAACATACATACATACATAAACACACACATACATAAATACAAACATACATACATACATAAACACGCATATACATAAATACAAACATACATACATACATAAACACACACATACATAAATACAAACATACATACATACATAAACGCACACGTACATAAATACAAATATACATACATACATAAACACACACATACATAAATACAAACATACATACATACATAAACACGCATATACATAAATACAAACATACATACATACATAAACACACACATACATAAATACAAACATACATACATATATAAACGCACACGTACATAAATACAAACATACATACATACATAAACACACACATACATAAATACAAACATACATACATACATAAACACACACATACATAAATACAAACATACATACATACATAAACACACACATACATAAATACAAACATACATACATACATAAACACACACATACATAAATACAAACATACATACATACATAAACACACACATACATAAATACAAACATACATACATACATAAACACACACATACATAAATACAAACATACATACATACATAAACACACACATACATAAATACAAACATACATACATACATAAACACACACATACATAAATACAAACATACATACATACATAAACACACACATACATAAATACAAACATACATACATACATAAACACGCATATACATAAATACAAACATACATACATACATAAACACACACATACATAAATACAAACATACATACATACATAAACACACACATACATAAATACAAACATACATACATACATAAACACACACATACATAAATACAAACATACATACATAAATATATACACACATACATAAATACATACATACATACATACATAAACACACACATACATATATACAAACATACATACATACATATAATCCATCCATCCATCCATCATACATACATAAATATATACACACATACATAAGTACATACATACATACATAGGCTACATACATACATCAATACATACACATACATACATAAATATATACACACATACATCAGTACATACATACATACATACATAGGCTACATACATACATCAATACATACACCTACATACATAAATAATCCAATAAATCAGAGGGTAAAGCAATAAAATAAATAAATAAAAATAAATTCCCCTTCGCCCGGTGACAAACGCGGCTGCCGGCTGGATCGGAACATAAAAAAAAATGAAAAAAAAAAAAAAACCCGGGGCCAGAATGCGTTTATAGGCAAGGCAACACATACATCAAACCCTCCCTCATGTGCACCCTGAGTCGTGTGCACCTCCTCTGTGTGCGTATACAGAACACATACATGAAATCCTCTCTCCTGTGCACCCAGTGTCCTGTGCACCTCCTCTGTGTGTGTGTATACGAACGGGTGTAGATTATAACTCGTGTACATTGGTCCTGTGCACCTCCTCTATGTGTGTGTGTGTGTGTGTGTGTGTGTGTGTGTATAAGGACGGGTGTAGGTTATAACTCGTGTACATGAGTCGTGTGCACCTCCCCCTCTCTCTCTCTCTCTCTCTCTCTCTCTCTCTCTCTCTCTCTCATTACAAGCCTGAACACATTAACAACTATGGAACACCAATTAGTGAAATTACCAATTAAGAAACAACTAATTAACGATCTCTCTCTCTCTCTCTCTCTCTCTCTCTCTCTCTCAAGACAAACAATGCCTGTTTTCCCTGGTGTGTTCTCCTTCCTTGAAAAATTCCGCTTCTGTATTATTTTTATTATTTTTGTTCGTCTTTTCTCTCTTTTTTGTTTTTTTTTTTGTCTTTTTCCTAGTGCCATTCCCTCTTTAAAGTATGGACAAATTATCATGTTTCCGCTTTCCGACGATCATGATGTTTTTCCTTCCATTTTCCTGTTGTGTGGTGTAGGGTGTGGTGGGTGGGGGAGAGCCTTCTGTTCCGTCCTTTCCCCCACACACGTAGTCTAGAATATTAAGGCGAATAGTTAGATAAGGAGGAGTTATGCTACTTTCACTGTGCATTTAAGTATCACGTTGCCCTCAGTTGTGTCTCAGCCAACTCATTCGTCTCTGTGCATCTGTTATATCTCTCTGCCTCTGCGTCTTTGCCTTGTGTCTGGTGTCCGTCTCTGTGCATCTGTCATCGCTCTTTGCCTCTGCGTCTTTGCCGTGTGTCTCGTGTCCGTCTCTGTGCATCTGTCATCGTTCTTTGCCTCTGCGTCGTTGCCTTGTGTTTGGTGTCCATCTCTGTGCATCTGTCATCGCTCTCTGCCTCTGCGTCGTTGCCTTGTGTTTGGTGTCCATCTCTGTGCATCTGTTATCGTTCTTTGTCTCTGCGTCTTTGTCTTGTGTTTGGTGTCCGTCTCTGTGCATCTGTCATCGCTCTTTGTCTCTGCGTCTTTGTCTTGTCTCGTGTCCGTCTCTGTGCATCTGTTATCGTTCTTTGCCTCCGCGTCTTTGCCTTGTGTTTGGTTATCCCATTCTGTCGCCAAAGAAAAGGTGCCTATTATCCACGTGGCCAAATGACCTGTCACCTTGCGAGGGTCGTGAGGTCTTTGTGTCCTGTGTATCTATGTAACTACACTACACAATGCCTCCTTACCTCCACCTCTGCCTCCCTGTCTCTACCTCATCCCTGCAGGTGGGGCTAGAGACAGGCAGACAGAGAGGGAGGGAGAGAAGAGGAAAAGCCCTCCCCTCTCTCCTTTTCCCGCCCTCCCTATCTTCCTCTGCTACCTAAATTTCCTTCTAAAATATAAGCAACGTGGACATTTACTCTCTCTCTCTCTCTCTCTCTCTCTGGAAAATAAGTCCCACATGAATGGCATGGATATCTATGGCTATATTTCATGTCTGTCTCCGTTTCTCCTCTCTCTCTCCCTGTTTCTCTTTCCCTCCCCTCATCCTTCTCCCTATGTCTCTTCCCTCTCCCTACTTTTCTCCTCCCTCTCTCTACGTCTCTCTTCCCTCTCACT
>NC_136973.1:3865000-3885000 GCF_032717465.1 Coenobita brevimanus | reverse complement strand
GAGGGGGAGTATGGAGAGACAGGAGAAGGGAGGAGGAAGAAGAAGAGGAGGAGGAGAGCCAAAAAGAGGGAGGGGAGTATGGAGAGACAGAAGAAGGAAGAAAAGGTGAGGGAGGACGAAGGGGAGGAGGAGGAATAAGACAGCAGGGAGCAAAAGAAGAGAGAGGGGGAGTATGGAGAGACGGAAGAAGGAAGAGAAAGAGGAAGAAGAAGAGGAGGAGGAAGAAGAGGAGGAGGAGGAGGACGACGAAGGGGAGGAGGAGGAATAAGACAGCAGGGAGCAAAAGAAGAGGGAGGGGAGTATGGAGAGACAGGCTTGGTCCACAGATGGGGGGCAGATAAAGGCAGCTGTGCAGTGAGGTAGGTAAACAAGTTCCTGCTTAAGTTAAACAAGGAAGAGAATATATCATAACCATCAACCCTGGCCTATTTTTCGTCTGCTATGAATGGGGTGAAAATGATACAACCACAGAAAAAGAAAAAATATATATATGGCTGGAGAGGACGACATAGAAAAACATTAACAGAAAAAAAAAAAAATAGAGAGTGTTCATCATCCAAAAACAGAGAAAGAAAAAAGTATGAATGGAGAGGACGGAATACAAAAACATTACAGAAAAAAAAATATATATATATATAGAGTGGGCATGATCCAAAAACAGGGAAAGAAAAAATATATATGAATGGAGAGGACGGAATACAAAAACATTAACAGAAAAAAAAAAAATTGGAGTGGACATGATCCAAAAACAGGGGGGAAAAAAATATGAATGGAGTGGGCATGATACAAATACAAAAAAAAAATCTGTTTTAAATGGAGATGGCATGCTTCGAAAAAGGGAAAAAAAATATGAAAGGAGGGGGCGAAATACAGACATAAAAACAAAATATCTGCTTTGAACGGAGCTACGCATGATACAAAAACGAAAACTGAAAAAGAAAAAAATATGAGTAGAGTGAGCATGATCCAAGAAACAGAAACAGAAAAAAAAAAAAACTACCATGAATGATGTGAGTTTGATTGAAAAAATATATATGTATAAACAGGAAAATAAAAAGAAATTCCAGTGTTTTGAACGAGGAGGACATGATTCAGAAATAAACAGAGAAACGAAAATTCCCACTGATATGGAGATGGACACACACACACACACACACACACACACACACACACACACACACACAGAAAATCCACTGCTATGACTGAGGTAGCCATGATCCAGAAAGAGAAATAGGAAAAACGATGTAATTCCACTCATGCCACTCTGCGCACCGTCCATACTGAATCATAATAAGCAAGGGGTATATCACTCACGATTGGTGTAAAAATATGTTTGTTTGTTTTTTTAAATAATATTCCTGACATCGGTGGGCCTCGTAGAAGGTAGTCAAAACATTTAAGTAGGTAAGGAAGGAAGAAAGGATGGGAGGAAGGAAGGAAGGAAGGAAGGGAGGAATGAATGAATGAATTAAGGATGGAAGGAAGGAAGGAAGGATGGAGAGAGGGAGAAATGAATGAATGAAGGAGGGAGGGAGGGAGAAATGAATGAATGAAGGAAGGAAGGAAGAAGAAAGGAAGGAAGGAAAGAAGGGTGGAAGGGATAAATGAATGAATGAATGAATGAATGAGGGAAAGAACTAACAGTCTCTCTCTCTCTCTCTCTCTCTCTCTCTCTCTCTCTCTCTCTCTCTCTCTCTCTCTAGCAGCCCATTTTTTAGCAAACTTTAACAGCCCTGGACTTACGTTATTGTCAGTCTCGTGTTCCAATACTAAGGATAAGAATCAGGGAAGGGACAGGACGCTTATGTTCTTTTAAAAGCTTGGCCCGCCCCTCCCCCCCCCTCTCTCTCTCTCTCTCTCTCTCTCTCTCTCTCTCTCTTCACTTTCTCGGTAGCTCGTTCTGTTTCATGTATACTCTCATATTCTCTCTCTCTCTCTCTCTCTCTCTCTCTCTCTCTCTCTCTCTCTCTCTCTCTCTCTCTCTCCCTTCTATTTCCCTGTCTTCCTATTCCCCCCTGTCTCTCTCTCTCTCTCTCTCCTCTCCCTCCCTCCCTCACCCCCCCAGGGCCAGACCGCCACAATGTAACCCCGAAAAAGTAATCTAAAAAGCAGTTATCACGTTTCCATTGTGCTGGGGGGACCTCTGTGCTAGTCACGAAGAAGTGGAGAACGACAAAAAGGTGTAAATCGCTCGGAAACGGGGTAATTCTGATATTCCCACGAGATTTTGAGAGAGAGAGAGAAAGAGAGAGAGAGAGAGAGAGAGAGAGAGAGGGGTAGAGAGAGAGAGAGAGAGAGAGAGAGAGAGAGAGAGAGAGATTAGTACATGGGAGTAAAAAAATGAATCAAGGGAATAAGTGAGGGAAATAAGCTAAATAAGAGAGAGAGAGAGAGAGAGAGAGAGACCAGGTATGGACAAAACGGAGGAAATCTCTTGAAAACGGGGTAATACTGATATTCTCACGAGATAAGGAGAGAGAGAGAGAGAGAGAGAGAGAGAGAGAGAGAGAGAGAAGGGAAAGTACGAGACAGAAAAAGAGACAGAAGTTTAGAGGGAATAGAGAAGAGGGAGGAAAGGGGAGGTATAGGAGCAACAGAAAACAACAGAACGATAGAGAGAGAAAGAGAGAAGGAGAGGAAAATGGGAAAGAGAAGTGGAAGAGGAAGAGTAAGAGGAATTTGGAGGCAGTGAGATGGAGCGGGAAGAGGAAAGAAGAGAGGAAGAGGAGGAATGGAAGCGAAAGGAGGAAGAGGAAATAATGATAGAAGGAAAAAGAGGACTGGAATATGAAAAAAGAGGAGGGGTTTGGGGAAGGAAGAGGAGAAGAGGGGAAAGGTGGAAAGGGGAAGGAGGAAGTGGGGAGGGGAAAGTGGAGAAGGGAGAATGTGGAGAAGAGTGTGGATGGGGAGGAAAGAAGTGGAGAAGGGGGAGAAAGTAATAGTGGATGGAGAGGGGGAAGGGGAGGGAGAAGGGTAAGGGGAGAGAGAAGGGGAAGGGGAAGGGGAGGGAGAAGAGGAAAGGGGAAGGGGGAAGAAAAGGAGGAGGGTAAATGGGAAGATATGAGAGAAACAGGAAGAGATGAGATGTGGAAGAGAAAAGGAGGGGAGAAGAGGGAAGCAGAGAGTAGAGACTATGAGCAGGAGGAGGAGGAGGAAGGGGAGGAAGAGGAAGAAGAGGGAGGAAGAGGAAGAAGAGGGAGGGGGAGGAAGAGGAGGAAGGGGAAGCAGAGGTATGGCATTAGTTAAGGAAGCAGCAATAAGGATTACTTCCAGGCTACCACCTTTCTCGATAAGCTTCCCCGCCTCTCTCTCTCTCTCTCTCTCTCTCTCTCTCTCTCTCTCTATGGGCGCATATCTTCGCCAACGCCAATAAAATATCTGATATACTGCTGTACTTCCTCTTTCCTAACAGACGAATACTTTTACGGTCTCACATCGTCAGTTAATTCTAGGGTCGTAGTCTGCCCTGTTACACAAAATCAAAGAGCGCTTACTTTCACCGACGCCAATAGAACTTAAGATTTTTTTCTGTCAACCAGATCCGGATCCACCTTAAAATCTAACCAACTCTTCCTTGACCCATTGCCCACCTATCCACCAGATTTTATTGAAATCCGATAATCACTTTTTGAGATATCTTGTACACAGACAGACAAACAGACGTGGGTGTATACATAACCTTCCCCTAACTTCGCTAACGGAGGTAACAATGCACGATTTATAGTTTTCTATAAAAAAAGAAAAAGAAAAAAAAAGAAAGAAAGAAAAAGAAAAAGGTGAGTCGATATATGTCCTATGCTCGAGTGGCCATGAACCCGGTGGACTGAAGGCTGAAGCTATCCTCCTTTCAGGCGATGGGGCCGAGGAGGGAGGGGCAAGCTGAGGGACGCCTGTATAAGCGGGCAGTTGATATCGGTGCCACCACGTGAAGGCTTCCCTCCACAGCACCACGGTGGTCAATAACGCTGGCCATCAATATCTTCCACCGTCTGGCCTCTCTTATACTAACCGCAATTTGTAATGTGGGATGCAGGCTAACACACCCAAATTAAAGACACAGACATTACATAAATATCTGTAAATAATTTGGGTTATGTCCTTCCTGTCGTGTTATTTATTTTATTTTTATTTATTTATTTGTATTTATTTTTGCGAACTGAGTGGTGCTAGACAGGGACGCCTTCATGTGGTGGTGTCAATACTACAGGGCGGCTCATCTGCTTTTTTTTTTTTTTTTTTTTTTTGAGGGAACAACCTGCGGGCTTCGGGCCTTTGGTTCCTTCTTCCTTGCATTGAAATAGATAAATAAATAAATAAATAAAATATCCCCGAACTACTTCCACGTTCCGCGATAGATTGATGGTGGACTGCAAGAGAAGGCAGCCTGTAGTCCACCGGGTGTACATTTTAGCTGAGTCCACAACAAAAACAATAAACAGACATCGTTCCATCATAATATTTCGGTAATGTACAAGTGTCAAACAACGATTCGGCATCAGTCACACCTAGGCTCCCTCACGACTAAATGAACAACACCCATCTCCCATCTCGCCTTCCTTTCTCTTTTTTATTCCGGTACAATTTACATAATCCGCATTGTAAAGGCGGATTAGCAACGCCATTTACGGGATTTTGTGGCAATTTTCCCGATTTTTGGTTCATTTTCGAGGCCTAGGGCACGTGGTGGTGGTACAGCCTCAGGGAAAGAGACGGTGAGCGAGAAATACCACTTGGAACACTAGCCGAATAGGTCCTGAGCGCCGAGATGTTCAAAATTTCATGTAAACAATAGTATTAAACTTAAGTAAGGGTAATTAACTTAAGCAATTTACCCCTGCACACTGCTTCCATGTTATATTATACCTTGTTTGGGTAAATGAACGTACGCTGGAAAAGACGAAATAAAGAGAAACGTGAACGAAAAGGAGAGGGATTCAAGAGCTTTCCCCTCCACTGGTCTCGGTCCAAAGCCATCTGGCCCCCTAGTAGAGTTGCCAAGTACCGCCATTCTCCTCCTTCCTCCCCTCCAACAAGCCACCTGTCACTACCAACGCACAAACACGCTCGATAACTCACTACTCCAAACTCATTCACTTATTGGGGGTGAATTTATCAGAGCATCCCCTGGTAAGCTCAAAATCCATGTAGAAAATCGGAATAGGGATTTAAATTTCGCGCCACAACCCCGTCTCTGTCATTCCCCCCCTGCGTATTCAGATTTGTGGTTGATTTGGCGTCGGTTAGAGTAACATTAACGGGTGATCACGAGCGAGCGGAAGAACCGATTGGAAATGCTACTTTAGGGGTTAATGCTAGGCGCTTTGTTGGGTGCCGTGCGTCTGGATATTTAAAAGAGAGAGAGAGAGAGAGAGAATTAAAGGTCCATGAGAACGATTAAGTATTATGAGTATTCACATTAAATAGCATAAGGTTAAACTGGGGATTTGCTAAGAGCGGGGTTCCTCAGGGCCCAGTCCTTGGGCCCTGGTTGTTTACTGCATTAAAGTGAATGGAAGTGTGGTTCAGTCAGATGGGCGGAGGTTAGTTAATATCCCATGCTATCAAACTTTTTTCTGGTACTGTGGACCCTACCTCACCTCACCTTTAAGATAGGAAAGGTCTGGATGATGATGATGATGATGATGATGAGGACGAGGAGGAGGAGGAGGAGGAGGGGGAGGACGATGCTTAAATAGACTTGGGATCACTCAGTTTTTAATAAATTTGCCGATGACAAAACTAGAATGTGTCATTAACCTAACAGACAACTGGGAGAACCTTCAAAGGAACCTAGACATACTGACGATAGCTTGTTAGTGCAAGAAATAAAGTACGACTGTGAGTGACAGGACATCCATTTATGCCACGGCTTCATCTTGCTTTGGTGAGACCGCACTTGGAGTATGCCGAGCTGTTTTGGTGCCTGCACTATAGAATGGATATAATATTTTGTAGAACACGTGCACAGAATGACAAAAACATATATAAATAGAACCCTATGTCCCTCCTTGAGCTGTTAATAATGATAATAATAATAATAATAATAATAATAATAAACATGACAGATTAATGAGACAAAGGGTTAAAAACGACCCCAATCAATATAAACAAAGAGGAAATGGCCAGTAGACGATAACAATGAATAGCCCACAAAGAAAACAAGGAAGGGAAAAGAAAACAAAAGAACGTGGAAGTAGACCATTCACGAACAAACGAAAATGGAGCCGAAACAAGTGAATGCGAATTATCAATATATACCCATTTACTCATCCTCCTCACTCATTCAGGTTACCTCTCTCACCCACTCACCCAGCCTCCTCTCTCAGTCACCCAGCTTCTTCTCTTACTCACCCAGCCTCCTCTCTTACTCACCCATCCTCCTTTCTCACCCAGCCTCCTCTCTCACTCACCTAGCCTCCTCTCTCATCCACTCACTCAGCCTCTTCTCTCACTCACCCAGCCTCCTCTCTCAATCACCCAGCCTCCTCTCTCACCCAGCCTCCTCTCTCACTCACCCAGCCTCCTCTCTCACTCACCTAGCCTCCTCTCTCACTCACCTAGCCTCCTCTCTCACTCACCCAGCCTCCTCTCTCACTCACCTAGCCTCCTTTCTCATCCACCCACTCAGCCTCTTCTCTCACTCACCCAGCCTCCTCTCTCACCCAGCTTCCTGACTCACCCACTCACTCATTCAGCAAAAGAAAGGATGGGATGGGATGGAATGTTGGTAGGCAGTGGAGTTGGGCAAAAGTGTATCCATCTGTCTATCTATCCATCCATCTATCTATTTATCTATCTATCTATCTATCTATCTATCCTAATCCCGTAAGGAGTGGTCACAAACAAGGAAGTATGTGCAGCGGAAACTCGTATTGTAAGATCAGTGGTTTAAGTGCAGCGAATGAATATATTAATAAGTCTTCCAAGAGTGAAACTGTCAATGGAAGTAAAGAAATGGGCATAGGGTAAGAGAGAGAGAGAGAGAGAGAGAGAGAGAGAGAGAGAGAGAGAGAGAGGGGTGGGATGAACTGAAATTGTGGTTAGGGGCGGGGTGGGTGATGATATACTCTGTGGAAATCGGTTTTGTGTTATTGATGACTTGAATGTGACGAAGCTTAATTTTAAAGTGTTCGTCAATAAACACAAGAAGAAGAAGTGGAAAGCACCCAGAGAGCGCATACCTCCGTCAACACCAATAAAATTTATGATTAAGTGCTGTAATTCCTGTTTCCTACCAGACGAATGCTTTTACGGTCTCAAAAAGTCCACTAATTCTGCGTTCTTAGCCTGCCCTGTTACATAATTGGGGAGAGCGAACACTTCCAGCAACGCCAACAAAATTTATTATTCTTTCCTGTATCCGGATCCCGATCTACCACAAAATCTAATAATCTTTTCCTTGACCCATTGCCCATCCATCCACCAAATTTAATTGAAATTTGATCACAGCTTGAGACAGTGTACACAGACAAACGGATGAACAGACACGGGTGATTACATAACCTGCTCCAGCTTCTTTGATGATGGTAACAAGACAAGCTCGCTCTGCTCTCCTGATCATTGCATCTTCTTGGCAATAAACGAGAATTTCTTGAGGGCTCGCAAACCTACGTGTAAAGTCACAGGAGGGTTAGAAGGAGGGTGGGACAGACACGAAGCACAGAGGGTGGAACAGAAGATAAGTGAAGGAGACTGTGGTATGGATGAAACGGATGATAGGCGAAGCAGACAGTGGTGTGGTGTAAGTTTAGTTATTTGACTTTTGTGGATGAGGAGTTAATTTGTGAACGTCCACCCTACCAGCTTAGTGGCATCCGGTGGGGCTCGAACCCATCACCAGGGCGTCCTCTAAGTGTGAGGCCAGCACGAAACATACCGAGCCACCCAGTCGCCTAAACCTTCGGGAATAACACCCTCCCTCCCACCCTACTCCCTCCTTCTTCTCTCCCCCCTTACCCCTCATTCTTCTCTCCCCCCTACCACTCCCTCTTCTCTCCCCCCTGCGCCTCCCTATTCTCTCTCCCCTACGCCTCCCTCTTCTCTCCCCTTACGTCTCCCTCTTCTCTCCCTTTTCTCCCCCTACCCCTCCCTGTTCTCTCTCTCTCTCTCCATCCCACTAACAAGACCCAGCCAGCCGCCCTTCTCTTCATTACGGAAAACTCATAATATTTCGGCTTCGATCTTGTGCAATTACCAACAGCGGATAACTCGGGGCGGCCAATGCCTCTCCACGTCATTAACCACCACAAAGGGTTAATTATGGACCCACCCAGACTCATTAACCAGCAGAAGTTTGGCCTTAATCACCTATTTTCCTTTTTCTCGGTAGGATCTGAATTGCTGGGTAAATTAAGGTAGGGAATTAGTTTTTGGATGTTTTAACCCAATGAATACCCTGAAATTGGTTATTATCTATCTGTCTATCTATTTGTCTGTCTATCTATCTATATGTCTGTTTGTCTGTCTCTCTATCTCTATCTATCTGTCTATTTATCTAGCTACCTATACATACATACATTCACATGCATAAAGAGTACATACAAATATATACAGAGAGAGAGAGAGAGAGAGAGAGATTGTGAACACTACAGAATATTTCCAATCAGTGCTGTGAAGAAAATCAAACACCCTATTAGCGCACACACACACACACACACACACACACACACACACACACACACACACACACACACACACAAATGAAACCTAAATGAAGAGAGACGTCATCGATCTGAAAGGGTCAAAGGTTAAAGGTCAAGAGCAATGAAGTTACGCCAGCTGACCCCTCCATTCCCCCCCCCCCGTAGGTTTCGTCTGCAAAACTGGATTCCTTATATTAATAAATGGGTAGTGAAGGCCCAGGGGGGGGGAGCATCTGGTGTGGGCTCTCTCCTAGACGGCCACACACACACACACACACACACACACACACACACACACACACACACACACACATACAGATGAACAGAGGCACACACATGTACATACACCAGTACAAACACAGACACACAGATAGGCAGGTAGACACGCTCACACAACCGCAAAAGAAAACACACACACACACACACACACACACACACACACACACACACACACACACACACACACACACACACACATACACTGTATAAGTTAATCCCATCCCTCTTCACCTACCTCACCTATTCCACCCATTCCCTCACATCAAATTTTTAGGAATACCGTACCTGTAATCTGCTCTCACCACCAAAGCCTCCCCTCACAAAACACCCATTTAACAGGGTGTACTCGTCCTGCCATGTCCCCCCTCCAAAACAGCCAACAGAAAACGGGGTGTACAAAGAAATACGCAACGAACATAAAGTGGTGATTTTGGAGTTTGATTTTGAGTAATGTTATATCAAACGTGAGTCCAAATCTCAACCGTATTATTTTCGGAGCTACAATTACTGACACAGTTATGAATGAAGTATTAGGGAGACCATCTTCGTGTATAAGGTGATGAGGGTGGAGTAGAGGGGAGAAGAAGAGGGGAGGATAAGGTAGGGTAAGGCAGGGTATGGTAGTGTGGGGGTGGAGTGGAGGAAGGAAGCGTAGGGTAGGGTAGTGTGGGGTGGAGTGGAGGAAGGTAGCGTAGGGTAGGGTAGTGTGGGGGTGGAGTGGAGGAAGGTTTCGTAGGGTAGGGTAGTGTGGGGGTGGAGTGGAGGAAGGTAGCGTAGGGTAGGGTAGTGTGGGAGTGGAATACAGGGAGGTAGAGAAGGTTAGGGTAAGGTTGGGTAAGGTAGGGTAGAGTAGGGTAGGGTAGGGTAGAGCAGGGCAGGGTAGAGTAGGGTAGGGTAGGGTAGGGCAGGGTAGGGTAGGGCAGGGCAGGGTAGGGTAGGGCAGGGCAGGTAGGGTAGGGTTAGTTAAGGGTAGGGTAGGATAGAATGCGGTTCGATAGGGTAGGATTGTACTGTACAGGGCAGAAGAGTATGGGGGTGGAGTGAGGGATTAGGGCGCGGGTTGGGTGGGTGTGGGGTGGGGTGTGGGTGTGGGTGTCGGGTTTCGTGTCATTGTGGGTGTAATAAAGGGGTGGGCGGGCGGGCATAGATGCAGCCATGATAACTGGTCGACTTTTGGCTCCCCTACTGGAAGCTTTTTATACCCACTCCCTCGCGCTGACTCCTTCATTGTTTGCACCACTCTCTCTCTCTCTCTCTCTCTCTCTCTCTCTCTCTCTCTCTCTCTCTCTCTTGCCGGACGCCGTATCCTGTGTGGGGTATCTTCCAACTCCGTGCTTAATCCCAGTACTCCATTTCTCTCCTCTCCCACCCTCCCTACACCCACTCCCTCCCTCCCTCCCTACACCCACTACCTCTACTCCCTCCCACATTCCCTACACCCACTTCTGCTCCCTCCCACCCACTTTTAACGACCACAACTGCTGGTGGGAGTCATAATCCCTGTTTCCAGCTCATAACCTCTCCCTCACCCCATCCCGCCTCGCCCTTACACCCTCTTCACCCCACCTTGCCCTCACCCTTCACCCACCCCTTTACCCTAACCCCTTATACCCTTACTCCCCCTACTCCTCCCTTGCACCCTTATTTCTTATACTCCCTTCCCCCCTCACCTCCACCCACTGCCTCCCCACGCCACTCCAACTACCCACCCCTCACCCTGTCATCACCCCCTCACCAGGTTATACTTTCTCCCTGACTACCTTCCCTCCCTCACCCCTTCCCTGATCCCCTATCCCCACCCACCCTTACCCTCCCATCCCACCCACACCCAAGTACCCCCTCAAACACCCACCCACACCCACGTACACCCCTTCCCACTCACATCCGCCCACCTACCCCCCTCACCTACCCCATCCACACCCACCTACCCCCTCATCCATACCCCTCCTAGCCACAGCTACTTCCCCACCTAGCCCCACCCACACCCACGTACCCCCTCACCCCTTCCACCCACACTCACCTTCCCACCTACACCCTCACCCACCCAAACCCTCCCACCCATCCCATCCTGCCCACCCACAGCCATATACACCACTCCCCACCTACCATACCCACACCTGCCCCCCCCACCCACACCCACTTACACCTTCACCCACCTCACTCACACCCAACTACCTTTCAACATACTCTACCCAACCAAGCCCCACCCTCCCCACCAACACCCATCCCCCTACACCCGCCCACTCCGCCCACCCACAGTTTCCAGGGCTAACTTAATTATTTCTAATGGACTCCGGGATCCCATAAACTGCCAGGGTTTATTCCTGTTTATTTTTCTGCCTCTTCTGAATATGAGCAAAAAAAAAATAGAGTTATATTTTTACAGATTTTTTCAGTTCGTCTTTATTTTATTTTATTGGAATCTATTTTTATTATTTTTTCATTTACATCTATTTCTTTTATCTATTTTTATTTTATTTTTTTTATTTTGCTTTATCTATCTATTAGTCTGTCTATCTGTCTATCTATCTACGTGTCTATATCTGTCCATCCATCCATCCATCCATCCATCTATCTATCTATCTATCAATCTATTTGCCTATCTATATCCATCCATCCATCCATCCATCCATCCATCTATCTATCTATCTATCTATCTATCTACCTGTCTATCTATCTATCTACCTATCTATCTCTCTATCTATAGCCAGACGCCTTAATCCCGTGTGTGGTGGAGAAAAGCAGGAATCACGAAATATCCCCGGCGCTTTCGTGAATTCGTGTCTCCCTGTATGTGTGTGTGTGTGTGTGTGTGTGTGTGTGTGTGTGTGTGTGTGTGTGTGTGTGTGTGTGTGTGTGTGTGTGTGTGTGTGTGTGTGTGTGTGTGTGTGTGTGTGTGTGTGTGTGTGTGTGTGTGTGTGTGTGTGTGTGTGTTTATTTACTGGATGGAGGAAAATAACTGCCAATACCACGGAATAAACAGTACAAGAAAAAATGCTACGAACCTCTATACTAAGGTCATCTCCCCAGTCACTTTTTTTTCTCCCGGTAATCCATCCGCCCGGTTGTATCAGTGCCACCACGTGAAGGCGCCCCTCTCCACCATCATATCCTCGCTGCGATGGGGTTAAGGAGATTAGGGCAGGATATCAGATTAATCCAGTAGTGTTGGATTAACCTTATTACTCCAGTGATTTTTTATATTGCCAATGCTATGGGGATTTATGTGGTTCAGTATGGACGGTTCGCTGGTGGAGAGGGGCGCCTTCACGTGATGGCACTGATATAACAAGGCGGATCCACTGCCTGGCTCTATAAAAATCCTTCAGCCTCTTCCCTATCCCCCGAAGGAAGGATGGCGGACTGCAGATAGGGAACTTAAGCCTGCAGTCCACAGGGTTCAAGTATGAGATGAACCTGGGGCCACAACAACAACAACAACAACAGCAACAACAACAACAATAACAACAAAAATTCTCTCCATTAATTTCTTCAACATGGCAATTTTTTTTTAATTCTTTACAACCTTCAGACGATTTTATTCAGTCTTAGGGAGGTCACACACACACACACACACACACACACACACACACACACACACACACACACACACACACACACACACACTCACACACACACACACCTGCTGTCCCTGAGCGAACGCGGGTGTAAAAATGAGGTCCTGAGGCTGAAGAGTTTTAAGTACAGGTAGCACCCAGTACGTAGCAATTTCCTGT
Organism: Coenobita brevimanus; assembly: GCF_032717465.1. NCBI lineage: Eukaryota > Metazoa > Arthropoda > Malacostraca > Decapoda > Coenobitidae > Coenobita > Coenobita brevimanus. The sequence goes on along the minus strand of NC_136973.1, from coordinate 3,872,342 downwards.
GCAATTGTTTACTTCCGCGACATTAAGCCCTTGCAGGAATGACCCCCCTTTATTACATCTGACAGCCCAAACCACAAAGTACAAAGTTAACGGATCATGCTGCGCCCTAACACCTTTTCCTTAGCTACTTATTTTTGGGATGTGGCTGATTAATATCCTTTTGTCATGCAGCTTTGGCGATACTGGAAGGGTTTATGTAACACAGAAGAATGCAGAAAGGTGTAAATGACAAACTAAATCGCTCAGGGAAAGGCGTTAGGGAGCTTCCTTAAACGACGTCTCCCCTGTATATACTTATTTTACCTTTCCTCATTCTTATTTCTCCTTTCTGATTAGTACTATACTCCTTTTACTCTAACCTGGCATAGAATTGCTGTCTCTCCATCTTGAGTCTTGAGTTGTAACAATAGCTTAACCCTAGAATATGATGCTAGTCACGAAGAAGTGTAATGAAAAAGATGACCAGCCTTAGCACTGTAGAATTGTACCAGTCAACTACGTGAAAAAAGCTGCAAAGGGACAAAAATCTAGGCCAGCTTAAGGTGAAAGGAGTATAGCTCTCTCCTGTCCCGTACTTAATTCACTTTTTTCATTTCATATTTTCCCCTCTTCTCTCCTTCCTCAACTCCTTCTCGTCCCCAGTTTTCCTTAATATTTTTCTGCTTCTTATAAACCGTATGATACTTAGTCGATCCCTGTTCACTGTTTTCATATATTATCTTCAGGTTTTCATTCCTCATTTTACGCCTTTTCAATCTCCGTCTTTCTTCCACTGCATTTCTTTTTTTAAATCTACGTTTCGTGTACTGTCTTTCAGCAACCCTAATCCATGTTCAGTTCATTCACTCTCCTCCCCCTATCTTCTCCTCAGTACCCTCCCTTCTTGCCTTCATCTACTCCCTTCTTCCCTCCCCTCGTCTCCTTATGCTCTCACCTCTGTACCTCCCTTTCCATCCCTCCATGCATTCATCCACTTCCCATTTTATCACCTTCCTTCCTATCCTTTTCTTTTATCTTCCATCGTTCTCCCCGTGCCTCCTCCTTTCCCATCATCATTCTGGTTCTCCTCATTCATCCCATCTCTCCCTCCTACTCTCTCACACTTTCTCCAGCCTTTTCCTTCTTTTTCTTACCCCCTTCCTTCCTTCTTCTTACCTTTCTTTCCTCTCTTTCTCCGTCCCATCCTCTCTTCCTGTCACCTCCCCCTTTTCATCCCTTCCCTTTGCGTTGTTCTCTGTTGTTTTCCATTTCCTTCCCTATCCCTACCGATTCCTGTTCTCCTGTTTACACATTTCATATTTCCATCCCCTCCTTTCCTCTTCTCTCTTTTATTCTTTTCTCTATCCCTCTCTCTTCTTACCTGCTCCCTTCCTCCTGTCCATCTCTTCATTTTCCTCTCCCCTCCCTACTTCCTATCCCCCCCATTCTCTCTATCCACCTCTCTTCTTTCTATCCCCTCACTCTCCTCTACCCCATATGCCACCTTCACCCCACCTCACCCATTTCTCTATCCAACCCCTCCCTTCCCCTGTCTCATCTTCCCCCCCCCTCACCCCATCCCCCATTCTCTCTATCCATCCCCTCCCTTCTCCTACCCCATCTTCCACACTCACCCCATAACCTCTTCTCTCCATCAACCCCCCTCCTCTCCCCTTACCCCATCTTTCACCCTCACCCCATCCCCCATTCTCTTTATCCCTCCCCTCCCTCCCCTACACCATCTTCCCCCCTCACCCCATCCCCCATTCTCTCTATCCATCCCTTCCTCTAGCCCATCTTCCACTCTCACCCCATAACCCATTCTCTATATCCACCCTATCCTCTCCCCTACCTCTCATCCCACCACCCAGCCACACACAGTCCTCCTCAGCCCCTACAAACTGCATACGTCACAGGTACACGTGGATTAATCAACCCATCACGTAATCCCAGGTCAGTAGCTCTCGTGGTGGATTAACACAGCTAATCCCTGAGTTATGAGGAGTGTGGGATTTGGCAGGAGGAGAGGAGGGGCAATGCAGGCCGTGGGTTTGCTGGTGTATGTTATTTAGATGCCAAATTTAGAACAGTTTCCCCTCAAATTTTCAACCTACAGCAGATCAGATTTTTTATGAATGGAGGAAAACACCTGTAATCTGGAGTATGGATTTTTTTTTCCTTCCTCTGCTTATCTTTGTAACTAATGGTAATAATAAAAATAGTAGTAATAGTAGTAGTAGTAGTAGTAGTAATAATAATAATAATAATAATAATAATAATAATAATAATAATAATAATTAGCATAACAAGAAAAGAGGAACACACACACACACACACACACACACATAGTAGCAATAATAATAATAATAATAATAATAATAATAATTAGCATAACAAGAAAAGAGGAACACACACACACACACACACACACACATAGTAGCAATAATAATAATAATAATAATAATAATAATAATTAGCATAACAAGAAAAGAGGAACACACACACACACACACACACACACACACACACACACACACACACACACACACACACACACCGCGAATGAGCAGTATCCACAACCACAACAAAAACACATCCAGTCATATGCCCTATACACAGATCAAGCTGGAGATTATTGGCGAGGTGCGTGCGTGGGACAGGTGACAGTGTGTGTGTGATTAGTTAGTAATACCTTGATGCATGAGCCAGGTAGAGGCAGGTGAGGAGGGCGAATGATCTGGGCTGGGAATCGTAAATTTGTCATCGCTTCCGTGTCGTATAGAGGTGTGTGTGTGTGTGTGTGTGTGTGTGTGTGTGTGTGTGTGTGTGTGTGTGTGTGTGTGTGTGTGTGTGTGTGTGTGTGTGTGTGTGTGTGTGTGTGTGTGTGAGAGAGAGAGAGAGAGAATTAGAAGTCTCAGAAAAATTAAAAGTCTCTCTCTCTCTCTCTCTCTCTCTCTCTCTAAGTTCAACCACATAACAAGGAAAATATCTTCTTCCTCATACTCCTACTAGAAAATAAACCAGAACGATGCTACATGAGACACAGTGCTAGAATTATCCTGACGATGAGAGGGGTTAATCTCTAAACTAACACTATCCTGAATAAATCTACCTGGAGAAGAATGATAGAACTGAACTGACAATGAGGGTGTTAACAGAGTCCTTCCTCTCCTCCCCCACCACACAACCCCACACCACAAATATCCTTCACAGTACCATATCCCACACCACAAACATCCCACACAATACCAGAGTTGTCCTGATCATAAGAAGGCTACTAAACTCCCCACAACATACCCCACCATCACCCCACCTCATCAAAATCCCACCACCACAACCCCACCTCAACAAGATCCCACCATCACAACCCCACCACACCAACATCCCCACCACAACCCCACCACACCAAGATCCCCACCACAACCCCACTACAAAAACATCCCACCACCATCGCCCCACCTCATCAAGATCACCACCACAACCCCACCTAATCAAAATCCCGCCACCACAACCCCACCTCAAGAACCCCCACCACAACCCCACCTCAAGATCCCCCACCACAACCCCGCCACACCAAGATCCCCCTACAATTTAGCCCATTATCAACTGCGGCTTACCTCCCCAGATTACTTCATTATCTCCACGAAAAACGGAAATCGCATCAGGTGAGCAGAACACACCTGAATGACTGCAATATTGAGTGAAAGAAAAATGGTGGACTGATTTCCTTTCACTGTCGAAGATGGATGGGGCTTTTCACTTCTGTCTTTGTGTTTGTATGTCTCTGTTCGTTCCCCCAACACATTAGATATCAGTGTCTACCTTGCATAATTTTTCATTTCCTAATTCATTTCCTACCCCCACTGCCACACCCACGCCCACACCAGCACACTGAGCCAACAACACACAAGATATCAGTAATCCCTGCGTCATTTATTCACTTCCTAATTCATTTCCTACCCCCACTGCCACACCCACGCCCAAATCAGCACATTGAGCCGTCCCAACAACACATAGGATATCATTGTCTCTTCTGCGTCATTTATCATTTCCCACTCCCACACCCACGCCCACACCAGCAGCAGGAGCCAGCCCCACAACACCTTTTCCTAAGCGATTTAGTTCATTTATTACACCTTACTGTCCTACGTGATACACAGATCCTTCCAATATCGCCATACTCTGCACAAACAACGTACAAAAGGGATATTCACCAGTCCTATCCAAGAATAAATCGCTTAGGAAGAGGTGCTAGGGAGATTTCGGGCCTCTGTACATTAATAGGTGACGCGTGTGCCAATTCCCTTCCAATTTAACCCTTGCATCGACCGACATTGACCCCGGGGTGAGGGAGGGTGATTGGCTAATGTCCTAATCACCTCCCTCATCATTGCTACGTCCGGATCAGCCTCGGGAACGGGCACAGGGGAGGGTGGCAGAGTTGGGATGGAGTGGAGTCTGTGAAGGATTGGGTTTTCTTGGACTGGGGAGAACGGGGTGAGTGTGAACTGGATTGGGGTGATTTGGGAGTCTAATTTATTTAATCTTAAAAATTTAGTCATAGTTTCTCTCTCTCTCTCTCTCTCTCTCTCTCTCTCTCTCTCTCTCTCTCTCTCACACACACACACACACACACACACACAAACACACACACACACACACACACACACACACACACACACACACACACACACACACACACACACACACACACACACAGACACCAATCAATCCCTAAGCTACACCTGTCTATTCTGCCTCCACCCGTCACACTCACACCTTTCCTGTCATGCCGGATTTAATCAGTGGTGTGTGTGTGTGTGTGTGTGTGTGTGTGTGTGTGTGTGTGTGTGTGTGTGTGTGTGTGTGTGTGTGTGTGTGTGTGTGTGTGTGTGTGTGTGTGTTGAGGGAGAATGAAGGTTAAAGGTGGCTGAGTTGGTTTGGTACTGGCCTGGCATTCCATGGACTTTCTGTAGTGGGTTCGAGCTCCACTGACTCCCTCCCCCTCTCCCCCGCCACCTCCCTACTTTCTCCCTCTCCCTCTCCACCTCCCTGCTCTCTCCCTCTCCCTCTCTCTACTTTGCTACTCCCTCCCTTTCTCCCTCCCTCCATTCTCCTAGCTGCTTCCTCTTATACCTGTCCTGTCACTTTCCAAGCCAGTGACCATTTGACTTCCCATATAATAAAGTTCATACTCTCTCTCTCTCTCTCTCTCTCTCTCTCTCTCTCTCTCTCTCTCTCTCTCTCTCTATCTCTCTCTCTCTCTCTCTCTCTCTCTCTCTCTCTCTCTCTCTCTCTCTCTCTCTCTCTCTCTCTCTCTCTCCAGTAGCTCATCTGCGCACTTCTGTTATCTTTTGTTCCCATTAATTAACCTGTCTTGTGGCTAAAGATTGTGTGTGTGTGTGTGTGTGTGTGTGTGTGTGTGTGTGTGTGTGTGTGTGTCTGTGAGAGAGAGAGAGAGAGAGAGAGAGAGAGAGGGGCAGGAAGTGAGAGAGAGAGGCAGGAAGTGAGAGAGAGAGAGGCAGGAAGTGAGAGAGAAAGGCAACAAAAGAGAAACATAAGCACAATCTCCTCTTGGGCCTCCTTGCTGGTTACTATTTTCCGGTACGTCTGTTGGCATGTTCGTACTAGCTGACAGATACAATAGTCGTGATGGTGGTTGACTAGTTAGACTATTGATAGGACTAGTAACAGCGCTGATAAGAATGATAGTAGAGCCTAGTAAATGTCTATCTATTGCCAGACGCCTTAATCCCGTAAGGGGTGGCCACAAACAAGTCGCCTCCATGTCGCCCTGTCCCCCGCCACTTCACTGCCCTGCTCCCAGCTCACAGCGTAAATAGTAAATGTAATAGTAAGTTATTTTTAAGTCAATTAGTCTGTCCACCTTAACTTGGCCTAGATTTTCGTCCTTTTGCAAGCCATGTCGCGTAACTGCATAGCGGAATTAGACAGTGCTATGGCTCTACCTCCCTTCCATAGCACTTCCTCGTGACTAGCACCACATTCTAGTGTTAATCTAGTGTTGCAGCTCCAAACTCAAGATGGCAATTTTATCTATTTCGTAGCTATGGCAACGGAGATTTTTTTTTTTTTTTTTATGCGAGTAAGAAGGAACCAAAGGCTAGAATGGTTGGATTATTATTATTTTTTATTTATTTATTTTTTTTTTTGCTGCCCCTTCCCAAGACTAAAATTTTTCCCTATTATCCACTAAAATTCAGTCCATCTCATTATCCTAAACTTAATTTGTATGATTTTTTGCACAGTTAGCCTCAAAAAGTGTTCTCTCTCTTACCCCACGTAGCATTCTGAAATAGGGACGAAGGATTATGATATGTGGAGCATCCTGTGATATTAAGTGCAAATACTATCCTTAGTAATTAATAGGAATCGAAATGGCAGAAAAGGTTACATTCTGGGTGTGTGTGTGTTTTTTTTAAGGTACTTGGTTAATAGATTCATGTGTGTCCTAAAAGATATGTGTCCTAAAATAGATTCACGTGTCCTAAAATAGATTCATGTGTCCTAAAATAGATTCATGTATGTCCTAAAATAGATTCATGTGTATCCTACAAAACTCACTCATTTTCACGTCCTTCGTACCCTAGAGGTGTTCTTTACTTTTTCTGTTGATTGTACAAATGATTTTCTTCACACTTACCCCTAACAATCACAACCAAAACAGAGTGAAAATTAATGACAAAAAAACACGAAGGGGAAAAAATTGTGACCATAGTTAATTGATAAAAAGAAATGCAACTCGTAAAAAAATAAATATCAAGCACTTCACGGTCAGAACAGTGAAAATTAATGACAAAAAACACGAAACGAAAAAACTGTAATCATACTTAATTGATAAAAAGAAATCCAACTGGTAAAAAAATTATCAAACACTTCACAAAAAATACAGAGTGAAAATTAATGACAAAAAACACTTGATAAAAAGAAATGCAACTCGTAAAACATTCAAACAAGCACTTCACAATCAAAACAGAGTGAAAATGAATGACAAAATACGAAGGAAAAAAAAACTGTGATCATTGTTTACTGACTTAAAGATCTGCTAATCGAAAAATATCATTAGCATCATATATAATTCCGAGTCAGATTTTGGAGAGGCATATCGATAAACTCCTGGGAACCGAAATGTTAATAAGGACGAAACAGGAGAAGCCAAACTGGAATCGAGGGAAAGAATTTAAAACTGGAAAATGCGCGCCGTGAAATTTTCAATCAAAATTTTGTGAGAAAAGGAAAAAGGGGAAAGGAAAGGGGGTGAGGAGGGAAAGGGAGTGGAAATGGGGTGAGGAGGGGAGGGGGAGACGGAGGAGGTGAAAGGGGGGAGGGAAGGGAAGGGATG
>NC_136973.1:3847500-3860000 GCF_032717465.1 Coenobita brevimanus | reverse complement strand
TTAATTTTAAACCCCTCCATTCACATTTTACCTCCCTCTCCCTCTCCATCTACCTGCATTTTCCCTTCACTTTCTTCTCATCTTCCTCAAGGACGGAATAAGAACTGAAATCATCCATTCTCACCTCTGACCCTTTGAACTTTCCTACAGCTGCTCTTCTGTGGTTATACCGAGAGGACACACCATCATCATCATCATCATCATCATCATCATCATCATCATCATCTTTTTATTTCATCTTCGTTATTGTTATCATTCTTTGTCGTCTTCCACCAACATCATCATCATCATCATCAAAATCATCTCCACCACCACCACCTTCACCACCACCATCATTTCATTTTTGTTAGTTATCATTTCTTTTTTCCATTATCCTTATCATCATCATTATCTAAATCACCCCCACCACCACCACCTTCACCACCACGATCATCACCATCATCACCATCATTTCATTTCGTTAGTTAGCATTTTTTTTCTTCTTCCATTATCATCATCATCATCATTATCATCATCATCATCATCATCATCATCATCATTTCAATTTCGTTTTTGTTATTATTCTCCTTCTTCAATCAACATCATCATCACCATCACTAACATCATCACCATCATTATCGTTTTTTGCTACCCATCTTTTTCTTCCATCATCACCATCATCATCACCACCACCATCACCACCAATATCATCACTCAAGCCAAAACTTCAACCAGGTTTCTCTACCACCTATTGCTTGTTAGCCAGGTCTATGTGAGGCCAATTAAACACCAACTAATTACCGAACCACTCTCAATATCCAATTTCCATCCACCACACCAGATGGCTGACGGGGGAAGGGGGGGAGGAGTTCCGCAAATGTTTAGGCCTATGTAGCTTTTTTTTTAGGCTTTTTCTTATTTTTTCCAGCCGGCCCTTATATATATTTTTTTACCTCTTCCGTGGGCTAATTTGAGGCAGGTAATTTACTGCACGGTTTGGCACGTGCTGGAGATAGAGAGGCGATCTGTTCACCAGTGCACGTAAAAGTCAGTCGTTCACACCGCTGCCCATAAACCTACCTACCCACTGATGGAGAGACAGACAGAGAGAGAGAGAGAGAGAGAGAGAGAGAGAGAGAGAGAGAAATACACTCACGCAAAAAAAAAACAGTAACCTTCATTTTCCTTTCCGTAATCCTGCCTACCCACCGAAGGGAAGAAAGACAGAGTATTGTATGACTGTTCTAAACTGACAAAGCTGATGGCCAAGTATAATCAGATTAGAAGGTTAATTTGGCTAGAAACCAAGGAGACTCATTCCTACCTCATATCTATAATTCATCGGGATTTCAAGCAACCACGACGCAGTTTTCAAATTGTGGATCACTTCTATCAGATGAAACGACTAGGCTATGAGTACAGGAAGGGAGTGAGTTTGGAAATACTAATAGATAGATAGATAGATAGGCAGATAGATAGAGAGATAGATTGATAGATATAGATATAGATAAAGATACAGATATAGATATAAATATACAGTATATGAAGGGTGATAACCAGAGGCGCCCCCACCCCACACACAGCACAGTTTGTGGAAGGTGGTCGGTTGAGTGAACTACCACAATGGGACGAGTTGCTCCCCTACACCCTGCCACCTGCCACCCTAGCCTCGCCACCCTCCCCTCCCCTGCCACCCCACCCTTACCCACTCTACCCTACCCTGTCACCTGCTTCCCTGCCTTCCATCCCTGCCATACCCTATCCCCTGTCACCATCCCATCTTCTCCCCAATCACCTCTTTGCCCATTTGATTATAACTTCCACATCCCTTTCCAATCTTTCATCTCCCTCCTCCTGTTCCTCCTTTGCACAGCCCTCCCTTTCCCTCCCCTCCCCAAATGACCCCCTTCTTCCTCCCCATATAACCTCCTCCTCCATCCCCCTCCTGACCCCTAACCTCTTCCTCCCATACCCTTCGCTCCCCTCTATTCCCACCCCCTTCTACCCATATATCTTCCCTTCTCCCTAATACCTACCCTTCCCTCCCCACACGACCCTCCCTTCACTCCCACCAGCTTCCCTGTCCCTTCCCCTCTCCCACACTCCCCATCCCTACCTTCCCCTCCCCCACCTTCCTCTCCAAAACTCATCCCAATCCTATTTTTCTCTCCAAGTGCCCTCCCTTCCCTCAACGCTCCACTCCCTTCCCTACACGCTCCTCTCCCTTTCCTCCTGGCCCTCTCCCTTCCCTCCTCGCCCCTCTCCCTTCCCTCCCAGCCTCTCCCTTCCCTCCTCACTCCAATCCCTTTCGTCTTTAACCCATTCCATCCCTCCAACTCCTCTCCGTTCCCTTCCAAACTCCTTCCTTCCCTCCCCTCCGTAACCCTCCCTTCCCTCCTCCTTCCTAGGCCTTCCGTTTCCTCATCAACCCCTTCCTTCCCTCCCCTCTGTAACCCTCCCTTCCCTCCCCTTCCTAAGCCTTCCCTTCCCTCACCAACCCCTTCCTTCCCTGCAAATTCCCCTCCTTCCCCTCCCTAACCACTCCCTGCCCTCCAACTCCTATCCCTTCCCTCCCCAACGCCTTCCTTCCCTCTTAACTCCTCTTCTTTCCTCTTAACTTATTTCCTCTGGACATAAACCAGAAAACATTTGCAGTAAGATGAAAATAATTCAGGAAACGTTTGCTAAGAGATTGGTGGAAATAAATTAGTATTCGTTTGCGAAGAGAATGATGTAAAGAAATCAGAAAACGTTTGCAGAATGATGGAAATAAATCAGTAACGTTTGCGAAGAGAATGATGGAAATAAATCAGGAAACGTATGGAGAAAGAATGAAGGAAATAAAAATGAATCAATAAACGTTTCCGCACAGAATGATGGAAATAAACCAAAAAATAAATCGCAAATGTACAGGACCTCCCCATCTCCCCCCACTGACCTCACCCGCCCTGGGATTACGAAGATGGTTATCGGGGGGCACTTAATTCTTTCTTGTATTTATCGTTGTCTTTCTTGAGGAGGCGATAAAGACGTGTGATAAGATGATAAGTGATTTGGTGGTGATTTGGGGGTTGGTGTGTGTGTGTGTGTGTGTGTGTGTGTGTGTGTGTGTGTGTGTGTGTGTGTGTGTGTGTGTGTGTGTGTGTGTGTGTGTGTGTGTGTGTGTGTGTGTGAAAGAGAGAGGAATACAGACAGACAGACAGACAGACAGGCAGGCAGGAAGACAGACAGACAGGCAGGCAGACAGACAGACAGACAGACAGACGAACATATGCACACACACTCACCCTCTACTTAAACACACACACACACACACACACACACACACACACACACACACACACACACACACACACACATTTTCTCTGCGTGCGTGTGGTTTTATCTTTCGTTGGTTTTGTTCAGGAGGCGATAAATACGTGTGATAAGCTGATAATTGATAAGTGATTAGCTGGTAATTAGTGTGTGTGTGTGTGTGTGTGTGTGTGTGTGTGTGTGTGTGTGTGTGTGTGTGTGTGTGTGTGTGTGTGTGTGTGTGTGTGTGTGTGTGTGTGGCTATGAATCTGGGTAGGTGCGTGGGTGTTTGTAAGGGTGCTGATGTGTGTGTGTGTGTGTGTGTGTGTGTGTGTGTGTGTGTGTGTGTGTGTGTGTGAGCTGCGTGTGCGTGTGTAGGGTCAAGAAATACGAGGATAGTCAAGTCGCGTGCGGCAAAGATCGCCCACTGATAACACTACCTCAAGATCCCACAAGGCTCATTCCTTAGCAAACCCCTTCCTTCCAATGATATATTTCTTACTCACCATCATCCACTCACTTGATGTAGTGCTGCCTGCTTTTTCCTTCACTTTATCATTCTTTTTCTGTGTCTGCCCTCCTCTCTTCCCATACCTCCTATCTTTCTTGTCACTTTTTATTACTCTTCTTTCCTTTTCAAGTGGTTCTACATTGAGTGACAAGCCTAATGGTTTCCTATAAGCCAGGAAACCATTTACAACGCTGGCTGGTAACCATATAATCAGCCCATATGTGTTCCTACGTGTCAACATTAGGTTGCTGGAGGGTTAGTGCCCCTCCCCGCAAGACAACCAACTCAAAGACAAACGGTCGCCTCTTACGTGATTATGGCGTCTGGAGAGAGAGAGAGAGAGAGAGAGAGAGAGAGAGAGAGAGAGAGAATTTCCAAACTTTATCCTTGCTACGTCAAGACGGTTTTCTGCATCTTAGGGGAGACTTTTACAGGTGATGTTATTCTCGTCTTTTCCTAAGCGACTTATTTTGCTCATTACACCTTACTGTCCATCTCTGTGTTACATAAATCATTCTAACAACGCCATACTCTGCACAAATAAAGCGCAAACGGATATTAGCCAGCTGTATCTAAAAATAAATCGCTAAGGAAAAGGCGCTAGGGAATACGAACCACAGTCATCCTTAACCCCTTCACTTAAAAAAATCTCAGGTGAAAAAATCCTCATGTAGAAGACAATATAATGAAAGGAAATTTAAAAAGTATATCATTTGATAGAAGGATCTTAACACATTCTCCTTTCCTGTTTATCCCTATATAGCTATGACGTGTTAATATTATTTTTCATGTTCTCCATGCAGTCAGTTTATGAGGATATTAGATACCAAACCAGGTAATATTTAGGTGTAATTAGTACTCACAATAATCGCTAAGGAAAAGGTGCTTGACTCCCATACCAGTATACGATTCTAAACTACTAACACACACACACACACACACACACACACACACACACACACACAACAAAACTCCCTCTGCCAGTTGAGGTGGCTGTGTGGAGAGCGTCTGTGTATCTCGCTAGATCCTTATCACACCAAGATGTCGTGGAGATAAAACAATTCCAACAGACTGTCTCGGTTTATCGCTTTTATCTTTATCCCTGTGTATATATGGGCATCCTGGCTTGTAAAGGGTGCTGGGGGGGGGGGGTCGCCTTCACGTGGTGGCACCGATATGGCCGGGAGGTGGAGCTGCCCGGGCATACAAACGTCCCTCACCCTCCTCCCTATCCCCAGAAAGAAGGATGGAAATGTTCGGCTATGCAAACGTCCCTCAGCCCCCTCCCTATCCCCAGAAAAGACGATGGTGGACTGCTGAAAATGGACAACCTCTGCCTGCTGTCCACTGGGTTCACGTTGAAATGAGTAAGGTTGCAACTGATACCATTTTTTTTTTTTTTTTTTTTTTTTTTACAGATACTCCCTGACATGAGATTATTAAAACATTCGGAGAGACGAGCTACTCTTTTCGCCTTAACTTGGCTTCGATTTTCGTCCCTTTGAAGTTCAATTTGCCTCTGTTATTTTTTTTTTTCTTGGAAGGAACTTACGGGCTTCTGGCCTTTGGTTCCTTCTTCCTTGTATACAAAAAAAAATAAATAATTAAAAAGGCAGAAAGACACTATGGCTCCACAGGGCTTCCATAACACTTACTCGTGACTAGCATCATTATTCATGTTAATCTCGAATAATAATAATAATAATAATAATAAAGGAAGCCACGAAGCCGCCTCCGCCACCTGGAATACGGCTCATTGTCTCACCTGGGGATTAGGGCGATTTACGATGGGTATTTTGCTTTCAGATTTACTATCGTCTTGTCATCGGTGGGATTAAACGATCTATCACAAGTAAATCTTTAGACGTTTTGAGGAGTCTCTCTCTCTCTCTCTCTCTCTCTCTCTCTCTCTCTCTCTCTCTCTCTCTCTCTCTCTCTCTCTCTCTCTCTCTCTCTCCACATCACCCCCACTTCAACACGTATACCTACACACACACCAACCACAACAACCCCACCCCCTCACACTCCACACACCACCCCCACTTCAACACATTCCACCTCTCTCGCATACCTCCTCATACCCAAACACTCACATACCTCCACATACCCACACACTCATATATCTCCACATACCCACACTCACATACCTTCACATACGATCTAACATATTTCCACATACCCTCTCTCTCACATACCTCCACATACCATCTCACATACCTCCACATACCCTCTCTCTCACATACCTCCACATACCCTCCCCTCTCTCACATATCTCCACACACCTCCTCTCTCACATACCCCCACATACCCTCCCCTCTCTCACATACCTTCTCCCTCACATATCTCCACATACCTCCTTTCTCACATACCTCCACATACCCTCCCCTCTCTCACATCTCCACATCCCTCTCCCCCCCTTCAACACCCCCCCTCTCTCCCACATACTTCCTACTCTACACGGCACGCGAGTTCTAAGATTTCTCAAGATACCGCTCCCAACACCTCTTGACCCTCTGATTACTTCTCATGTTACTTACCTACCGACCTGCCTACCTACCTCCTCTCTCTCTCTCTCTCTCTCTCTCTCTCTCTCTCTCTCTCCTTTCCCCGTATCTTTTTTACTTCCTCTCATCATCTTCTCTTCTTTCTTCCTGCCACTTTCTCCTTCCCCCACTCTCTCTCTCTCTCTCTCTCTCTCTCTCTCTCTCTCCCCATTACCACCCCAGTCAACCCTCCACACCCTCCTAACCCAACCCAGCCTGACCCCACCCGACCTGTGACCCCTGAGTGACCTATTAATGCTTGACCTTCCTTGACCTCTCGTAACCACATTTATTTACTTATTTATTTATTTGACGAGGGAGAAGGGAAGGAGAATGCGGAATTTTTTGTCTTTTTACTCCTATAACTTTAGCTTGGCCCAGATTTTCGTCCTTTTGCGGTTTATTTCACGTGGCCCAATGGTGAAACACACACACACACACACACACACACACACACACACACACACACACACACACACACACACACACACACACACTGCAAAAAACTACATAACAAAAAGGTGATAAAGACGTAAGGATATTCAGTTTCCCAGACAGGGCAATTAATCAGTGGAAACTGTGGAATGCACTACCGAATGAAATAGTGTGTGCCAAAACAATTCATAAATTTAAGCATATGTATGATAAACGTGATTTAATGCATGGGACAGTACGAGCCTGACTCATTCCTGTTAAGATACAATTAGGTAAAATAAGAACACACACAACTAAAATATTGGATTGAGAATTAAATATGAGTGAGTAAAGCATGAAGATTCAGAAGATATGAATAATAACCGGCCCACTTAATCAAAAGTGATAAATGACTAGAAAGTATAAGTAGAGAAAATAATAATAATAATCCATCCATCCATCATCCAATCCTACGTTGCCCCATGAGGAGCGTAGGAGCCCGGGCCTAGGCAAGTTGCTTCTGACATTTAAGATGTGAGTGACCAGCCTCACTGATCCCCGTGCGGCATTATGTGAGCAATAAATCCCAACCACCTCTTGGATATAAACTTGCACCGGCTCAATAATAATAATAATAATGATAATAATAAAAATATAATAATCATAATTAATCTGGGCCTCTTCTCCCAACCTAAGTTACCCATTTTTTAATCAATTTTCTGTGATAACTACTTTAGAGAAAACGAATATTTTATGGGTAACATTACTTAATTTCTAGATTATTCATTACAAGTGGAAATGTTGGGTGAGAGAGAGAGAGAGAGAGAGAGAGAGAGAGAGAGAGAACTCTTTAATTTCTCTAACTTTTCGGGCTAGACAAGAGCCATCTTTAGAGAGTTTAAACAAGAATTGACAAAGCTGAGAGAGAGATATGTTCAAACTCTAACCTCTCTCTCTCTCTCCCCCACCCAATATTTCCTATACTTAATTTGTGGTTATAAGATAGTGTGTGTGTGTGTGTGTGTGAAGAATGTTCTGGGATGGTCTGGCCCTATGGTCGTACCATTCTAAAGTGGCGGTTTGGGTGGGGCACGAACCTCTGTACAGTGGTGCCACGTTTTCCATACTCGAGATGCCTCTCTCTCTCTCTCTCTCTCTCTCTCTCTCTCTCCTTGGGGGATGTGCATCACTCTAGGGAATTTTGTTTCTTTTATGTCTTATAAACTTGTGCTTTCATTTCTTTATTTTGTTTTTTATTATATTGTTTTACATATGACGCCAGATGACCTCGGTGTTACGGCGCCTTTTCATTCAATCATTCTCGCCCTCCTTCCTTCCCTCCCTTCATCTTTCCCTCAGCTTGACAATGCACTCAACACTGCCCCTTGCCTGCCTTCTCTCTCTCTCTCTCTCTCTCTCTCTCTCTCTCTCTCTCCTTGGGGAGATGTGCGTCACCCTTGGGAATTTTGTTTCTTTTATGAGTGACTTATAAACTTGTGCTTTCATTTCTTTATTTTGTTTTTATTATATCTAATTATGTTTAAAAATATTATTGTTTTACATATGGCGCCAGATGACCTCGTTGTTGTGGCGCCATGATTTGTTTTCCTTCAATCACTCTCTCCCTCCTTCCTTCCCTCCCTTCCTTCATCTCTCACTAAGCTGCACTCAACACTGCCCCTGGTCTGCCTTCCCCCTCCCTCCCTCTCTCTCTCTCTCTCTCTCTCTCTCGCGTGTGGTATTTTAGGATACATTTTGGTTATTTTCTTTTACGTTATAATGTACATATTGTAAATTTGACTTTATTTCCACACCACCCAGGAGGTTAAAGTCTTGGCGCGTTTTTTTAAAGAGGTGTCCCCAAACAGGCCTATTCCTCTATCCCCCACAGATGACCAGGTCGGACTGGGTGTGTGTGAGTGTTGCCGCTCACGAGGGTTTGATGTATATATTTTTTTTACTAAGAAACTGGCATATTTTTGCTTATAATCCTGCATATTATCTTATAATCATAATTGTGACATTATTACCATCCCCATCAAGGCCAGGACTGGGGGTGAGGGGCTGGTTTTGTGGATTATGCAGACCATCCTGGCGGGACTGACCGAGAATTGTCATTTTCTTACGGCTTGTGAGAATGAGGTGGAGGAATGAGGTGGAGGAAGGGGTGGAGGAATGGGGTGGAGGAATGAGGTGAAGGAATGGGGTGGAGGAGTGGAGTGGAGGAGTGGGATGGAGGCATGGGGTGGAGGAGTGGAGTGGAGGAATCGGGTGGAAAGGAATACGAATAAGGATGATGGTAGTTGGAGGTGAGGCGGCTTGATGGCAAAGGACAGGGTGGCATAAAGGCGATTACTTCGTGGCTTCCCCTTCTGACATTGTCATTATATATATATATATATATATATATATATATATATATATATATATATATACAGTATAATCCATCGAAATTACAATAATATAAATATATTGTTGTGTTAATAAAAGAGTGAGAAAAAATAAGAAAGTCTTCAAAGGGGGTGACGCATCACCAACACGGGGATGCATCACCCGAAGAGTCTTTGCGTATTTTGTGGGGTGCATCACCCGAAGAGTCTTTGCGTATTTTGTGGGGTGCATCACCCGAAGAGTGTTTGCGTATTTTGTGGGGTGCATCACCTGAAGAGTGTTTGCGTATTTTGTGGGGTGCATCACCCGAAGAGTGTTTGCGTATTTTGTGGGGTGCATCACCTGAAGAGTGTTTGCGTATTTTGTGGGGTGCATCACCTGAAGTGTGTTTGCGTATTTTGTGGGGTTGCATCACCTGAAGAGAAGTGTGTGCGTATTTTGTGGGGGGTGCATCACCTGAAGAGAAGTGTGTGCGTATTTTGTGGGGTGCATCACCTGAAGAGAAGTGTGTGCGTATTTTGTGGGGTTGCATCACCTGAAGAGAAGTGTTTGCGTATTTTGTGGGGGGTGCATCACCTGAAGAGAAGTGTGTGCGTATTTTGTGGGGTTGCATCACCTGAAGAGAAGTGTGTGCGTATTTTGTGGGGTTGCATCACCTGAAGAGAAGTGTTTGCGTATTTTGTGGGGTTGCATCACCTGAAGAGAAGTGTGTGCGTATTTTGTGGGGTTGCATCACCTGAAGAGAAGTGTGTGCGTATTTTGTGGGGTTGCATCACCTGAAGAGAAGTGTGTGCGTATTTTGTGGGGGTGCATCACCTGAAGAGAAGTGTGTGCGTATTTTGTGGGGTTGCATCACCTGAAGAGAAGTGTGTGCGTATTTTGTGGGGGTGCATCACCCGCACAGGGATGCCCTACCGTGTTCACAGGGTTCACCTCCTGCACAGGGATGCCCCACCGTGTTCACAGGGTCCACCTCCTGTACAGGGATGCCCCACCGTGTTCACAGGGTTCACCTCCTGCACAGGGATGCCCCACCGTGTTCACAGGGTTCACCTCCTGCACAGGGATGCCCCACCGTGTTCACAGGGTTCACCTCCTGCACAGGGATGCCCCACCGTGTTCACAGGGTCCACCTCCTGCACAGGGATGCCCCACCGTGTTCACAGGGTCCACCTCCTGCACAGGGGTGGGTCACCGTGTTCACGGCGGGGGGAGGGGGTCATCGTGTTCACGGGGGTGGGTCTACACAGGGGTGAGTCACCGTGTTTATGGGATGGGTCATGTACACGGGGGTGAGTCATCGTGTTTATGGGATGGGTCATGTACACGGGGGTGAGTCATCGTGTTCACGGCTGGGGGGGGGGGATCGTGCTCACGGGGGTGGGTCTACACAGGGGTGAGTCACCGTGTTTATGGGATGGGTCATGTACACGGGGGTGAGTCATCGTGTTTATGGGATGGGTCATGTACACGGGGGTGTGCCATCGTGTTCACGGGGGTGGGTCTTTTACTCAGGGGTGGGTCACCGTGTTCACGGGGGTGAGTCACCAGCACGGGGGTGAGTCACCACTGAGAGGCCGCTTGGGGCAGTTAGCATCAGTGAGGGGCGGGGCGTTCACACCGCCACCGACCAGCGGGCACGGTCCGCCCTGCGTCTGGCCTTGGCGGTGGTGCCGTCCTCGTGTACTGATTTTACCCCGAATATTTTTTCCAACCCCCTACGTCGGTCTTTTTCGCTAGCAAGGCGGGCCCTCGTTTTCTGCCAGACCTGCGCGTCGGCCCGCCATTGGTCCCTTTCGGCGGCGTGAGCTCGCACGAGGGCGTCCAGCTCTTTTTTGGCGTTCTGGCTGTGATGGCCCAGCTGCTGCTGGTGGCTCTGCTGCAGGTCACTGAGCACCTGGGCATGCTGGGCTGCCTGGGCCTCCTTGGCCACGGTGAGTTCCTGCAGGTCAGCCTGGTGGGCCATGATGGCCTCAAGCAGGTCCGCGACGGTCTGTTCGTGGCCGGCTATTGTGTCTTCATGGCCTTCTATGGAACTCTCGTGACCCGCAATCACCTCATCTCGTTCTTTGAGCGCCTCCCGCAGCGTGGCCACCTCGTCGTGGTGGGAGTCACGTTCCTTGCTGAGATCACTCACAGTTTTACTCAGATCACCTTGCTCCACGCGCAGTGCTTCTGCCTCTTCCTGGTGCGCCAGGTGAGCCTCCTGCAATCGTCGCTCGAGATCGGTGGTGTCCTCAATGTGAGCGTGATGGGCAGCGTTGAGGTGGACCATTAGGTCACCCAACTCACCCTCGTGGGCGATGTGCCTGGCCTCCAGCTCCTGTTCCAGGCCCATGATGTACTGCCGATGCCGCAAGAGGGAGGCTTCGGCCGTGGCCAGCTCCTCGTCACGCTCGCGAAGGAGTGCCTGCGTCTGCAGCAGCTGGTTCTGAAGGAGGGCATTAGCCCGCTGCAGATACGCTACTTGACCCCCCAGCGTGGCGACGGCGTCAGCCATCAATTGGCAATGTTCGGTACTGATGCGTGGGGATCGCACCGCCTCAACCCCCACACACCCACGCCACACCACCACCGCCACCACCACCCACACCCCCACACCATGCACCACTCCCATGATTTTGAGATTTACGAAAGATTTTGTAAGAAATTTTTGAGAAAGTTGTGTTATAGAGATGGAGAAGGTAATATAATGGGAAAAAGAGGATAAGTGAGATGGGAGGAGGGAGGGAAGGGTGCATGAGGCGTGTGGAGGGAGGATGGCCACAGGACAGGAAGTAAAGGTGTGGAGGGAAGGCAGGAGGCGGTGGATGGTGACGGCCGCCACAAATAGCGCCATATAGTGCACCGGCAACAGTACACTACACACCACCACCAGGCTTTCTATTAAAACAAAAATCCTTCAATTACCAACAAAGTTATAAGCACGTTGGATATCGTAATAATCATCATCATCATCATCATCATCATCATCCGGACCTCCTCTCCCAATCTAGGGCAGGGTGAGGAGTAGCAACGTCCAGACAGCCGAAATTTGCCCAATCCAATGGGCCAAGCTTCCATTCACTCATCATTCAAGCCCCCGGAATCCTGGATCTATCTGATACGCCAAAAAACTTTCACCACATTCTGTAGCTTCACATAAACGTATCCGATAGAGTCAATCCGGACGCTGTCACGTTAAAAAAGGGTGCCAAAATCCTTGATCATGCACTTCTCACAAAATTCATCCAGCCAGCTCGATCTCTTGTCAGTCCCATAGCCTCACTGACATCCATACCTCTCTTCCTCACACACTCACCCACCATATCCCTCCACCTTCTCCTTGGCGTACTTCGCTGCCTCCCTCCTTTAGATTCGCTCAGATA